>NC_138529.1:14137541-14525041 GCF_964234715.1 Podarcis melisellensis
GCTACCTACCCATGCTTTAAGGGGTACCGCACCTCTTCTGCTGTGGCTATCCGCCTTCTTGGAACATCACCTGAGCAGAAAGAACTACTGTTACCAACACTAACAAGCACCGGCTAATGTTTTTAAAATGCAGTCCAGGCAGCTGAGAGGTCTTAAGGAAATGGGTCTACTTACTTTTTGCTGACACACTGAATGTTGAGGCCTCGTTACTGTCCCCCTCTATCATGGATGTGGAGTCTTCTGGGCAACTGCTTTTGGTTACCTTTTCCAAGGGGGTATCTAGAGCTTCTGGTTCAAGTGGTGCTTGTGAATCCAGAAATTCTGTGCCCTCTTGTCCTACTTCACTCACAGCTGTTAACTCCAGGCTGCTGTCTGCAGCAAAGAAGGCAAAAACAGGTAAATGGGGATGCAGAGAGGAAAATAATTATAATCTAGAAAAGCGAACACAGATGAAGAAGAGTAGAGGTTAACAGTACTTAGTTATACATCTACCTACACACTTAAAGAGCACTCACATAAATTACTCACTTTGCGCTAAGTCAGAGTTTGGAACCCCTGACCTGTGGGTCAATCTTGGCCCATTAGGGGGTCCAATTTGACTTGTGAGGCTGTTTCCCCTTAACTACACTAACCCATCCATTAACTGATGATACTGGTGACATCAGCCGATGGGCAGGAGGTCAGGGATTAATCCTGCCTTGGCTATGTGTTCTTTTCCCAGCATAGTTTTCCCACTGTGCATTGTTTAAGACACTTCCAAACAGACTTCAAGGAAGAGGGGGAGAAAACTGAAGGCCTCACAGTATATAAAAGAGTCGCGTCATCTATGCATTCCAAATTTAACCAATTCCTTATCTTCTGTACTGAAGTTACTCAAGGGTTAGCACACATTTCCCATTCTATACTGTGGTTGCTATGAGATGCAAAGTCTACATGCACCTCAAAAAGTAGATATACAGCCTCTTCAATAATGGCTAATATATCTCAGTACAGTTTAATAACAATCTACTGGGCATTATCACAGCACCCCCTCCAGGACATTATGAAGTTAAGATTATGATTATCCTCAGACAATGGAAGAAATTTAATCCCCATCTATACCAAAAACATAATGGCTGTACTGTATAAACCTTCATTTATACGTCTTCAAATGAACATATGCTACAATGTTGCCAATAATTACAAGATAATTTATTACTAGAACACAGCCCACCAGGACTCTAGATTTCTTTCGTTACAACCCAGAAGAGTCAAACCATAAAATTTATAGTTCAATATTCCTCTAAACAAAGGGGCAGCTATGTCTCTTAGAACCTGTAGTCCTTTCTCACCTTGCAAAACAGACTCTTCAAGAACAGGCGCCAAACTGGCATTTCCAAAAAGTGAGGTGTCAGGCTGGCTGTCATCCGCCAATAGACTGAATGAGTCGGAAGGGTTGAGAGAGGGGCTGCCAGGACAATCCAGGGCAGAGATGTCAGGAGGGTCCTCCAGAGGAGATTTGCCACTCACCAGCTCGGATGTATCCATTTCATAAAGATCTCCTGTCCCTGGGTCTGCAATTCATGAATTGGGAGACACATCTGTTGCTTACCATCCAACTCAGCAGCCTCACCCCCACAAAAATCTCAGCCAGGGTCACATGATCACTTACATGCTCTAGAGCACTTTTAATTTGCCAAATGAGACTGGTCTTTAATACTAGCCTTCTAAAGAGAGGGAGAAAACAGATTGCAACTTGGACAAGGCCAACCATGATTTGGGGATGCAGGTGGCGCTGTGGGTTAAACCACAGAGCCTAGGACTTGCTGATCAGAAGGTCGGCGGTTCGAATCCCTGTGACGGGGTGAACTCCTGTTGCTCGGTCTCTGCTCTTGCCAACCTAGCAGTTCGAAAGCATGTCAAAGTGCAAGTAGATAAATAGGTACCGCTCCGGCGGGAAGGTAAACGGTGTTTCTGTGCGCTGCTCTGGTTCGCCAGAAGCTTAGTCATGCTGGCCACATGACCCGGAAGCTGTACGCCGGCTACCTCGGCCAATAAAGCGAGATGAGCGCGGCAACCCCAGAGTCGGTCACGACTGGACCTAATGGTCAGGGGTCCCTTTACTTTTACACCATGATTTACTAAAGATTTGAAATCCAGTCCAAGTTCAACTTTCTAATCACTTGGTCACACTGGCTTTTACCTCTATGCAATTCTTTTTAGAAAAGCACCTTTTTAAAAAAGTAAAGTTAAGATAGAAAACCATGAGTGTCTGCTTGTTAAAAACAGCACTTTTATAGTTTTCTTTATATCCTGCTCTGTAATCTCTACTACGGATGGAGCAGTATTATGTCCATATCACAGAGAGAAAACTGAAGCAGAGGGAATACAAGCACACCTAAGGCCAACAGCACCTTCATGGCAGAAGGGGATTTTAACCAGGGACTTCCCAGTTCACATGATTTTTCTCACACGGAGAAGGGAATTGCCTGCAGTTTCATGAAAGTGAAAACCAACACAGTAATTAGATTTCCCCAGTTCCTGGGAGAATTCTCAGAAATGTGGAAAAACAAGATTATAAATTGGATCATCTATATATGAAAAGGTATTAGAAAAGCTGATGAGAAACAACTTCCTCATCAACTTTCATAAAATCTGATGTTTTTGTTTAGGAAAACAATGATGTTTTCATACCTCTTCCAATGTTGCAAACCTATTACTCAGGAAGGTGGATAAAGGAATAATATATAATTATGAATTCAGTTATCCTCAAATGAGGTTGTAAATTGAGAAAGATGCTCAAGATGAAGGAATATATATGCCTTCATCAGTGTCAGCCACTTTCCTCATCTTAAGGGAGTTAAAATAATTAATTAGAGTGTTAATTGACTTAACAGTGGATAAAAAGTTTGATAGCAAATACTGGAAAAGATGTGGTCAGGATAGTGGCTTATACACACGAGGCAATGCATGATAATTGAAGCATATGGGTATTAAAACATGTTGGGGGACAGTGTTAGAGCATGGTCAATTAACCTATATATTGATTAATTATTGGGATATTGTAAGCAATATATTTCCAGTAAATATATCTGATCCAAAATCTATTAGGAGCAACAAGAATTGTAATTTCATGGTAAAACAATAAATAATGAAGTTGTAACGACTGATAAACACCTATTATCTATGGATAAATAATGGTAAGGGTAGAGCTATTTAGGCCAATGAAGACAGAAGCTATTTTGAAGTTATTGGAATATGCATTGTGGACCTCAATTTATACATATAGCAGCGTGCATGCTCTTCTTGCTTTTGTGAAACTTGCAATATTTATTTTTCTTGGGTTATTCTGGATAAAGTTTAATAAAATTGATAGCATTAAAAATCTAATGGAGTTATATATAGACAGCTACATGCGTTCAGTTTGAATCTCTGGCTTAAAGTACTGCTGGAAAATAAGGATCCTGCAAGGAGATGTTTATCTACGCTTAAGGCAACTTGCTTCCAAACACTAGTACAGTGGTACCTCGGGTTACATACACTTCAGGTTACATAAGCTTCAGGTTACAGACTCTGCTAACCCAGAAATATTACCTCAGGTTAAGAACTTTGCTTCAAGATGAGAACAGAAATTGTGCTCCGGCGGCGCAGCAGGAGGCCCCATTAGCCAAAGTGGTGCTTCAGGTTAAGAATAGTTTCAGGTTAAGAACGGACCTCCAGAACGAATTAAGTACGTAACCAGAGGTACCACTGTATTGGAATCAAAGGTCAGGTATGAAGTTTAAATAATGGGCCAAAATTGGAGTCAATAACTCTTCCTGTGCCAAATTTACGAGCCAGCTGTTCTCTTCAGGGTAGCCTATTTGCCACCTGTCTATTGTTTTATACAGCACAAAATGACCCCAAATTGCTATTTTGGGACTCTCAAAGTGTCCATTTGGCATTATGTAGAAATATAGCTCAAGAGGAAATTCAAAACTGAGCATGTGCCTTTAGTACCATTAATGCTAGGGTCCCTACACTGACGAGTCTCCTATTTAATCCTATCTGAATGTTTTTGCTTTAGCAGCTAGCCACAATCATCAGTAAGATGGAGAAAGGGCAAACAGGCTTAGCACTTTTGCCCATAGCTGCCTAGGCTTAGAGGGCAAGTATCAAAAGGCACAAGGACAATGTTACTGCAGAGCCTGCACATCTGTAACAGCAGCAGCACATGCTCACACATGGGAGCTAGCTGCAGACAGCGCACAGAACACTTTGTGATCAGCAGAGAAGTTGCTACTGACTGCATTTATACAGGCCTCAGGACAAACTATCCAGAGAAGCCCCTTATCCAGCAAACTCCATATAGCTGTCGCCATAACTGATGACTTCATGGAAATGATGCAAAAGCAAAACCCGACCCCTGTACCTCTGTCCAGTGATTCGAATGGTTCCAAGGGGTCCTCCAGTGGAGGAGGAATCCGAGAAGCATCTTCCAGGCAACCACCTCCAGCATCAGGTTCCAAGACAGAAGCTTCCTGGCTAAGAGGCTCACCAACAGGAGAAGGACCACTGTAGCCACATATTTTCAACTCTGCAAGAGATTTTTGTTTTTAAAAGCTATATTATACTTTCCACATCATTAAAAAGTCAGCCATCAATTGGAACCAGAGAAGTTACGGAAATGAACAGAACATCACAAAACAACTAATCAGCATAGATGGCAAAGTAAAGTCAGGAACTTTTGCCTTTTGTGGAACAAAGTGTCTGATGATGTCGCCAAAGCAAATCAATAACGTATCACTCCAGTGTACCTTGAAAGCTGCATCAGATAATGCCTTGTTGCTTGACAAAAGCACCCACTCTAAGAATAGCCTTTGACATGACACAGCAAGCTCCAGGTCCATGAGGTACTTCTGGGATTGCAAAGCTTTTTGAGTTAAGGTCCACATATACAGCTTATCTGTAGTCAGGGTCTTTTGACACTGAACCAAAGTAAGTTATTCTGCTGCTCAAACACACCTCAACCTCATTCCTCTTCAAAGCTGATATGTGACTTGTATTTGCCTGAGTTCACACCCTCATTTTGCTTCCACAGGATTTTCCAAAAATCAATGAACAATAATAATAATAATAATAATAATTTATTTATACCCCGCCCATCTGGCTGGGCCTCCCCAGCCACTCTGGGCGGCTTCCACAGAAACCAAAAATACAGTAAAATATCACACGTTAAAAACTTCCCTGAACAGGGCTGCCTTAAGATGTCTTCTGAATGTCAGGTAGTTGTTTATCACTTTGACATCTGCTGGAAGGGCGTTCCACATGGCGGGCGCCACTACCGAGAAGGCCCTCTGCCTGGTTCCCTGTAGCTTTGCTTCTCGCAATGAGGGAACCGCCAGAAGGCCCTTGGCGCTGGACCTCAGTGTCTGGGCAGAATGATGGGGGTGGAGACACTCCTTCAGGTATACTGGACCGAGGCCGTTTAGGGCTTTAAAGGTCAGCACCAACACTTTGAATTGTGCTCGGAAACGTACTGGGAGCCAATGTAGGTCTTTCAAGACCGGTGTTATATGGTCTCAGCGGCCGCCCCCAGTCACCAGTCTAGCTGCCGCATTCTGGATTAGTTGTAGTTTCCGGGTCACCTTCAAAGGTAGCCCAGTGTGAACTTGTCACTCTCGTCCCCCTTAACTGCAGGTGCCTTCTGGTGACTTAAAGGGCAATTCATGATCAGCACAGGACCTATATGACTGAAACTCCCAGGTATAAACTTAGGTGGTGGTAGTGGCAAAGAAAGATTGCTTCTCTGCCACCTCTGCATTTTCAAGTAGCTGGTGGCAAACTGGCCTTTGAAATCTGGCCAGAGCAGGAAGGCAGCAAGACAGCTAGAGGCCTCCTAAAGCCAAGTCTGATAGAAACTTTAAGTAGAAGGTTGTCTGGAATCACGCTGAAGTAGACTCCATGGATAGGAATAGTCCAGGAGAAGCATCACCTCATATTAGCCTGCCCATGGACCAAGATCAGCAGGGGAGGCTCTACGTGTGATTTCCCTGCTAGGCCAAGTTCAGGGGCAGTGATGCAACAGTGTCTTCTCTTTGGTGGGACCGCATGTCTGGAATGCCCTCCCTTACGAGTTGCGTCATGCACCATTATTTGCTTTTTGCCAGCAGCTAAAGACAGACCTGTCCGCCTAGACTTTGGGAGGGTTGGGGAGGATTAATATTGCAAGTCACCAATTTGAAATTTATTTGCTAGCTTTAATGAAACAGGAATGTTGAATATTCTAATCATTAGTTTTAAATATTCTAGGTGCATTTGATTTTCGAGTAGTTAAAATCTAGTATTTTAATGATGTAAACCCTCGGGCAACCAGTGAAGGACAGGTTATAAATATTGTAAATATATTTTTAAAAATCCAAGTGAAGCAGGTGTAATGATTCATTCTCTCCATCACTGCTCCCTTAGCTAGAACATGCAATAGGGGAACAACCATAAAATTCTGAACTGTGAAGAATTTTAACGGCACTTGGCACAATGAGCAGGATCAGCAAATCTCCATCCTAAGATGCTCTTAGATAATTACATTGTAATAAGACTCTCAGTCTAGCAAAGACCCTGCCTTTTACCATAGCCTAATGATTAATCCAGACATGAGTGTGTTCTGGGGCAGACAGGCAGGGGCATCATATTGCAAAGGTAAGCTTCCTGAATAAAAAGTTTGGGTACCATTGGCAGTCATACCTGGCTGTGTGTTCTCCAGCTCCATGCTGCCAATCAATCTGGTGCCATTTTCTGAGACTGCCGAGGAGGTTTCCTTCACTGGCTCCTCACGGCCTGGTTCATCCTGCTGTGGTGAGAAGTCCTGGCTGCCAGAGCCAAGCATAGGGGAAGGCTGAGATGATGTGTAGAAGCTGGATGGGCCATTTTGCAGGATTTCAAAATTCTGATCATCAGGGAAAGAGTCATAGAGCTCTGTTGAATCAAAGTTAAGTCCCATGGTCCCTGGAGTGCCGTTTGCCCAGAACTCTTGCCCACTGCCACTTCCCCTCAGATTGGTGGTGTGCCCAGGTGAGCCTTGCCGATTGCCTCCAGCAATACCGTTCAGTGGATACTGGGAGAACAGCGGGCTGTCCTTGAGGTTGTTGCCATTGCCAGATGGGTACTGAGAATAGTTCCAGAGATAGTCATAGGGGTGTTGGAGGTGTGAGTTGGTTGAGGAGCGGGTCCCTGAAGTACTAGCATGAGATACAGTAGATAAGCCATTAACATTCATATCTCCATTCAAACCTGTAAAAAAAAGGAAGGAAAGAAGCTATTAAAAATTTACAACAAATGCAAGGAACACTGACTGAGGAGAAAGTTCTATCCACCTTTGGGCCTGTCTCTTTTTACAAAATAGGGGTGGGGAGATAAAACACGACACAATGAAGTTGAGTAAACTGGATAAGAAATGCGTATTAATGAGTACTTTGAAAAAGAATTTTACAGTCTCTGTTCTCTTAACAGGCCTATGAGGTAAGTCACTATTCTGATTTTACGGGGGGGGGGGGGGGGCGGCGGCTCTGAGATTAGTTCATCACTCGGTCTGGGTTTAAGATCAGCCCAAGCCAACACTCTAGCATACCTCAAGATGGTTGACGGGACTGAATGAAATAACTTCATGAACTTTACCCTGAGCTCCTTGGAGTGTGGGCAAGGCAAAAAGACACACACACACACACACACACCTCAGTGCATCTACTACTCTCATATGCAGTATTTGAACCCATTCCCTTTTTTGCTAAATCCCCCCCCCCAATTATTTCCTCCCCTTGCCCTACTGATTTCTATTTTTTTGCCACATTCTCAAGTCATGTTTCTAAGTTTTTCTTGGTAACTACAAATGATAAAAGATGCATTAGCCTTTAACAAATGTTGACATGCCCCCCTTTCTCCCCTCACCTCCCAATGTATGTAGTCTTTTCCACCTAGTATGTCTTCAGTATGGGAAGAGCTGTAATCAGGATGTATTTTCTTTCTTGTCTTCTGGAAAAAGATGATGCTAATTTTGATCCGTTTCCATCCTTAATCAATGAGGATTGCAATGGCTGGGCTGACCTTTATAACGGTACTATTTCTGGGGTGGCTGTATCTGTACTTATTCTAAAGGTTTTTGGAAGAAACTTTATTGGAATCTGAGTGGAAAAGGCAAAATAGGTGGTAGCAGCTAGGGACTGCAAACTAGATAGGGTCCTAACAGCCAAAACGGCAGAGGCCCACTGAACAACAGAAGCAGCAACAGAAGTGGAGTGTTGGTCTGTTTTGAAGACCTTTACCCTATGTGACCAGATAGACAGAATTCTAGAAAGGCTACTGGCTCCTTGCAAGCCAGTGGGGAAAACATTTCTGGATAAAGAAAATAGGGTAACCCTGTTTTGTTTTTTGAGCCTAGGTGGAAAAGAGGGGATATGGGGGGGTGATGTCTTGGTCATTGATGTACAAGATTAGAACTACTATCAATCAAAGACAAAGCAGCATTTCCATGCTCTAGAAGGAAACTGAAAAGTGTTTCATCCTCCCATACTTGTATTCAAGTAGGCATCTTAAGGAGAAAAAGGGAGCCAGGTTAGGCTCCTCTTTTGAGCTAAGTGGTGTCATAACCCAAGCAGACTCTCTCCTTCCAATGTAGCTAGAAAGATCTTCAACATCTATAAAGGGGGAGAGGAAAGGACAACACCATTTCCAAGCCTCTCCTCCAAACAAGGAAGTGAACCTAAAAAGGTGTTTTTTCCTGAAAACTCTTCAATTTACAGTTACCTTCTTTATTTCTTGAAGTGGTCATATTGCAACATCTGTAAATTGGGAATGTTTTTCAGGAATACACACTTTTACTTCAGCAGCTTTTGAGATTTGCCTTAGGTTGTTGCTGTTTTTAAAATATGTTCTCCAATTCCCAGCTCCTCTATGCACTCTTTGTTAGTTTACAAGCAATAGCCTCACTTTAATATTCTGCCAAATTAATTAATTAAAATTAATAAACCTTTGGGAAGCAACACCACTACTGAAGAAATTATGCAAGGTCAGATAAAAACTGCACATTGGGAAATGCCTTACATGGATTATCCTAAATCTTCACAAGCCCTTCCAAGCTTGCTTTAACTGAATTATAACATATTTGAAACAGCAACAACTCTTGAGCCCAGATACATGCAACTCAGCATGCTAGCAGAAACCAGCGCAAGGGCTTCCACAAGCACAACAGGGCTTCCCCCCACTTCCCCCCATATGCTCAAGAGAAGGGGTCAGCAACCTTTTTCAGTAGGGGGCTGGTCCACTGTCCCTCAGACCTTGTGGGGAGCTGGACTATATTTTTTGGAGGGGAGAAATGAACAAATTCCTATGCCCCACAAATAACCCAGAGATGCATTTTAAATAAAAGGGCACATTCTACTCATGTAAAAACACGCTGATTCCCAGAATGCGACTGGGTCAGATCTGGCCCCCGGGCCTTAGCTTGCCTACCCATACTCAAGAGGGTCAGGAGAATCCCCAGAACAGAACACGGTGGGGGGAGGGGAGAGTATTCCACCTGGCAAGAAGAAATGCTTGAACTGACAGAATGTTCAGAAGAGTGCAAAGTTGAATTCCTCCCCTAAGTTCCATTCCCAGCAGGCAAACAGCACTCATCTGAGTTTTTATTCCATGACTAGCCTTAATTCTTTCTCCCACCTTTAACAGGAAGAAAGAAAATATCGGATTTTCACATAATATCCAGTTGTGCTTTCACAGTGGCCTGTGAGAATACACACAACTTTGCCTGTTGCTGTGGTATTCAAGTTCTTTACACTCCTCCTGAGGCACAACCATCATCCACACAGTTCTCCTTACCATTCTGCAAAGAGATACTCAGAAAAGAAGTGGAACCTCAATCTATAAAGGCAAGGCCTAGCAGTGTTTGCTATAAGACCATGTATGATCAACGCTGATGCCTGTCACTAAGGTCAAAAGACCCAGATCCATCGCCCCACACTTACTTTTCCCTTGCTGAGGGAAGTTCATGGGAGATCCATTTGTGTAGACATTGTCCCCTGAGGAAGGCGCAGGTTTCTGTCCTGAGGCAGCAGGTGAAGAGGGAAGGCCAGTGAAATTAAAATGGTTGTTCGCCTCCATTTCTAAGGAGAAAAGAAAATGCAAAAGATGCAACAGTAAAGTTAAAGTCATTACATAGATGCTGTTTTTCACAGACAGCAGTGAAAAAATCCTCCAACATAACATGTTAGCCAGTGACTAAACAAAAGATACCAAGACATTTAGTGTTTTATCACATCTTATCCCAATAATCCTTAGAACAAGATACAGTGGTACTTTGGTTTACAACCATAATCCATTCCAGAGGTCCATTTGTAAACCAAAACAGGTTGTAACCCAAGGCCCGCTTTTGCCAATGGGGGCCTCCAAAAACTTTTTGTTCGTAATCCAAAAAAAAGGGTTATAATCCAAAAAAAGTTTGCAAACTGGGACATGCACTTCCGGGCTTGATGTGTTTGTAATCCAAAACGTATGCAAACCGGACTGTTTGCAAACCAAGGTACCACTGTATTGTAAGGTAAAACAACACTATTATCCCCATATTGCAAATGTGGGGTAGGCTGAGAGAGAATGGCTTACCTATGGCCAGCCAGGTGGTGCACTAGTGATTACCTGGCTAACAGCTCAGTCTTGCAGCTACTATGCTACACTAGCTCTCAAAATTAGCAAGCAGGGCAGATGCTATACCAAAAGGACAGATAGTTTAATGTCCATATATTTAAAGCCATTGTGTCCCTTTTGATAAAACCCAGGCTTTCATCAGAAACTGTGCAACTAAGTTCACCTTTGACTGCTTGATCTCTGCCTCTTAGGAGAAAGGGAAATGTCCCCAAACACACAGTGTAAGTCCTCACATTGAAATCCTTATAAGAAAAATATACCGTATTTTTCCGTCTATAAGACACCCCCGTGTATAAGACCTATTTTGGGGGACTCAGATTTAAGAAAATGGGGGGAGATGGCCAAGAGTATAAGACGCCCCCTAATTTTTGACATTATTTTTTAGGGGAAAAACCTAGTCTTATAAATAGAAAAATACGGTATGTCATGAGGTGACCAGCAGCACCAATTTCACCTTATCTTGAATGGGGAAAGTTCAGCCAAGGGTTCTGAAATCCTCTCAGGCACTCCTTTCTAATACCAGAATATATTTAAATACATCTCTTTTGCAAGCTTCAGGGTTACTCTCACTTAACTATCAAATAGCAATATGTCCACAGGATGGTTCTTAATATGTAGTTATAAAGTCCACTTGCCACACAAATAGGCCCCTAAAATTCTTTCCTTGGAGAGGAAACCTAAGGACCAAACAGTTCTGGAAAAGTGATTAAAACGCTCCATTACTACTGAGAAAGAGGGATTCAATGTATTAATGCAGGGCCGTTCCTGTTTTAAAAACATTTTACTGAGCCTGCTCCTTCCGTGGCTTTCTAGGCCTCATGCACTGCAAAGTAGTATGTGAAAATTCCTCATCAGATGATGCAAGCTTTACCAAAGCATCACCGCCCCCGCCTAGCTAGTCATTTTCTCATTCCACAGGGATGCAGATGAACTTTCGCCTCTCTGCAGCTCTGGGAAAAAGCCACCATTTCCTGTTACTGAAATTAATTCACTAAATAGATGCACTGTTCAAAGAAGCTGGATGAAAATAAAGCAGAGGGCATAATCTCTTGGCATGGAGCCTAGTCCACTCCCTGCGTGTCCAGTGGGACATCTGTGGCTCCCAAACATGGCATTCCTACCAGCTTCAAGCAGGACCTTTCCCTCCCCACCCCTTTGAAATAGAAGACTAAAGAGAAAATGCTCAAGGCAGGTCTGGACAGCTGCCAAGGAAGGCAACACATGGATGAATGAATGAGGATGGAGTTCAAGCTACAGATTCAGACCAGTCTGACAATATACATCTTCTGCATAAGTAAGCACATACATCACAATAAATCACCAAGGAAACTTCCTTACTAAAATAATTACGGCAGACACAGTTTATATTACATCTTGAATCCAGAAGCTTTGCCATGAAGCTTTGCTATTAAATAATACTTCTTCCACTCAAAGCTCAGAACAAACTTCAACAAACTAATTGCCATCAATTTTGATTTTAATTAATTTTTATAATGTTTTTATAATGTTGCACTGTTTTAGTGTTGTTAGCCGCCCTGAGCCCGGCTTTGGCTGGGGAGAGCGGGATATAAATAAAATTTATTATTATTTATTATTATTATATAGTGCGGCATCCTGTATATATGAGTATGAACAGTAGAAAGATATGACACTTGCACTTGGGCGACTATTATGGAATGACCTAATATTAGGATACCCCTCAAAAATAATGATGGCAGATGACACCAATCCTCTCAAACAGTTTACAGTCTGAGAACAAACACATTAAAAGGAAAGTCATGGGTATATTTCCTCCCCCTCCTGTATTTGCTATTTGTTTCAAAAGTTTTACTGAACCTAGTACCTACTTCATAAATTTTGGCACTAAGAACAGGTGCCCTTCCTGTGTGCCTCCTCAAAACAGAACCAATACAGTGGTACCTTGGTTTACGAACTTAATCCGTTCCGGAAGTCCGTTCTTAAACTGAAACCATTCTTAAACAGAGGCGTGCTTTGCCTAATGAGGCATCCCGTTGCCGGTGCCCTTCCACTGTTCGGATTCCATTCTTAGACCGAGGTAAAGTTCGCAGGCCAGGACACTACTTCCGGTTTTGTGGAGTTCGTAAACCAAATTGTTTGTAAACAGGACTGTTTTTAAACCGAGGTACCACTGTACCAGGAATGGCTACCTGTCATGGTCAATGAACGGTCAAACCCCTCACACTGCTTAAATGAAGGCTGTCATAAGCATGCAGTGAAAATTAATGACAGATAAAAGCTTTTTAGGTGTGGGACAAAAGGGAAAATAATGGAAAGGCTTTTAAGAAGAAAGCTACAGAGAAAAGGACAAAAACCACCTAGCACATTCCACAGAGAAATTTCCCCCTGCTACTGTAGTAGTGGTTGAAAGAGAGCTAAGCAGTAGGGTGTGGGCTCCTCCTCTCTAGGCATGTCCATTCCTTCCGAGGGGTGGGCTCCATAAGCCAAAAAAGTTGCAGCCTTAACTCTAGAAGTGTCTCAATATTGCTTAAAATATACACCGTACCCCCCATCTGTATGCCTCGACAGAAAACATGAAGAACAGCACCTTTCCAAATGCCCTTGCACAGGGACAGAGCTTTGAAATGCTTCACTGCCAGGAAGGAAAGTGCTAGTGACCAAAATGTAAGGTCAAAAAGTCATTTAGAGAGATAAAACCAGAATGCAGAGCTGCTTCTTTTTCAGAATCTTTATTTCTGCCAAGCTGACATACTTAGATAATTGACCAGGTCAAAATCAATCACCCTGCCCTTTTCTCCCCAGGAAGTAATCATTGTCAAAATCAAATTTATGTACCCAAACCAGGTGTAAAAATAAATAAACTAAATGTTAATGAAATACTGTACGCATTTCATCCATAGCTTCTGCTTCACTGCTTCAATCTCCCTCACATCACGAAGCTTCTCTCTCCCACACACACCTCTATTACTGCAATGTCATGCCAAGCTCCACCACCTAAACTGCAAGGCTTCTGTAGCTGCAGAGATGGGGGTGGGGAAAGGCTTCTACTAATAGCAGCAGGGAAAATGCCTTTCCCTCAACTCAATATGCACTGTCAGGAATCATCTCTGCAACGCACTAAGGCCACCTATTCCACTTGCTGCACCCCTTTCAAAAAGCAATGGATCCTACCCTGACAGTGCACAGCAGCTGAGTTGAACCATAAAATTACTGTGAATATCCCTTTAAGGGCCAGGGTAGTAGCAGAAAAGGCAGCTGCTGCTCCAGCACAGGGACAAACAGAGCTGGAGCTGAGGTGAAGTGCTGGAAAGGCCTTGTAATTAAAGGGGAAGGCAGAATGGTTTGTTAGGAAAGAAGCCAAGCAAAATGGATGAATTAATTGCAGCCAACAAGAACGACAGAAACAGTTTAAAGGGAAGGGGTGTGGTTTGACAGGAGCTGCACATGCCAGAATAACACGGAACAGCTGATATAGACAGAGGTCCTGTTTGTAAATATCTCAGGCCTATGTCTCTCATGTGATCCCAGCAGAAGCAGATGTTTCAAATGTATGAAAAGGATGGGAGCAGGGAATCCTATAGCCTGAGAAAGTAGCAAAGGATGAAACCATAGTTATTCATTTCTCCCCGTGGGCAGGGCAAGTAGTTAATAGTATGTACAGATGGGTTACAGCCTTGTCGAGTCAGGGCCTCTTCTGTTTTTAACTATTCTTAGTGAATGGGTGTGGAGTTTGATGCATGCTCATGCTCTCCAGCCACAGAAATGAAACACTCTGCCTACAAGTTTAAGACCTCCTGTCCTAAGCTGTCAAAATGTGCTTCAGACAATGTGGTCAGTCCTACTTTGAGAGTCCTACCTCCATACTTCACCATAAAATGCTCTTCTTGCCCTAGCAGAAATTAACAACAAAAACCTTGATATTTTTTTTAAAATCACATTAAGTACTTTTCAGGTAGAATTTTTCTTTTTACAGTAACGTATTTGTAAGACTACAAATTGGGAACAGGAGTTAAATTAGATGCACCATCTTATTAAAGCTTTCTTTTTATGAAAGAGGGAGTATGTTATGACATTTGTGAAAGATTACCATTGGCTGAGGCCAAGAAGAATCTAGAACCTTTTAACCAGTAACTGTTTTTCAGTTGCTGAGGACTGTCAAGTTCTATATCTGTGCAATGCAACCAAGCCCCTGTAAACACAAAAATGTCTTAAAAGGTATAGGGAGCTTGTGTCTCTCTTGATGTTGTTCAACTCTGGCTCCCATCAACCCCGGGTAGCATGGACAACATTTAAGGATGAAGAGAGTTGTAGATCAACAACTTTAGGAAGGTCACAAGCCTTCCATCTGTGCTTTAAAATATGGGCCACGTGATTTAATTTGCAGGAAATCAAAGATGAAAAGGGATCATGCATAGACTTCTTTTAGGAAGGCTGCCATAATTTACCTCTCAATGACAATATATCTGTTAGTAACCTTGCACTGTTTGGTTTTCCATGGTTATGTTGTTTCACTTGAAATCCAACAAAAAGGAAAGGCAGAATGCTCTGTGAATGCAACCAAGAATGACCCACTAACAAATACCTCAGGATAAATGGTGTACTCTAGGCAGTACTCTAGGCAAATCATAAAATAAGTATATACTTGAGAACTATATGTAAGTGTGACACGTATGAAGAATATTTGTGGGGCATAGGAATTTGTTCATTTCTCCCCTCCAAAAAATATAGTCCTGCCCCCCACAAGGTCTGAGGGACAGTGGACTGGCCCCCTGCTGAAAAAGTTTGCTGACCCCTGCTTTGTAGCTTCCCCTTTTGCAAAGTTAGAATATATATGACTGCCTCTTTAAATTCCATGTAACTTTAAAAAGGTGGCGATAACCCTAAACTACAGGATCTTGTGCCAACTGGCTGCTGGGGAATAGGGCTAATCTAGCCAAGGAGTTTAGGGAAAGCCAGAAACAGAAACCAAATCTGATTAAAAAGGACATTTCAAAAAGCAACAAACACAGCTGCCATTTTCCGGCCAGTTCCTGCAAGGTTGGGGGAGGGAGCAGAGGAAAGAGGGCTGTTTGCATCAAGATGCTGTAAGCAGAGGAAGAGGCAGCTCTGGTCTCCCACTCACCTCACTGCCAGTCACCGGGGATTCCCTATGCCCACACCCCACCTCCACACATACACAAAGGGCTCTCTCAGCCCTAACCATCATCCAGTCAAACCACATTTGCAGCCTCCCTCATGGTACTAAGATCTTGGCCTCTCAACTTCCGAAATACATGGAAGACTGCCATCAGAAATTACCCCCATACCACCTACATACAAATAACACTTCCTGTACACATGCTAAACCTCCAGTATCAGAAACAATCTTTGATGGGGACCCACAGTAACTAGAAAATCCTTCCGGTGCCCAATATGAAAACTAGGGCAGACCCAAATTTCGGAGCCATAATCCCAGATTGTAATCTCTATCCACAAAGCAGAATTCCTGGGTTTTCTTCCACAGACTTGTCATAAAGGCATTTCTGTCTCCAAACACCAGCCCTGTTCAGGATATTAATGACTTGTGTATGTGCTAATAAGATTCCCAGGTATCTGCATCCTTGTTTACAAACCATTCTCTCCACAAGCGGCATCACCAAATTTAGAGATCCCTAAAGGGAAGCCAGGATTCCCGGGTCACGTCCCTACTCCCAAGAAAGGAGCGACCTTTTCTCGTCGATCTAGTGGGATCCTTAGCGAAGCCCACAGATCCCATCTTCCCCCAGCCTTATCTCCCCAGACTCAAGGACCTGCAGCCCTCCTCGCCGCCATGGAAGAAGAGCTGGAGCGCAGGGAGCGGCCGCGCAAAACCGGCCGCCACTCTTTCGAGGCCAACTAAGGGCACCCCAGAAAACGCTCAGGGCGCCTTTCCCCCAACTTCCAAGTGGAGTTAAAACACATCCAATTCCCACCTCCTATACACTAAGCCACAACGCCAACGCCGCCGCCGCCATTCTTCTCCGGGAGCAAAAACCCCAACGCTTCCAGCCCAAAGGCCAGGCCTTGCCCTTCTTCAGTTCGCCTGCGGAGGTGAGCGAAGCGGCGGCCACGCTCCCCTCGCTCGACGCTGCCGCTACCGGGACTCGCCAGCCTCCTCCTCCTCCTCCCCCTCGACTACCCCGCCATGCCGGGCTGGGGAAGACGGGAGCCCCGCCGCATCGACGTGAGGGCGAGAGCCGGTGCCCCGCGGGGCCTGCTCCCAACTCCAGCCCGTCGTCGTCGTCGTCGTCGTCCCCACACGACTCCTGAGAGAAGTTGGCGCGGCGCTTCGAACACGCGCAGCCCCCGGGAGGCGTTATGTCTTCGGCAACGGGCTTCTCCTCCCCCACCGAAGGAGCCTCTTTTCTCCTCAGGGCTTTTGGGGTGGGGGGGAGGGGAAGAGGAGGAGGAGGCCCCCCCGTCTCACCCCAAAGCGGGAGGGCTTCGTGTCCTCCCTCACACTCCCTCGCCTTCCTCTCCTGACTAGGCCTTCGCCCCTCACTTCGGGAGAGCGGAATGAGGGAAACCAACCGCCGCCGGCCGCCCTCCCCCACCTACGATGAAACTTGCTTCGCTCCCCCCCCCCACCTCACAACGACTCGGGCCAAACTTCTCTCGGCTCCCCCTCAGGGGCCACGTCTTTCTCATACGCACCTTCCCTTCCGCCACCCCCCGCCGCCGTCCGCATTTTGGTTCAGCCCCACGCATTACTCTCTCTTTCCTCACCCCACCCCCCCCACCCCTCGCGCGCGCACCTCACACTCCGGACGCCTCACCTGAGGGAGGTGTCAGCCGGCTCTTCACATGGCCCCGCCGCGCTGAGGGAAAGGTCGGACCCCGCGCCGCAGCATGGCCTGCGGGAAAGGGTGGGCGGCGGCGGCGGCGGCCACCGGCTGAGGCTGGTGCGAGGGGAGGAGGGTGGCGCAGGCCGAAGCCGCACCAGGCGAGGCCGTCGTCGTCGTCTCTGGCCAGGAAGCCGAGCTCAGCCAACGAACGAGCGAAGGAGCGAGCGCCGGGGCGAGCGTCGTCGGCTGCGGCGCCTCGCCGCCGGGTCCTAGCGCCCCGCCGCCGTGACCGCGCCAAGGCTTGACCCGGCAAACACCGCCGCTGAGGAGAGGAAGGGGAGGGGGAGCGACCGGGGTTCCTCGGCGGGAGACCCTCCAAATAAACGAACACGTAACCAGATGCGGAAAGGCGTAGCGCGGGTAAAGTTGGCTGCGGAAGCGGAGGGAAAGCCCTGCAAAAGGGGTGGTGGAATTGGAGAAAAAGACCTTCCTCTGCTGACACCGCGCAACTCCGCTCCGGGCGAAGGGGATGCCCACTTTTCGTATGGAAGAGGAGGATCCGGGTTCGATTCCCGGCCTCTCCAGTAGGGTTGGGAAAGAAGAAGAGCCTCCTGCCTTCGTCTGTCTCAAGGGCTGGCCACGTGGGAAAAGGTAACAAGCTCGTTGTCTCCTGCTCTTCTGGAGGGTAGGACTCGAACCCGCGGCTCCAAGTTGCAAGGAAGGAGAGAGGATACAAGGAAGAACTTTCTGGCAGGAAGATCTGTTTGACAGCGGAACGGTCTGCCACGGGAGGTTGTGGGCTCTCCTTCCTCCGAGGTTATAAAGCAAGAGGTTGGGTGGCCAACGGTCATGGATGCTTTGGCTGAGATTCCTGCTTTGCAGTGGGTTGGACTAGATTACCCTCGGGGTCTCTTCCAGCTCTACGATTCTATGAAAGCTCAAGAGCCATTCAGAGGAGCAGGCAAAACCGACTGACCAGTTCTGGCTGAGTACAGTGGTACCTCAGGTTACATTCGCTTCAGGTTACAGACTCCGCTAACCCAGAAATAGTGCTTCAGGTTAAGAACTTTGCTTCAGGATAAGAACAGAAATTGTGCTCCGGCAGCAGGAGGCCCCATTAGCTAAAGTGGTGCTTCAGGTTAAGAACAGTTTCAGGTTAAGAACGGACCTCCGGAACGAATTAAGTACTTAACCCGAGGTACCACTGTATATGGTTGCTTCCTCCTGCCCTTTGAAAATGCCTTATCCTTCAAGTCAGGGGTGGCTAACTCCTGTTGCTGAGCTGCAATACTAGACCACCCAGGGCAGGGGAGTAAATGGGAAGGGGTGATGGGAGTTGTAGTCCAGCAACATCTGGAGGGCAACAAGTGAGCTGCCCTTGAGCTGAATGCACACCACATGTTTAAAGAATCCTAGGTACTGTTGCTCACTGGTCATAGATCTACAATTCCCAGCACCCTTAACAAACTACAGTTCCCAGGATTCTTGGGGTGAGTGTGCTTTAAAGGTATAATATGTACACAAGTTTGATTTAAGCATTTGTATGCCACCTTTCTCTGGCTAGCTTCCTCTCATTCCATGCTAGGGTTGGACGGGAGTGGTTAAGGATAGGCACACTGTACCTGCTCTGAGTGTCTATCTACACAGGTTTCCCATCTGCATTCACATTACTTGGTGAACAACACAGCAGCTGTTGCAATGATTTGCATGTGTGAATGAACTATCACTGGTTAAACGCTACTCATATTTATATACTTTAAACACAGCAATCTTGGTGCAGAGGCTAGACTAGAGGGTTGGCTTTTTCAGAAACCCAAACCTGGCCTTGAACTCTAGCTTGGGATTAACCTAATGCAAATGTGCTTTATGGGGATAAAAACAGGGAGAAGCCATATAAACACTAAATATACGGTTGCAAATCAAACTGTCAAATGATGGGAAAGCAAATGATGTGCTCCAGCTCTCAGTTTCTCTCTGTTGTTAACTTCACCTGTTCAACGGCCGCATCCTGGCATTCTGTAAAAGAGTTTCAGGGCAAAACCCTAGTTTGATGTGGAGTATCTACAGCAGGGGTGGGGAACACATAGTCCACATTGGTGGACTCCAGCTCCTAGTACGCACGCACAATGGTCAGGTTTAGTGAGAATTGTAGCCCACAGGTTCCTCATTTCTGGTCTAGTTGAGAGGGAGGAGCGGTGATTTTTAATGTTTTTGAGTGAGAATGCTAAAGCAATAGGGGAGAAAGAGCCCGATTACATGACAATAGTAGCTTCTCATTTTTTAGATGTATGACTGCGGGATTTGTGTCAGCATGGACAGTGGCTAGGAAGATGGGAGTAAGGATGCTGTAGAGTAGAAGGCTCATATTGCTGCTGTGTTGTTGCTGCTGGAATGGCATTTACTAGGATTGTGGTCACCGAGTGGCAGGCGGTAAGACTCTTGAGAGTCCCATGGACTGCAAGAAGATCAAACCTCTCCATTCTGAAGGAAATCAGCCCTCAGTGCTCACTGGAAGGACAGATCCTGAAGCTGAGGCTCCAAGACTTTGGCCACCTCATGAGAAGAGAAGACTCCCTGGAAAAGACCCTGATGTTGGGAAAGATGGAGGGCACAAGGAGAAGGGGACGACAGAGGGCGAGATGGTTGGACAGTGTTCTCGAAGCTACCAGCATGAGTTTGACCAAACTGCGGGAGGCAGTGGAAGACAGGAGTGCCTGGCGTGCTCTGGTCCAGGGGGTCACGAAGAGTCGGACACGACTAAATAACAACAAATGCCGATGAACACTAAAGAAAGATTCCTTCATTCAAAGGAGCAACAAGACTAAAAGGAAGATGGTTGATACTTATCACATTAGAGGAATGACCCGGATACTTGTTTCGCTCACAGACGGCAACAAAGCGAGATAGATTAATTAATTAAATTTACAGCCCACCTTTCCTTGATACCAATACCAGGGCAGGTCACACTCCAAAATAAATTATAACAACCAAGTCAATTAAAAAGCAAATTCATCAAAATACAAAACAGGTGCAGCTAAAAAACCAACAACCCAGTGAAGGCTAAAATGATCACCCACTAAAGAGTTAAGGTAATTAAGATACCTGAGCAAACAAATACTGTGAATTGACACAATAGCAATGTCAGCACCTGTTGTACTTGTGAGGAGGGCATTCCACAGACCATGGAGAAGGTTCCACCTCTTAAGGCACATGGGAAAGAGCCTCCTTAAAGCAAAGGGAGGGATGTCCCAAGGGAAGGCATGTTTTTCAATGTCACTGCACTGAAATAAATGGGAGGCTCTCGTGTGGGAAGGTAGAAGGAAAGCCAGAGAGAGCCCAGGATGAGAACCTTTGACTGCTAAGAGACCTATTTCTGGGGTCATTGTGGAAATATAGAAACGGGTGTTAAACAACTTGCCAGACAATCTGCAAGATGGAAGTGTAGTGACAGTAGTTCAGCAGAGGCACGTGAGGGATGTTCATATAAAAAAACTGATGGAGGAAAGAAATTCCACAAGATAGGCCTTTTGATGCCAGGAGCATGAAGGCGTAGTTACCAAGTTACAGGGGTCAGCAACCTGAGTCCAAAAAACAATACAATGAGGAAGAATTTCTGTAGGCTGGTGATGGAGCACGCCACAAATTATTAGTTCTTTGGGCTGACTCTTCAGCTCAGGAGTTATAACATTATCTTCTGCTGCCCTATAAGTGCCACCTCTCAATGTGACCAAGAAAAATAAAGTTTATGTGCCTATCTCCCCTAAAATGTACACTCACCATGGGCTTGGCAGTTCCATCAACATATATTCGTCTCAGCAAACTTTTCTAAAAGTGAATGAGAGATTATTTGTTCCACTCCTCTCACTACACTGGTGTATATGATGTTCCTCATGCTTTTTTTTTAACATGCTTTTGCTGCTTTGTGTCCCCACTGTGACATTTTAGTTAGTCCTAATAAAGGCAAGTGACTTTATTTTAGATAAACATTTTATACTGGTGAAAAATGACATGTATCAAACTGTAGCTGTGGGAAAGACATATGAGGGAAAGTGTCTAAATTTCATGTTACGAAAGGTCAAGTCTCTCAACCATGTGCCATTTCCTCCAATATGTTTTTGGTTTTCCTTCCTTTTCTTTTTTGGCTGCTTATATCCCCTTAGTGCTTCAACCTTTTGAAGTGTGTGTGTGTGTGTGTGTGTGTGTGTGCTGCTTTAAAGCAAATGATGGAGCTAAACTTCCCCTACTGAGTTCCAAGTTACTGAAGACTTGATAGCCCCAATTGCAATTTTGTGGGCGGTTGCTTGACTTCGTGGCACTCTGATCTGTATAGTTCTAGGATTAACACAATTCACAGGCTGAAGTGCTAGCAAATCTTTCAGGGCTGGTATACTCTGAACAGCTTCTGACAAGCCCACACAACAGAAGACACGTATGTTGGGCCTTCAAAGCTGCGGTGCTCTCCCCTGTGCAGATACGCTCCACTCCCTGCCAGCTCTGGTGCTGCAGCACTTGTGGTTATTAGGAGACTGGAGCTGCCAGAGCCCTGCCAGCCTCTCCTGCCCTGAGATGCAGAGGCCAGCATCAACAGAGCCCAAAAATTACATCTCTTGTGGCTGCACGACAAGCTGAGCCAGAGGACAAGGGGAAAGACACCAGAGGGCAGATGGAGGACACAGGAAGAACACACACACAATCCCACAAACAACAGAAGAGATTGGTAGAAAAATAAATACATCCCTGTGCTCTCGCCCTGCCCAGAAAGGGCAACAGGGAAATCCAGAATTTACAGGGAGCACAGATATTTGGGGAGGGGGGGGGGGGAAGGAATGAGACAGAACAAACCTTCCTCAGTTCCCAATTAGCTCCATTCTGTGCTGAATCCAGGCAGCTGAGTCAGCCAGACGCAGCAAAACAACTCATCATTGTTATCTAGCCTCAGCTCAGCCTCCCACCTCAAAGCGTTGGAAGCCAGTCATTAATTAATCATTGTTTAGGGGTTTGGCTATGCTCTGCCGAAGGAGAAACTGAGGCACAGATTGCCGCGGTGCGGCCCGGTGCTCTCATCAAGGTCTCACGCAGTCAGCAGAAGGAGGGAGACTCCAGGGTCAGAGCGCTGCCTGCTCCCTCTTATCACATGCTCACAGTAGCTCTGCAGGCTTTGCTGTAAGTGTCAGTATTTGCAGTCCACTCAAGGCTAGGTGCAAGCCTTTATGGAGAGATCCTTTACCTGCAAATGTGGCACCCCCTCCTCCACCCCCCACCAAACAACTTCTACCCCCACAGAGGCTTTTAAGACAGCCTTTGCCAACTTGTGCCTTCCAGGTGTTTTGGAAGACAACTCACATCAACTCCAGCCATCACAGCTTAATAGAATCCTACCACGTAGGTCTTGGTGCCTGGACTGTATCCATAGACTGATGTCAATGGTTAGTCAAATGAAACATTTGCTGAAGAACACAAAACATCACATTTCTTGGGTCTGGAGAACTGAAAGAAGAGCCCCCTTATCATTTTATTTTTTTTAGAGAACACACCATCATTCTGTTCCCCACTTCCACAAAACATGAAGGTGTTAAAAGCGTATTTGCCACTCCAATATTCCAATAAGGAATCCATGCTCTTGAAATCATAACCCTCTAGCAGTAAATTAAAGCTGCCAATAAGGCCCACAGCTTCACCACTGTGAATCAGGCTACCGCAAAGAAAAATAAGCTTGCGGTTTAGGATGTAACCCTAAATAGAGTTTACCTGGGAGTGAGTCCCATTTTTAACTCAGTGGGACTTGCATAGGATTGCACCATTAAGGGAGAACAGTCAATGTCCCGTTGGAATCAACACTGACTTCTTTTTATTAATCTGGATTATACCTGCATCTGTACCATTATGTACTATACTGCCCTATGTATTCTGAACTGAGAGCTAAATACATTTGTGAACTATTGTGTAAGATGCCGGATGATCGAGTGAAGATCACATATTTGCTGTCTGGATCCAGTAAGTTCATGAGTTGCAAGATTCGCGGTTGCAGCCCCAAAACTGAGAACGTTCATCAATATGGTGGACTGTAAAGACTAATCGGTAATGTAATATAGAAACACTGTATATACATTAAAATTCAGACCTACACAAATGTGTATAACTCAGTTATCACTGTATTTTAACAGGGTATCTATGCATATTCTATGCACAGCATGCATATAAGATCCCGCCTTTTTTGGTTGCAATGACCAGGATGGTCGCATCAACAAATAAACTTTGACTTGATACCCAACATTCCCGCCCCCAAACATGCAATGCAATGCAATCTCATTCATCTATTAAAGGTAAACCCCACTGAGTTCAATGCTTCTTCCTCCCAGGTAAGTAAGTATAGGATTGCAGTTGCAATCTTGCTAAAAGAGAATATTGGGGGGGCCCTAACTTGCCAGGAAGCCAGGTCATCTGCCTCACAAATAGGCAGGATGCTTCTGAATGCCAGTTGCTGGAAAACACAAGAGCAGACAAGTGCTCTTGTGCTTAGATCCTGCTTCCGGGTTTCTGCAAAGGAATCTGTAAGACCAGGATGCTGGACGAGACAGGCCATTGGCTTGATGCATCGGGCTCTTCTAACATTCTTATAAGCCCCCACCCTTAATGCTGACCAAGTGGTGGCAGACTGTGGCTTCAGTTATGAGAAAAAGACACTCTATGCACACACAAACGTGCCTCTCTTTATTTCATCTCATATTTCGGGACAACCGTGCTGTTGAAAATAAAGGTCAACGGCACAAAAATCTCAGCTTTGAGGTTTAAAATGCGATAATTTACAGCCCAAGTCTTTTGCACAGACGCGCCATTATTTTGTTTTAACAGCAATGTTCTCTAGAGATGCAGCACATTCTGGAGTCTTGGTGCTAACAGCAAACAACACAACGTACCCTCAGTCATTCAGACATCACACAGATACAAGGGCACTGTCCTTGTAGGAGGAACACCAAGCCAGCGCCGAGTTCCTAGCTGCACAGGGTTCCAGTGACCTTGTGGGTGGGAAAACAAGGGATATCCAGCCATTTTAGGAATGCACGCCTACATGATGTCACCATCCAAATACTTCCTCTCCCATGCAGATAATGTCGTTCTAGCCGTGAAAACACAGTGGCTCATCTTCTAGCCTGGGGCCATTCACCACTTGCCGCTAATAATCCCAGTCTGCCCAGCACCTCCAGAACCAGACTCCCTGCAGGGGGTGCTGGGATGAACCAGACAGGCCCATTAAAGCAAAAGCAGCCAGCACTCAGATCCCTTTTAACCCAATGACTGAAGCAAGAGAAATTTGCCTGTCTCCTTTGCTGGAGGCAAAAGTAGGTTATGGAGTGAGTTGCAGAAATCTTCCTGTGTTCTCTAGCGTAGGGTGGGGGATGGAACAGATCTGAGAGGCTGGCTGGCTGGCTGGCAGAGGGAAACACAAAACAGATGCAGGAGAAAACCCCATTGCTTCTCTTCTCCCCCCCTCCCCCCATACACAAATATATGCCTGTCCATGCTGTGACTCAAAAGTGTGACATGTTTGGATGGAGACGTGATGCCTGTTTGCCAACACTTGTCTGTGACAACCTATTTAGATCTGTACAAGAATGGTGTTTATCTTACCTTTCCCTGCTAGATTCAAGAGATCGCCCTGCAGGTTGCCAGTTCCAGAAAGAATCAAGCAAGTGAATCATTGCTTCAGAACTCACAAGCCATTCTTCCCCAGTGCCCCCTTGGGGATAATAATACTGGCCTACCATGCAGGAGACTCTTGAGAGTCCCATGGACTGCAAGAAGATCAAACCTCTCCATTCTTAAGGAAATCAGCCCTGAGTGCTCACTGGAAGGACAGATCATGAAGTTGAGGCTCCAATACTTTGGCCACCTCGTGAGAAGAGAAGACTCCCTGGAAAAGACCCTGATGTTGGGAAAGATGGAGGGCACAAGGAGAAGGGGACGACAGAGGACGAGATGGTTGGACAGTGTTCTCGAAGCTACCAGCATGAGTTTGACTAAACTGCGGGAGGCAGTGGAAGACAGAAGTGCCTGGCGTGCTCTGGTCCAGGGGGTCACGAAGAGTCGGACATGACTAAACGACTAAACAACAACAATAACCATGCAGGACTGTTTTAAGGATTGCTGAGAACCAGGCAATATATGCAATAGGTAAGAATACCCTGGGTTCAAGTCCTTAGCCATCAAGTTTGTTGGCTAAACATGGGCTAAGTTTCTGTCAAACTGACCTTACATGGTTGTTATGATGATAAAATTGGTTACCAAATACCACAGCATTTTAGAGGGAAGGCAGGAGGCAAATGAGATAAATTTAAGCTGATATAGAACACAGAGGACGCATCGTTTCTTCTCCAGAAAGGATATTTGGAGTTGTAAAGCAGACAAGTCTTAATCTCCTTGCTTTGCTTTATTTAGTTGCCACTCTAGATTCCATCAATATGTATCCAGGAATCCTAAACTTATTTGCAATCTCTCTCTGGAATACCTGATCACAAGAAAAACACCTGGTTCCCCACATACCTTTCCATGTGGTACAGAATATGGCAAAGACATGGTCCTTGCACAGAGAAGGTCACAGGCTAAAAGCTGCGTGTCTACTTTGCTCAAGAGCAGGACGTGGAAGGAAGGGCTCTGGGGGTTTTTCCTACCTGGAAATGAAGAGACAGTGTAGGATAGCCAAATATTGCAAGTGCAGACCCAAAAGAAGCCACTGTACCAGTGACTATGATGGGCTGCAGTGTGGATCCTACCAAGGGTCAACTTATACCTTATACACAGACAAGATTAAACCAACCCTTCCTTCTATGAACACTGGTGTGGACACAACCTACAGAGGAACAAAGGTGATGGGAAGAAGCAATGAAGAGGAATAAGGAAAAACACGGGGTTTTGAGACAATGGATCAAAATCCAAGCAGGGAATTAATGCCAGAAGAAAGGATTAAACTTGTGCAAACCAGGCCCCTAACTGCCGAGTCCTTCCTGGAAGCTCCAGATTTTGGACATCAAGAGGCTCAGCGTTTCTAACACAAGTAACATAACAGGTTGCCCTCATCTTTTTGTGCCTCCATCTTTTCTATCACCCACAGAGCTGCACACCTATTTCTAAGCATTGAGAGACAAGAGCCCTTTTCACCAGAGCCAGCCGTTTCTTTTCCTGCCCGCAGCGTACGTTGTAAACCGGGTCCCTGAATAATTCATAATCACCATTATGCCAAGACGTGGTACTCAAAAGGCAAAGGGAGCAGCAACTTCACTGAAGCTAAGCAAGCCTCAGCTCTGGCCTGCGTCCTTGTGGAGGCAGATTTTGCATGCCGCTTCATAAAAACTGGGAAGGCAATTTGCCCACAGGGCAAATTGTGGTTTGTCCTCATGTGGTTGGTCCTATGTGTTCAGTGCCATCTTGGCTGAAAAAGACACTCGGATCGCATGGATCAAGGATGGCTAGCCTATGGCTGCTGTGGGACAACTTCTGACTTCTCAAACCATTGGCCATTCCAACTGGGACTGATAGAAGCTGGAATCCAAGACCAACTGGATATCAACCTACCGGTACACATGTTCCTCAAGGAGTGAGTTGAGAGGGTGAAACTGAATGAGCCATCGCAGAACTCACTGCACCTCTAACAAAATACTTCTGAAGGGAGCTTGGTTCAGCTTTGAGACATCAAAGCCCTCTGTTGGGCATACGTCAGAGGATGGGGCATCACATGGCTCAGTCGGTAGAGCATGGGACTCTTAATCTCAAGAGCTGTGGGTTCAAGCCCCACGTTGGGCAAAAGATTCCTGCATGGCAGGGGGGTGGAGTAGTAGATGATCCTCATGGTCCCTTCGAACTCTACAGTTCTATGATTCTATGTAGGACTGAGCTGCAGGGCTGCACTACAGGCCCTGCCCCCAATGTTGTATGGTGTTGTTACTCCTGACCCTAATGTCCACACTTTTAAGTGCGGACACCTGCAAAGGAAAGTCCACTTGCCTAAACCTGTAAAACATACAGACTTACCATGCATTCTGGAACCCAGCATGAAATCCAGAACACATGAAAACCTAAGTGTCTATGTGTGTAGGCTTTGCTTTCTGTGCTTTTCTGTGGCCTCTGTAGCTGATATGAGGGGGCTCCAGGTCCTTGCAGGGCAGGATAGCTCTATACTTGAAGGAGGTCAGTATGTTAAGCCGAGGGCCTTCTGGCGGTTCCCTCACTGCAAGAAGTGAGGCTACAGGGAACCAGGCAGAGGGCCTTCTCGGTAGTGGCGCCCGCCCTGTGGAACGCCCTCCCATCAGATATCAAAGAGATAAAGAATTACCTGACATTCAGAAGACATCTTAAGGCAGCCCTGTTCAGGCAAGTTTTTAATATGTAATGCTGTACTGTTTTTAACACTGATTGGGAGCCGCCCAGAGTGGCTGGGGAAACTCAGCCAGATGGGCGGGGTATAAATAATAAATTATTATTATTATTATTATTATTATTATTATTATTATTATTATTATTATTATCAAGCGATGAGAAATCAAGCAACGTTACATGCATGTGTGAACCAGCCTCCTTCCCCACAATAATATGCTGGGGCAGACTGCAATCTCTTGTAACAGTGGAGAAAGGGGGCCACTCTTCAGAGTAGTGCTACAAAATGCACGCAGAACACGGATCTTGCAGCTGCTCAGATCTCCTCCCCTCCTCTCTGCAACACAAAACAAATCAGGACATTGGGAAAATCCAGGTGTATGGCAGCCCAAGTCGGCAATGCCATTTCCCCATTAAAATACCTCAAAATTGCATTGTTTTAAAAAGCGATTTTGCCCAAAAAGCTCAACAACTTTTCTGTCTGAATTTTCACTGCTTGAAATATGGCAACCCTAGACAAGACACAGCATGCATCCTCTGGCTGCTGGGAGAGCAGAGGAACTGCTGCATTTTTATACTCTTTGCAAGGCCCGCCCTTGTCTGTCCCCTTCTGACCTGTGACCTTGTTGACTGCAGGTTGCCAAATGAGAAGGAGGCATCTTCTATGGAAGGGGAATCTGTTTTTCGCCCCAGCCTGTGGACAGTACTCCCTTCTGGGCAACCTTCCCCACATGCTAGTGGTGGGTGAGATCAGTGGGGTGAAGAAACAAATGTAAATTTTAAACTTTGGATAGTTGGCTTGCTTCTACAAGCAGAAGGCATTGTCACAGTTCAAGGACACAATACCGTCACACAAAAACACTGGTTTTGTGGTTTTTTTTGTGTGTTTTGCAAACTGGGGCCAGTGAGGGTTGTGTCCTTGGGAAGATTTCCAAAGGTCAGATATGGAGAGGCCTGTATTTGGCTCCCAAGCCTGCGGTTCCTCACCCTTCTAGGGTCAGGCTGATCTAAAGCAGAAACCTGGATTCAGTTCTGAGACACTCTTGCTGAACCTTTCCCCACGAGGTGCCCACCAGTCGTTTTAGACTACAACTCCCATCACTCCCAACCAGCACTGATGGGAGTTGCAGTCCAAAATGTACGCAAGGGCACCAAGTGGAAGAAAACTGCTAGAGCTCAGTCTTGGTCCTTCCAAAGACCAAAGGCATTCTTTGTCCTTGGTTCAAACTCAGCTATGACCTTGCCAGATGGCTTTATGGGAGTCACTGTACTCCAAAGCCTCAGCTTTCCTCCATCTGAAATCATAGAATCATAGAGTTGGAAGAGACCACAAGGGCCATCGAGTCCAACCCCCTGCCAAGCAGGAAACACCATCAGAGCACTCCTGACATATGGTTGTCAAGCCTCTGCTTAAAGACCTCCAAAGAAGGAGACTCCACCACACTCCTTGGCAGCAAATTCCACTGTCGAACAGCTCTTACTGTCAGGAAGTTCTTCCTAATGATTAGGTGGAATCTTCTTTCTTGTAGTTTGGATCCATTGCTCCGTGTCCGCTTCTCTGGAGCAGCAGAAAACAACCTTTCTCCCTCCTCTATGTGACAATGCAGGGCTGATAATAATGACCTAGCCTCCTGGGCTGTTGCTAAGGATTACTGGGGTCGTGTGTGTGTGTGTGTGTGTGTGTGTGTTTGTGTATCACCTCCATGTACTCGAAAAGTTAAAGCTTTCAAGAAAGGCTTATAACCAGGCTAACTCCAAAAGTTTAGGGCTGAGGGCACAGGGAGGTTTCTTGTGTCACTAATTCTAGAAATCTAAGGCAGAGTATTATGCCCATTTAGCAGCCCAAATGTGACATCACACCCTCCAACATTTCTCCAATGAAAATAGGGGCTTTTCCCAAGGAAAAGCAGGACATTCCGGGATCCAATCAGAAACCAGGGCGGCTTCTGAAAATCCTGACGGTCCTTGGAAAATAGGGGCACTTGGAGGGCCTGTGTGGAAGACCTGGCAAGTAGTGCAGAACAGAACCCAAGTTGAGAAGTGAACCTCTGGATTAAAGGAATGAGGCAATCTGAGGCACAGGCGAGCAGTTTCGAGGTGCACTCCTCCTGCGAGAGGGGGGATCCTTCATAGAGGCTCTTTCCTGGCGAGATCCCTTGGGGTTCCCCCCTTCCTCTCCCAGAGAGAGAGAGAGCTTTCTTCGCCAGCCGCCCACGCCGCATCATTCAGCCACCCGCTTCGCAGCCTCTGCAGACAACAAGCCGACCGCCCTCCTCCTCGGGGCACGCCGCTGCCTTGCCATCTATTTGCTCGCTCCCTAGGAGGATCGAGAGAGAGGGAGATACAGGCGGGGCCGAGGAGAGAAAGCAAAGCATAAGGGGGGGGGGTGTAGGCTTGGAAAGATGGCTGGGGATCAGCGGGAATCAGCCTGCGTTTCCCATGTCCTGCGAAATGTGCGCAGCGCTGCTCCCGGGTGGGTGGTCGGTGGTGATGGTGGCTAAGGACGAAGGTGGGCTGGACAGATCTAGATTGGTTCTCTCCCTGGCGGCTTGGAAACTCCTCCATCCCTCCCTCTCCCTCTCTCCCTCTCCGCTTTTGTGTGTCACAGGATCTGGTGAAAAAGCAGCCGCCCACACCCGCGCATACAAACAAACAACCCCCGGAGGCCATTGGAGGCTGCGCGCCCTGCACGGTGCGGCACTGCTGCAAGGTGCAGGCGAGGAGAGACAGATGGTTGGGGCTTTTGTAAAGGGAGCCCCTCCTCTTCCCCAGCTGCTGGAGCCAAACACTTCCTTTTCCATGCAGCCAAGAAGTAGCAGCAGCAGCAAGCAAGCAAGCAGGAGGGCGGGCGGGCGGGCGCGCACACACTTTTCTCCTCCAGGCCTTTAGCCAGAGCAGTCGTCTCTCCTCTTGCCTGCTTGTGAGTCACACGCAGGGAGAGACAAGCGTGACAAGCATCCCCGCCCCGAGCGACACCGTCTGATTGAGAAAGAGGTTGCCCTACGCACAAGGGCGCTTAAAAAAGAGAGAAAGAAACCAGCAATGCATCCGAAATAAGTGGATCGGGTTAGCACCCCTGTTGTTGTTTAGTCGTGTCCGACTCTTCGTGACCCCCTGGACCAGACCATGCCAGGCACCCCTAGTAAAGGTAAAGGGACCCCTGACCATTAGGTCCAGTCATGACCGACTCTGGGGTTGTGGTGCTCATCTCGCTTTATTGGCCGAGATAGCGGCGTACAGCTTCCGTGTCATGTGGCCAGCATGACTAAGCCGCTTCTGGCGAATCAGAGCAGCGCATGGAAACGCTGTTTACCTTCCCGCCAGAGCGGTACCTATTTATCTACTTGCACTTTGACGTGCTTTCAAACGGCTATGTTGGCAGGAGCAGGGACCCAGCACCCCTAAAGGTAAAGGTAAAGGTACCCCTGCCCGTACGGGCCAGTCTTGACAGACTCTGGGGTTGTGCGCCCATCTCACTTAAGAGGCCAGGGGCCAGCGCTGTCCGGAGACACTTCCGGGTCACGTGGCCAGCGTGACAAGCTGCATCTGGCAAGCCAGAGCCGCACACGGAAACGCCGTTTACCTTCCCGCTGGTAAGCGGTCCCTATTTATCTACTTGCACCCGGAGGTGCTTTCGAACTGCTAGGTTGGCAGGCGCTGGGACCGAGCAGCGGGAGCGCACCCCGCCACAGGGATTCGAACCGCCGACCTTTCGATCGGCAAGTCCTAGGCGCTGAGGCTTTAACCCACAGCGCCACCTGCGTCCCTTCCCAGCACCCCTACTGACATACAATTGTAAAGTTGGATGAGGATCATCTAGTCCAACCCTCTGCAATGCAGGAATATGCAGCTGTCCCATACAGGGATCGAACCTCCAACCTTGGCATAGTCAGCACCACGCTCTAACCAACTGAGCTATCAAGGCACAAGGATGCTTGCACAAGGGTGGTGGTTGCCCTGGCCCTGACTTGGTGTCAGCAGCACCGTGTGCTGGTTTGAGAGGCTGCGATTCTAGAAAAGTTTCCCTGGGAGTAAGGCCTGCTGCCAGCGGAGGATTTGCTTCTGCATAAAAATGCATAGGGTCGCAGCGGAAAGCAGGCTAAGGAGAGCTCCCAGTGTGTGATCTCAAGTGTGCGAGGAGAGGGCTTTGTGGGATATTCTCCTCCCAATGCTATCAGAGGCACAGAAAGGCATATCTCCCACGTGGGCACAGGCTGCTGCCCACACACAGATGCTTTGCTGTACTGAGCTACTTTTCGGTGGGAAAGTGGCCTTGGAGCAGGGATCTGTTTGGAGGCAGTGTCCCCCAAACAAAATACATGAAAGCATTATCTCTCCTCGCCCTCTCTGTCCTCCAAAACAAGATTGCCCATGTTTATTATCTGCCTCCCGACAGAGAAAAACGCAATCGAGTATTTCTGCACTTCACTCATGCAACTATCAACACGTCGCCTCTCAAACCTGCCAGAGATGGGGAACCGGTGTCCTTCCAGATACTGATGGATAACAGCTCCCATCATCCTTGGCCAATGGCCATGCAGGCTGGGGCTGATGGGAGTTGGACTACCAGCAATATACAGAGGGCCACAGCCTCTCCATCCCAGATAAACATACACCTATCCCCCCCCCCCCGACTATAGTCCAGAATCTTGCACACCTTTTCTTTCCTTATCACTTTGCCTCCAGGCTGTGGTTAAGTGGTCCTAGGAGGATTCTTTCAGCGAATCACCCTACATTTTGGAAAACACTGAATGTTTATGGACCCGGCATGACTGGAACATGTGTACATAGATGCGCCTTTGATGGGCCCGGAAATATAAGCCTCAGAGGTCTCACCCTTGATTACAATTTAAAACATTTATATCCCACCTTTCCACCTTTAAGGCAGCTTAAAACATCCATTATAACCAATGTCAACTTCGGATAACACTTCATCAGTGTCCGCAAAATACTATGCCATCATAAATTTGTCCTTACGGGGTCTTCGCTGCGAGACCACATTCACCCGGTGCTATACCAGCTGCACTGGCTCCCGGTGGAGTACAGGATCAGGTTTAAGGTGCTGGTTTTAACCTTTAAAGCCCTATACGGCCTAGGACCCTCGTACCTACGGGACCGCCTCTCCTGGTATGCCCCACAGAGAAACGTACGGTCTTCAAATAAAAACATCTTGAAGGTCCCAGGCCACAGAGAAGTTAGGCTGGCCTCAACTAGAGCCAGGGCTTTTTCGGCTGTGGCTCCGATCTGGTGGAACGCTCTGTCAAAAGAGACTAGGGCCCTGCGGGACTTGACATCTTTCCGCAGGGCCTGCAAGACAGAGCTGTTCCACCAGGCCTTTGGCCAGGGCGCAGCCTGACTCCCTCCCTCGGCAATCTTCGTGGAGCTCTGGCACAATGGTTGCCAGTGGCCTGATTTGAATCAATTTTATAATGAATGTTTGTACTGTAGTTTTGTACTGTTTTATTTTTGTTAGCCGCCCTGAGCCCGGCTTTGGCTGGGGAGGGCGGGATATAAATAAAATTTATTATTATAATTATTATTCTTTAAGGAGCTACAAGCCTCTTTTCATTGTTTTTACCTGGAGATTGGGGGAGATGAAGCTATCATAATATGGATGCATCTCCTTCTATTAAATTTATGTGAGTGTTTATCCTTGTTATGTTTTCTTGAATTAATTTAAATACATTGGGGGGGGTGCAGAATAGGGCAAATACTCGAACTCTGAATATGTGACTGGGACTGGGCTCAGGCAGCTACAAAACAAATTGACAAAGTTAACCCTGGCCCACAAAAAACCGAACTAGCTCACCACTCCACATGTAGCATATTTTTCCATGTATGACTAGGTTTTCCCCCTAAAAAATGATGTCCAAAATTTGGGCGTGTATTATACACGGATAGATCTCCCCCTCCCCCCCCCCATTTTCTTAAATCAGAGTCCCCAAAAATATACGTGGGGGCGTCTTATAGACGGAAAAATACAGTACTTATATTGGTTGTAGCATTAGTGGCTTGAAAGAATGAAGCAACTTTTCCAATTAGCAAATGATTCTCTGCTCAGTTCCCTGAATTCCCAAAGGCATTTTTTTTAATAGCCATAGGCAACCAGGCCAGTGATTACTTGCAAGCCTGGGTTAAGGCAACACTAGCACAATGCTAGCAGGCTGGTATTTACCGTATTTTTCGTCCCATAGGACGCACCTAGTTTTTTTGGGGGAAATAAAGGGAATTTTCACCCTTTATTTCCCCCCCAAAACCAGGTCGGGGAAACCGAACCAGGTCGAGGAACAGCAGGATGGCGGCGCTGCGCCTCCTTGCTGTCCCCCAAGCTTGTGGGGCTGGCTGATGTCTGTCCGGCGCGCGGGGCGCTCTGCTTCAGGGCGCCCCTCGCGCTGGGCGGCAGGCTGCTATCCGCTCTGCTTTCAGCGCGCCCGGCGGTCCGGGAAGCAGACTGCTATCCACAGCCTAGACAGCCCTGCAGGAACTCCCGCAGGGCTGCCCAGGCTGTGGATGTGTTCCTGAAGCCTGGAGAGCGAGAGGGGTCGGTGCACACCAACCCCTCTCGCTCTCCAAGCTTCAGCAAAAGCTTGCATTCGCCCCATAAGACGCACCCAGATTTCCCCTTCATTTTTGGAGGGGAAAAAGTGCGTCCTATAGGGCGAAAAATACGGTACTCAAAGAGAGAACAACATTAGAGCATGAGATTCTTAATCTAAGGCTGTGGGTTTGAGCCCCACATTGGGCAAAGGATTCCTGCACTGCAGGGGGGGTGGACTAGATGACCCTCATGGACCCTTCCAGCTCTACAATTCTATGTTTCTGTAACACTCACTCCCCTGACTCAGGCATACTGGTACGAGTTCACCAAGATCAAACACAGTTCTGTACAATTAACCCCACTGCAAAACTTTGCATGCTTACTTCAGAGTATTTTCCATTGACCAGGACTTACTTCTAATATCCATGCATAGGATCAGGTCATAAGACTCTTAGACCAAAAAATATTTCAGACTATGTCTGCTCTGTAGGTATGTGAAACATCCCATCATTCACGGTCATTTTGAAGACCTGATGCCATCTAACATTCAGATATCATTCTAAATTATGTTTTTTGCTGGTTTGGACTTCATCTTAACTGAGGTTTGGCTGTCATATCCAACCTGCAGGGTTGTATATGCCCATGTCTTCCAAACCCAAGAATTGGCAAATTAAAATGTTATGCTATAACCCAGGGGTAAGCAACCTAAGGCCCAGGGGACAGTCTGGGAATCTGTGTGTTTTTACATGAGTAGAATGTGTCCTTTTCTTTAAAATGCATCTCTGGGTTATTTGTGGGGCATAGGAATTCGTTCATTCCCCCCCCCCCAAAAAAAATAGTCCGGCCCCCCACATGGTCTGAGGGATGGTGGACCAGCCCACGGTTGAAAAAGGTTGCTGACCCCTGCTATAGCTGAACCACTCCACTCTTCAGAACTCAAATTATGGTTTGAGCACCCAAATGGACAGGCAAATCATGGTATAGGCCTGCTTGTCTATTTTTATTTCCCATCTGCTCAGCATTCTCATATCTAAGTGCAGTAATCCGGAGGTGAAGACAGGCCGTTGCAAACCAATCATGCCAAACCCACTTAAAACCATGGTTTCCAGTTCTGATTTGCCAGCTGATGGCAAACCATGATTTGTCAATTCAGACTAAGCCACACTTTACTTCCTTAACTATTGTTTAGCAGGATGTCTAAACTGAACCAAAGGATGTGGCGAGGAATATGCTGAGGTCCTCAAAGACTGAACGTCCAGTTGCTCAGGGCAGTGGTACATATCCTCTGGTCCTCCAGATATTTGCTGGATTTCAATTCCCATCACCCCAACCACTGGCCACGCTAGCTGGGGCCAACAGGTGTTGTAGTCCAACAGCATCACAGGGCACCAGGTTTCCAAACCACTTCCACAGTGCATAGGTAAAGGTAAAGGGACCCCTGACCATTAGGTCCAGTCGTGACCGACTCTGGGGTTGCGGTGCTCATCTCACTTTATTGGCCGAGGGAGCCGGTGTACAGCTTTCAGGTCATGTGGCCAGCATGACTAAGCCGCTTCTGACAAATCAGAGCAGCGCACGGAAACGCTGTTTACCTTCCTGCCGGAGTGGTACCTATATATCTAATTGCACTTCGACGTGCTTTCAAACTGCTAGGTTGGCAGGAGCTGGGACCGAACAACAGGCGCTCACCCCATCACGAGGATTCGAACCGCGACCTTCTGATCAGCAAGTCCTAGGCTCTGTGGTTTAACCCACAGTGCCACCCACGTCCGCAGTGCATAGCTGAAAGGAAAACAACAGCTACTACTTATCAATTTGCCAATAATCAATTTGTCTCCACCCCCATCACTCAGCCCAGACACTGAGGTCCAGCTCCAAGGGCCTTCTGGTGGTTCCCTCCCTGCGAGAAGTGAGGTTACAGGGAACCAGGTAGAGGGCCTTCTAGGTAGTGGCGCCCTCCCTGTGGAACGCCCTCCCATCAGATGTCAGGGGAATAACTATCTGACTTTAAGAAGACATTGGAAGGCAGCCCTGTTTAGGGAAGTTCTTAATGTTTGATGTTTTATCATGTTTTTAATATTCTGTTGGGAGCCGCCCAGAATGGCTGGGGAAACCCAGCCAAATGGGCAGGGTATAAAAAAATAAATTATTGTTATCATCATCATCATCATTCAGGTAAATGTGGTTCCATATCTTGGGATCTCCCTAGTTCCTCAAACCTCCATGAACAGTTATCAGCTATTGTGAAATCCACGCTCTTGCAAAAGACAGCCCTGTTTTGCACACAGACTAACAATATGCCATACAAATAATACTTCCTTTACCATTTTAATAGAGGTCTCATTCAAATGGGGGTCTGACCCTCATTTATAAGAAGGGCTGTGATTCTGCCAGAACACAAGACTGTGGTATTCGGAAGAGAATACAGCCTCCTGCTAATTTCATCCTCCCCTTTCTCTCTGCATGACGCAAAGATGTGTTTGAAAATGTGTAGGCAATGCTTGCCAAAAGAGGTGGCTAAATAAGATTTCCAGTGGGTTAGAGGAGAGGCTTTTAATGCCCAGCTGGTTCATTACCCCTACTCATGATTAGCAAAACCAAAAGAAATCAAGCAAAATACTAAAATGCAGAATTGTCGGTTTTTAAAAATAAAAAATATGCACATTTCTCTTATTATGTGTGTTGGGTTTTTTTTAATACAGAGGCATACAGAACCTGCCTTCTCCTGTTGCAGTTTTCTTTGCAGGGAGGGGTAAGCACAAATCATATACAGCGTTGTTTATTGTTCAAGTAATTTCACTCTTCCTAACACCAAGGATGGGTAGAATATATATACAAGTCCAGAAGCACACAAACAAATCCAAGATTCAAAGGAACTGGCTTCATGAAGTTCCCAAGGTCAGAGTTGGCCCTACCATTAGACAGAGTGAGTCAGCTGCTTCAGGCAGCAGTTGCTAGTGGGTGACAATGAGGTGTTGGGAAGCAGAGCTGCGTGTGCCACCTGCCCTGCCCTACACCCCCTAAGGACACACTGTCCCTCCTTTTCCTAGTATTGAAGTGAGAGACAGCTGTCAATCAGGTCAGCTTCAGAACAAGACTTTGCCACCTTGTCTTTCCGCCTCAGGCAACAAAATGACTTGGGCTACCCCTGCCTGGGGTTCCTTTATTAACCAATCATTTGACTGCTGAGCCAACAGCCTTGGCCAGATAGGAAATTCAGGGACCCCATCACTGCCAGCCTGTCTCTCTTAGTCACGACGAGAAGTGGCGCCCTGGTGGGTGGGTGCACACCCACAATCCAGTTTAATTCAGAGAATGCTATGGTCAAGATTGCAGAGTTATTATGTGCCCATGATGGCAGGTATTGATTTGGTGTGTCCTGAAAGGGCGCAGATGGTTTCGTTATTTAATTTATTAGCATGATTTTTATTTTATTTTTTACTGCCAGGGCAGAGGAAGAGTCGCTTATGGGATTTCCTGCCTCAGTCAAGCCACCCTGAATGAATAGCCCCCTGGTTGTGAACTATGAGCCAACTGCACAAATTCAGGAAAGGCAGGAGTGGTGCCAGAGCCAGGAAGCCATTCAAAGAAGAGAAGGCTCTGCAGCACTGCCAGCGTCAGAGGAAGGCAAAGTCAGGCGTTTACCAGTGCCCAAATGCAAACCGCTTGCTGCCCAACAACACTCCCCCTATTTTCACTATAAACAGAGCACCCACAAGGGGATGTGAGATAATTCTCAGTTGGAATTCCCCACATATTCCAAGCCAGAAATGGAGGGGGCGGGGTGTTGTCACCTGAACTTATCTTGCAACTAAGGCCACCCAAGCCAGAATGTTCATTCAGTCAAAAGCTCTGCAAGCTCATTCATTTCCTGCATGGGGTGCAGAAATGGCACCCCAGTTTTCAGGGGGGGGGAGAGAATAGCGACAATGCTCAGCATGCAAAATAAATACACATACATTTCCCCCCCAGGGGAATAGGCATCCAGTCACACTCAGCTTGTGACGGAAGAATCACAGAATTCTAGAGTTGGAAGGGACCCCCAATGACCATCTAGTCCAACCCCCTGCAATGCAGGAATCTCAATACAAGGTTGCCCATCCAATCTGAAACCATACCGGACCCTGCTTAGCTTTGCAAACGTGCCAGCGGTTTTATTGCTGCGCCCATTCTTACCCATGATGCCCTCCTGAAATTCAGGGTTCTGCTTTAGCTCTGCAGGGCTGTCCCCTTCTCACCCCACTGCCGCTTCCTGAACAATGGACGATGAGGTGCCCTTGCTCTAACCACAAGGCCACATGTCCTCTGCAGAGGTATCCCCCCCAACTCTTGGGAAACCCCAGAACCCCGAATTCCCAGACAACTTCCTCCAACCTACTACTACTCTGTTTCCAAAGCCTTTTTCGGGATCCAAGATTATTTTTACTTATTTCCAGCAGACCAGCAGGCTTGCAGCTGGGGTTGCAGAGTGCAAGTTCCGCTCCCAGCAAACCAAGACTTTAAGCAGCAGCGCCAGCCAACTTTCATTTCCCTTCTGCAACTTGCACGGGGGGGTGCGCAGGGCTTACCCCACCGCCCGATCTCCCGGCTTACTCTCTCCTGACTTTTTGAAAGAGTCATGGAAGACAGAAACCGCCCAGAACGCATCTGCCTTTGGGACCCGGGAGGCTCCAATCGGCAGCTGCTGCAGGGAGAAGAGGAGGAGGCAAAAAATAAAAAAAGAGCTTTCTGATGGTGAAGAGAGAACTCCCAGGCTCCGCCTGGCTCGGATCGAGCTCGGTGGGATCATCTGGGGTTCCCTGCACGCAGAAAGCCAGCCCTCCCAAGCCCATGCAATCGGCGCCCCTTACCTGGAGGGCGAGGGGTCTCCAAGGGATGGGATGGGTGGAGGGGAGATCTGGGAGATCAGCAGCAGCAGCAGGAGGATCCTCGGGGGTTCCCAGCAGTTTCCTCTCTCTTCCTCTCTCTGGCTGGGAGCAGGTGGCTGCTGAAGCCCTGGCGCTGATGTCACCAGGCTCGGGCGGCTGCTGTTGCTGCTGCTGCTGCTGCTCCTGTCTCCTCCCCAGCCAGCCCCATGCAAGGAGGCAGAGGCAAAAGACAGGGCGATGAATTATTTAAAGGTGCAGAAGCCATTTGCAGGCGGAAGGGAAAGCGGCGAGGGGGATTGCAAAATAAAAATAAAGAAATGGGCATAGGCGCGCGCGCGCTCAACCCGCGCCGCCGCCTCCTCTTACTTCCGAAATGCGGGACACGCACATCGAGGAGAATGCTTGCAAGTGAACGGAGGGGGGGAGATAGCTACCAAGAAGGGACACTCCCCCCGCCCCAGCACTCCTTTCAGGGGTGCCAACTTTAATATAATATAAAGGGGGGGGGTCCAAATAAGCTCTACCCTGCAGAAACTACAGATAGATAGATTAGATAGAGGATAGATAAATAGATATACATAGATATACATAGATATACATAGATAGATAGATAGATAGATAGATAGATAGATAGATAGATAGATAGATAGATAGATAGATGATATAGATAGACAGACAGATGATAGATAGATAGATGATAGATAGATAGATAGATACTGTAGATCATAGATAGATAGATAGATGATAGATAATAGATAGATAATAGATAGATAGATTCTGCAGGGTAGAGCTTATTTGGACCCCCCCCCCTTATATTCAAGTTGGCACCCCAATTTGAAAACCAAATAAACAAATTAATATTTTATATGTGTGTGTGTGTGTGTGTGTTTATTTGGTTTTCAAACCAGAGTTTTACAATCACATATCCAATATTTAACATAAAAACAAGATTCCAAAGAATCTTTTGGACTTCCCTCCTTGCCAGTGCCGGATTTACGTACAGTGGTACCTCGGGTTACATACGCTTCAGGTTACAGACTCCGCTAACCCAGAAATAGTACCTCAGGTTAAGAACTTTGCTTCAGGATGAGAACAGAAATCATGCTCCGGCGGCGCGGCGGCAGCAGGAGGCTCCATTAGCTAAAGTGGTGCTTCAGGTTAAGAACAGTTTCAGGTTAAGAACGGACCTCCGGAACGAATTAAGTACTTAACCCGAGGTACCACTGTATAAGCTAAACAAGCTATAGCTTAGGGCCCCATTCTCTTGGGTAACCCCCCAAAATTCACTATTAATATACTTGTTCTTAATTGTCTTTCAGTTCAACAATTACTTTGATAAAATACATATTTTGTTATGTGCAAATGGCTTTAGATACCTATTGGGTCCATAGATTACCATATGGCATATATTCAACACAAAAAAGACCATTTGTTGTTGACAAAGGACAGCTGGACATATAAAGGGCCCCATTACCTTCAGCAGCTTAGGGCCTCATCAAACCTAAATCCGGCCCTGCTGTAGGTCCTATTTTTAATCATTTCCTCCTGTATCTTTTATAATAATCCGAATCTTTTACATCTCTGTTATGTCCAAAATTCACCATCAAACTACAAGTGTTAGTCCAGTCCTCCTGCAAAAAGTTTTACCTCATACGCTGCAGAAATCAATCACATGACATGGTGCACTGGCACTGTATTGATTGGAAATGCCCATCAATTTGGGGGGCACCCCCCTATTATGGGGGCAGGGGAGGAAGGGACCTCGGTCCCTAGGAATAGCTTCCTATGTACTGTATTTCGGACCTTCTTAGTTCCACTGCCACATCAGGACAGTCCTATCTGGGTATCAAACCCAGGGTTGATCGTGAGCAGCCTTCGCAGGATCAGAGCCCAGGAGATCAATCTGCGCCGGATCAATACCATGAGCAAGTCAGGCTGCCAAGCAAAGAGTCGAGAGAGCTGATCGATACAGCTGCGTCAAGGCTAAGAAGGGAACCAAAGGCAGAATGAGGTTAAAGCCAGCTGGGCCGGACAGTCTCAAAGCAGGAGAATCAAGATGTCAAAAATGGAGGTCAGGCACTCAAGACGAAGGTAGCAGATTTAAAAAACAACAACAGACGATACCAATCACAGACAAGATAGGTAGAATCCTGACCATGGCCGGATTTAGGTTTGATGAGGCCCCAAGCTACTGAAGGTAATGGGGCCCTTTATATGTCCAGCTGTCCTTCGTCAACAACAAATTGTTGCCGTTTTTTGTGTTGAATATATGCTATATGGTAATTTATGGACCTAACAGGTATCTAAAGCCATCTGCACATGTTGCCATGCAACCAGTCCATACAGAATGTAGGCACCCTATATATACAAAGGAGCAAACCAGTGATATTTTAGGGAGCAGGCTAGCAGGCGGGGCCCATTACTTACATCATAGGAGCCTACGCAACACAAAACACGGCTCCTGTGTGCAGGTTTAATTGTTTTTTATCTTATACAGTGGTACCTCGGGTTAAGTGTTAAGTTGTGGGTGAACGTATCAGACAACACATCGATTCTTCATACAGATCTTGTTTATTCACAGGCCATAACAGAACTGAACTGAAGGGTTCAGCCAACCTGCTTACAGTGGTACCTCGGGTTAAGTACTTAATTCGTTCTAGAGGTCCGTTCTTAACCTGAAACTGTTCTTAAGCTGAAGACCACTTTAGCTAATGGGGCCTCCCGCTGCCGCTGCCGCTGCCGCACGATTTCTGTTCTCATCCTGAAGCAAAGTTCTTAACCCGAGGTACTATTTATGGGTTAGCAGAGTCTGTAACCTGAAGTGTCTGTAACCCGAGGTACCACTGTACTTTTGTAAACCAAGAATTTTTTTAAATAAAAATACATTTAAAAAGAGAGAGAGAGAGAGAGGAGAGAGAGAGAGAGAGAGAGAGAGAGAGAGAGAGAGAGAGAGAGAGAGAGAGAGAGAGAGGTTGAGATTCATGGTGGATAAGGTGGTACTTAAGGTTGTGCCTTACTCCCAGTATCAGAGGTGATATGCTTCTCAATCCCAGTTAGGAACATAGGAAGCTGCTGTCAGACAATTGGTTCATCTGAGTATAATAATAATAATAATAATAATAATAATAATAATAATAATAACAACAACAACAACAACAACAACAACAACAACAATTTATTATTTATACCCCACCCTCTGGCTGGGTTTCCCCAGTCGCTCTGGGCGGCTCCCAACAGAATGTTAGTAATAATAAAGTGACAAAACATCAAACATTAAAAACTTCCCTAAACAGGGCTATCTACACTGACTGGCAAGGTTTCAGGCAGGAGTCTCTCCCAGTTCTGGGTCTGAACGTCTTCCTTCCAGGCAAGATGCACTACCAATGAGCTACAGCCTTCCCCCAGTTGCCGCAGAGCACAAACAGAGAGGGTGCCTATTGTATTCAGGTCCTGATGGTGAGCTTCCTGTAGCCATCTGGTTGGCCACTGGTGAAACAGGATACAGACCTAGATGATGAACTTTTGGCCTGATCCGTGCAGGACTCTTCTCACGTTCTTCGGGGAGGGACATGTTATTTTTGCAGTTTGGCAGACCCTATGCAGCCTGCCCTGAGTATACGGCATACTGTATTTTTCGCTCTATAAGACGCACCAGACCACAAGATGCACCTAGTTTTTGGAGGAGGAAAAAAAGAAAAATAATATTCTGAATCTCGGAAGCCAGAACAGCAAGAGGGATCGCTGCGCAGTGAAAGAAGCGATCCCTCTTGCTGTTCTGGCTTCTGGGATAGCTGCGCAGCCTGCATTCGCTCCATAAGACACACATACTTTTTAGGAAGGAAAAAGTTAGTCTTATAGAGCAAAAAATACGATAATTGCCGTGGATTGCCAAATGGCTTTGCAAGCTAGCATACCCAAGAGCCTGCAGTTTAGAGCCTGCACTGTAGAAATCTGCCTGGCATTTTAACAATTGCCCCCACTGTCCTCTTCTGCTTCCTCTGGGACTTGCCATTCCTGCTGAAAAACCGGCAGTTTCAATCATTCTTAGCATATGATTTTACATGCTCACCAAGCGACTAATTGTCCTGCCCTGGAGAGCCATATATCACCCCAGGAGCAGCCTTTGGCACAGTGTCTGGATTCCCTTGGAAATAGGAGGGAAATGTAGGGAATGGGATGTTTTTAACTCCCAAGTACTTTAGACAGCCTGGTTTAGACTTAATGTAAACCTAACTCTAGTCCCTGTAAGGGACGCAGGTGGCGCTGTGGGTTAAACCACAGAGCCTAGGACTTGCCGATCAGAAGGTCGGCGGTTCAAATCCCCGCGACGGAGTAAGCTCCCGTTGCTCAGTCCCTGCTCCTGCCCATCTAGCAGTTCAAAAGCACCTCAAAGTGCAAGTAGATAAATAGGTACCACTCCGGCGGGAAGGTAAATGGCGTTTTTGTGCGCTGCTGGTTCACCAGAAGCGGCTTTGTCATGCTGGATACATGTCCCAGAAGCTGTCTGCGGACAAACACCGGCTCCCTCGGTCAATAAAGCGAGATGAGTGCCGCAACCCCAGAGTCGGTCACGACTGGACCTAATAGTCAGGGGTCCCTTTACCTTTACCTAACTCCCACAATTGCTTGCTGTGCCAGAGCTCAGCACCAGAATTTTTGAAATAATAATTCAGGGAAACGGTTCAGGTGTCACTGAACCTTTTCTTTCATCATGAGCCTTCGGAGCCTGCCTCTACACAGCAGGAACTGGGACGCGGGGCTTGATAGTACAGGCTTGAGGTTCAGCACCTCTCTTTAAAGGGATTAAATCACTGGCCTGAACTGACTCAGCCTTTCTAAGGAAGACAGACACCGTTGCTAACAGCAGTTGTCCAGTGTAAAATGCAGCCTCCTTTCCAGTGAGACGCAGGAGATGAAAGCGCACTATTAAGCACCGAAATTCAATTGCTTTTGATTTCGGTATAATTCAGAAGGAAAACACGAGCTTCCAATTTGTTTGAATCCATTTATTTAGAGAGTTATCCAAATTCTGCCTTTCAGCTGAAGCTGTGACGTAATGGTTGGGATGCGAGTTGTAGTTCACAACAGCTGGAGGGCACAAAATTACAGAAGGCCGCTTTAGTTTCTCCCCTGCATTAAAATGGTACGAGGGGACGGTGAGTGGCGGACCTCGGAGTCTCAAATTTCAGCATCGCCCCGTGCGATGCCAAAATTTGGTGCACACACACACACACACACACCAGCTCTCTCACTCCATTCTAAGTAACAGTTGTGGTATCACCTGCAGCGCCCTTAAGGCTCTGGGCCCAGTGCAACCAAACTGGTCACGCTCCCCTAAATCAGCCTCTAGGACTGTAAACACCAAGCCCACAATCCAGCGCTGAGTTCCGTCATGGTGTGCCAAATCCGTTGATTTAAATTCACTTAAATGCGAAAATGTGAAAATATTAGTTTTCTGGCATGTACCCAATTCATTTTGAATCGGTTTCATGTACATTACTTAGCAATACGATTGCCACCAAGAGTTGGAAGAGACCCTGAGAATCATCTAGTCTGACTCCCTGCAATGCAGAAATATGCAGCTGTCCCATCTTGAGGATTGAACCTGCAACCTTGGTGTCACCATGCTGCAACCAACTGAGCTATCCAGTGCTCTTTAGAGCCCCTTTAAGCTGCATACATCCTCCCTCAAAGAGAGTGTAACCCCTGTCTAGAGACAGTGCAAATACCCTTGTTCTCAAACCTGGGATCCACTTACCCATAGAGTCTCTGCCGGATTCAGCTTCAAGTCTATTGACCCTCATCCACTCCATGGCCACATCCAGGCACTGGTTCAATTCATGTACAGCCTCTCCTACTAAGCTGCAAGGAAAGCCACCCACTGATGGATATCAACTCTGCATAAGTTATGCTTTTGTTAGAAGTAGTGAGGCAGTATCAAAGAGCGGAGGTCTCCAACCAGGGTTTTCTTACATAAAGTTTTGCAACTCTCTAATGCCTGGAGAAGAGGAGGTTAAGGGGTGATATGATAGCCATGTTCAAATATATAAAAGGATGTCACATAGAGGAGGGAGAAAGGTTGTTTTCTGCTGCTCCAGAGAAGCGGACACGGAGCAATGGATCCAAACTACAAGAAAGAAGATTCCACCTAAACATTAGGAAGAACTTCCTGACAGTAAGAGCTGTTCGACAGTGGAATTTGCTGCCAAGGAGTGTGGTGGAGTCTCCTTCTTTGGAGGTCTTTAAGCAGAGGCTTGACAACCATATGTCAGGAGTGCTCTGATGGTGTTTCCTGCTTGGCAGGGGGTTGGACTCGATGGCCCTTGTGGTCTCTTCCAACTCTATGATTCTATGATTCTAATTCTGTAATTCTGAATTAGAGATCTCACTTTATACCACACAGTCAGAAACTGTTTTAACTGCTATAACAAGGGTGTCCTTGGATCTTAAATCGAGGCTCATACAACCAAAAGTAATATTTAGAATATAAGGGACCCTATTACGTTTGTTTAAAAAAGGGCTATCTATGGTATTTAACTGTTGGAGATGCAATAGGGATAATGCTTCTGTAAAACATATGTTTCTTCATTGTCCTATATTGAGAATTTTTTTGAAACCATCAACAGAATCAGGGCCATCTTAAGTATATCCGGCGCCACCCCCCTTTCCCAGAGTTGTCGACCTTTTTTTAGGGCTGGAGGAGGTGGACAGTAGCTCAGCTGGCCACTTCGTGCCACGGTGGCCATGGCAGGCAACACACTGAGTGAGCGAGCGTCGGCTCAGTTTTTTCCCTTTTAGCCTTCTGGCGCCCCGCAGAATTCGGCTTCTGCAGGCTAAAAGAGAAAAAACCAAGCCGACACTTGGCAGGAGTGGCGGATTCAGCACACTCGTTCGGTGTTCCCTGGACTCTCACCTGGCGCCCTCCAGAACATGGCGCCCCGGCACCCCGCACCACTAGCCTCTATGGGTAAGACGGGCCTGAACAGAACTGTACAGGACAACCTTACAGTTACAGAGCAAAATATCCTCTTGAATTATATACCCAGCACATGGAACCTTACGAAAGGACAATATAAATGGACTCTCCATTTATATCTACCACAGCAAAAAGACTGATACTTATGAACTGGAAAAATAAAAACACGGTTCCTTTCTATGATTGGATTGAAGATTTATATAAACTCACAACGTATGAACAACTTGCATATAAACGCAGACTTGCCATGGACAAATTCAATGATATTTGGAATCCATTCTTACAAATACTGTAATAGGTTAAAACCTGGTGAAGTACAATAACAACCTTGTAAAATGAGGAGTTTTGGGGTCCCGCCTTTATTTCCCCTTCTACACAGGTTCTGTTTCTGTTTCTCTTTTTTTATTTACGTCTCACCATGTTTAGTGCACATATAATTATGTACTTTTTGAACTTTAATTGTTGTTGTTGTTTAGTCGTTTAGTCGTTTAGTCGTGTCCGACTCTTCGTGACCCCATGGACCAGAGAACGCCAGGCACCTCTGTCCTCCACTGCCTCCCGCAGTTTGGTCAAACTCATGCTGGTAACCTCGAAAACACTATCCAACCATCTCGTCCTCTGTCGCCCCCTTCTCCTTGTGCCCTCCATCTTTCCCAACATCAGGGTTTAAAAAAATTGGGTTAAAAAAAAGAGAAAAAGATTTGCAATGCAAACTAAGGATAACCAGGATCTCCTATCATTCTGCGAGCAGCACACCTATCAACATCCTGCGACACGATTGGCCTACAGTATAACAATCCCAACCAGGACTGGCAGCTCAGGGCATAAGATGCCACTGACCTGGAATGGCTGTTCGACTGGATTATAAACCAGTTTGGACTGTCAACTGGCAGGAGCCCTATTTAATGTTTAATGGGTCGCTGCCAGGGAAGCGACTCCCTTAGGACAAGCAGGGGCGCTGCCCCACCAGTTTCTGCCCTCAAGCCAGTCTGCACCTGCCTGCCTTTTTCCTTGTAACCAATCACAGGGTGGTGTAACTCTGCCTGCCATTGGCTCTGGTTTCACCACCTGTGCGTCTGCCTGCCTCCTGCCCTACCAGTCTTGACGGGCACCAACCGGTGCCAGATTTACATATAATCTAAACAAGCTATAGCTTAGGGCCTCACTCTTGACTATATGGAACTGGCGGAAATGACTGGCAGAATCCAAGACCAGGGAGAAGAGTCGGTGGAAGAAGATTGGAAGAAATTTAAAGACTACTTACATAAATACAGCAAAATTAATGAATGTTAGAATGATGTTGGAATGAAGTTAAGTGGTTTTAGCAGCAATGTTATAAAGGAGTATGTAAAAATGGATTGTTATTAGGTGAGAATGCAAAGTTATAATACATCAAGGTAAAGGATTAAGATAAAAACAAGGAGGGAAAGGATTTGCTGAATTAACTAACTGAACTGGAATACAAAAAAAGGGAGGTGTGAGGAGGTCAGGGAAACAAGCAAATGAAAGACAAGACATGAAAAGATTGATTTGTTTTTAACTGTTTTTTATTTTTCTGTACTTTGTATTTTTTATTTTTCTTCTTCTTTTTCTTATTTTGTAACCTTTTTTGATACTTTAATAAATATCTTTTAGGGCCTCACTCTCTTGGGGGCCCCCAAAAAAATTAAAGGGAAGAAAAACAACTGGATGCACATTTTCAAAATACTGTATGTGCAATCTCTCTCTCTCTCTCTCTCTCTCTTTCCCCCCCTTCAAATCACATTTTTTACAAATCAGTTTCATTTGTTGAGACATTGGGAAGAAAAGTTGGGAAAGAGGTGGAGGGGGGAAAGGTGAGTGGGGTCAGGTGGCAATGTTTAGATTTGGGTTAAAGAGTAGGGGGTAGGTTGTAGAGAGTTGCCTATATGTGGTCATATAGGTGTTTGTTTGGGGTATTTTGGGCGATCTGGCATTTAGCCGGTTGGTCCTAGGTCTCAGCTGGCGTGGAGGGCCATGTTCAGGGACAGGCCATCCTGTCTGTCGTTTGTGAGACGGTGTAATGCATCTTTGTGACGCCAGTGTTGGGTATCGGGTTCATAAGCAATGTTGCCAATGTTATTAGCAACATCATTGGTGTGTTGGGGTGGGGATGTGGGTGTTGGTACGCTCTGGTGCCACCATCGTGCTGGTTGGGTGTCAAATTCTCTTGATCTCTGAACGCATAACCCAGAGGTTTTCAACCTTTTTGGGTCCATGGCTCCCTTGACCAACTACATTCTCTTTGCAGCACCCCTGTGGGGCTCAGGAGCCCAGTTGTGTCACCCCTTGCCTGCAGAGCTAACAGCCCCTCACCCCTTTTTCAAACCCTTGTGGAGGGTTCCTTCAGCCTCCTCTATTCTCCCCTCTTTTTGGGAGTCCTCTGGGCAGCTGCAGCTGGCGTCCCCTGGGCAGCTGCAGCTGGCGTCCCTGGTCTCTGAGCTGCCCCCCAAAGAGATGCCTCCTCCCACTGCCCCACAGGGGCCTAGGAAGCACCCCCTGGCCAGCCCCAGAGGCACCATTCGCCTGGGAAGATTGTAGCCAGGACTGCCGCAACACACAGCTGTGTGAGAGGCAGAGATGCGAGAGGGCATCAGAGGAGGGAGGGAAGGAAAGGGGGACAGAGGCCAGTGTTGCCCGCGGCACCTCTGACCATCATTCAGGGCACTCCAGGGTGCGACAGCACACTGGTTGAAAACCACTGGCGTAACCACTGGCTTCCGTTGCTTAATTTTCCAATAGGGCTGAAGTCTGCCCCTTCTTCTTCTGCCCTAGCCTGATCACCAAACAACAATCATAAAGAAGAGGAGGAGTTTGGATTTGATATCCCGCTTTATCACTACCCGAAGGAGTCTCTTTTTTTTTAAAGCATTTATTAATTTTCCAATAAAAACATCTAATTAACATCAAATCAAATCCAATTAAAAACCCAATTGTCTTCCAAATTGTGATAAATTTGGTTTTGGCTTCCCACAGTCTGAATTCCGAAGCGCTTTCAAACATCCTAGTCCTGCCTCTCATCATCATCAATGTTTTTCATAATTCCATGTCCGATTTTTCCCTCCACACTTTGACTCTGGTTCTGCGATCCTCAATCATGTCAGAAAACAGATATTTCCCACCCCCATGGAGTGCAGATTTGTCCGTGTATTGTACTCTTTCAGCTGTTTATGTTTTTTTCATCGCACCGCTTCTTTAATTGCATCCAAATCCAGAGTTCTGTCCAGCTCTTTGAAAGTTGTTATTTTGGCAGCTCCCAAATCGTTAATCCTTCCTGTTTAGATGTTATCAAAGAAACAGGGAGAAACTTCCTTCTGCAACTCCTTTCTGATTTATTCTTAAGCAGACTGTTTGCAATGTAGCCATATTTCAGACAGTTAGCAATTAGCCTTTGGAATCCGAAGGAGTCTCAAAGCGGCTAATATTCTCCTTTCCCTTCTTCCCCCACAACAAACACTCTGTGAGGTGAGTGGGGCTGAGAGACTTCAGAGAAGTGTGACTAGCCCAAGGTCACCCAGCAGCTGCATGTGGAGGAGCGGGGAAGCGAACCCGGCTCCCCAGATTACGAGACTACCGCTCTTAACCACTACACCACACTGGCTGTCCTCAGTTACACTTCTGAAAGTGTGCTTTGTGAAATGTTTTGGGGTGGAAGGAGTGTCTTTCTAGTATGGGGAAGATGGCAAAGATATTTAACTGGGGGGGGGGGGAGAAAAGACATGAAAAGATGGTCAAGCAAGGGTTAACAATTCATTTTTTAAAAAAAATAATTCTTGGGCATATACAGTGGTACCTCAGGTTACATACGCTTCAGGTTAGAGACTCTGCTAACCCAGAAATAGTACAGTGGTACCTTGGGTTAAGAACTTAATTCCTTCAGGAGGTCCGTTCTTAACCTGAAACTGTTTTTAACCTGAAGCACCACTTTAGCTAATGGGGCCTCCTGCTGCCGCTATGTGATTTCTGTTCTCATCCTGAAGCAAAGTTCTTAACCTGAGGTACTATTTCTGGGTTAGCGGAGTCTGTAACCTGAATCGTATGTAACCTGAAGTGTATGTAACCCAAGGTACCACTGTACCTCGGGTTAAGAACATTGCTTCAGGATGAGAACAGAAATCGTGCTTTGGCGGCAGCAGGAGGCCCCATTAGCTAAAGTGGTGCTTCAGGTTAAGAACAGTTTCAAGTTAAGAACAGACCTCCAGAATGAATTAAGTTCTTAACCTGAGGTACCACTATATGAGAGTGCAAATCAGCAGTGCTTTATTTTCAGAGGGCTTGTTGTGGAAGAGTACAGTATGTTTGGACACCTTTGGACTTTGTGTTGGAACATGAGATCCTGGTAGTTACGCAATGCATTTTCCTTTGTTATATTAATTAGTTTCGCCTTTTATTCTTCCACAGACCCACCCACTTTTATATCTTTCCCCCAGAGGCATATCTAGGGTTCCTTGTGCAAGGAGTTGCATTGGCGCCCGCTCCCCCTCCAGACAAAAAGCACTTTACTGCATACTTTTGGGAGGTTAAGTGAGGAGGACAGGAAGCTTCTACTGAGTTTGATCTCGCTGCAACAGTGGCTTCTATACAGTCATACACTCCATAGTGATTTTTTCACCAGCACCTTAGGCCTGCGCCCTTGGGAGGGGCTGGTTTCCCCAACCTCTGGGTTTTGTTGTTGTTGTTTAGTCGTTTAGTAGTGTCCGACTTCATGACCCCCTGGACCAGAGCATGCCAGGCACTCCTGTCTTCCACTGCCTCCTGCAGTTTGGTCAAACTCATGCTGGTAGCTTCAAGAACACTGTTCAACCATCTCGTCCTCTGTCGTCCCCTTCTCCTTGTGCCCTCCATCTTTCCCAACATCAGGGTCTTTTCCAGGGAGTCTTCTCTTCTCATGAGGTGGCCAAAGTACTGAAGTCTCAGCTCCAGGATCTGTCCTTCCAGGGAGCACTCAGGGCTGAATTCCTTCAGAATGGAGAGGTTTGATCTTCTTGCAGTCCATGGGACTCTCAAGAGTCTCCTCCAGCACCAGAATTCAAAATCATCAATTCTTCGGCGATCAGCCTTCTTTATGGTCCAGCTCTCACTTCCATACATCACTACTGGAAAACCATGGCTTTAACTATACGGACCTTTGTTGGTGAGGTGATGTCTCTGCTTTTTAAGATGCTGTCTAGGTTTGTCATTGCTTTTCTCCCAAGAAGCAGGCGTCTTTTAATTCTGTGGCTTCTGTCACCATCTGCAGTGATCTTGGAGCCCAAGAAAGTAAAATCTCTCACTGCCTCCACATCTTCCCCTTCTATTTGCCAGGAGGTGATGGGCCCGGTGGCCATGATCTTGGTTTTTTTGATGTTGAGCTTCAGACCACATTTTGCACTCTCCTCTTTCACCCTCATTAAAAGGTTCTTTAATTCCTCCTCACTTTCTGCCATCAAGGTTGTGTCATCTGCATGGGTACACCTCCGCTTTTCCCTCTCTCCATCCATCTGCCTCCCCCCACATTTTCCTCTCTTCCAGCTGCTGTAGATTTGGCTGTGGCCTTGAATACTGGCCTCCTTCACAAAAGACTTTGGGAGTGAAAAGGAAAACAGGAAAACACTCTGTGCGTCTGTGAGTACCTCTGCTGCTGTTCCACTGTCCTTTTGCATTGTTTTGACGGGGACTGGATCCCACACTTAGCATGGGGAGATTACTGCACAGGCAATCCAAAAGCAATTAAGAAGGAAGCCAGCTATCCCAGGTCCTAGAATCTAAATCAGTCTTCAGATTTTGAAGCTGCAATTTATAATAATAATAATAATAATAATTATTATTATTATTATTACAGTGGTAACTCGGGTTACATACGCTTCAGGTTACATACGCTTCAGGTTGCAGACTCTGATAACCCAGAAATAGTACCTCGGGTTAAGAACTTTGCTTCAGGATGAGAACAGAAATCGTGCTGCAGCGGCGTGGCGGCAGCGGGAGGCCCCATTAGCTAAAGTGGTGCTTCAGGTTAAGAACAGTTTCGGGTTAAGAACAGACCTCCGGAACAAATTAAGTACTTAACCCGAGGTACTACTGTATTATTATATGCAAAACTCTGGCCAGTTCGCAACTGATGAAAGCTGGCCATCTTTGGGGTGAAAGGAATTAGCGCTTTCTCCTCTTAAACTAAGGTGGTAAAAGCTTTTGCTTGCAATAGCAGCATGCAATGATCTCTGGCTTAATCAGGAAACCCCCCCAAAAGGAACATAGGAAGAGGCTTTATATAAAGTCGGACCGCAAACTTGGTATTGTTGACACTAACTTGCAGCAGAGGAACCTGCATTATTCTGAGTTAGACCAATGTCCCATTCAGCTCCGCACAGTACTGTCCACAACTACCAAGGCCTTCAGGCAGGGGTCTATAACCTACCCAGACCCTGAGATCATCTTCTGAGGCCCTTCTTTGTGTGCCTCCTCCTTGAGAGGTCCGGAGGGTGGCCACATGAGAACAGGGCCTTCTCTGCAGCTGCTCCCCATCTCCCCAGGGAAGTTCGCCTGGTGCCTTCATTATACACCTTTAGGCACCAAGCAAAAACATTCCCTTTTTACCAGGCCTTTGGTTGACCTGATTGACATTCTATACCCTTTTAAAATGTGGCTCTTTTTTGGGGGGGGGGTGTTATTGGGTTATTGTTCTTTCTTTGATTTTATATATTGTGATCTTTTCTGTCAACTACCCTGAGACCTTCAGGTATAGTTAAAGTCAGGGGTCAGCAAACTTTTTCAGCAGGGGGCTGGTCCACTCTCCCTCAGACCTTGTGGGGAGCCAGAATATTTTTTTTAGGGGGGGAGAACGAATTCCTATGCCCCACAAATAACCCAGAGGTGCATTTTAAATAAAAGCACACATTCTACTCATGTAAAAACACCAGGCAGGCCCCACAAATAACCCAGAGATGTACCGTATTTTTTGCTCCATAAGGCACACCTGACCATAAGGCGCACCTAGTTTTTAGAGGGGGAAATCAAGAAAAAAATTATTATTCTCCCCCCCCCCCCCGAGCGAAGCCAGCTCCTGCAGGCTTTTCTACGAGGAGGGAGAAGGGACTGAATGGCCACGTCAGTCCCTTCTCCCTCCTGGGGAAAAGCCCGCAAGAGCCACGCGGAGCTTGTGTGTGGCTCTTGGGGGCTTTTCCTGCCTGCCTCCCCCCTGCATTCGCTCCATAAGACGCATACACATTTCCCCTTACTTCTTAGGAGGGAAAAGGTGTGTCTTATCGAGCAAAAAATACGGTATTTTAAATGAAAGGTCACATTCTAATCATGTAAAAACCACGCCTTAGTTTGCCTACCCATGGTTAACGTCATCCATATTGGTGGCCAAATTCTGTCATTTAACTATGTGCTTGGTTTGTGAAGAAACACCTCCTTTTCCTGCCTGTCCTGAATCTCCCAACATTCACCTTCAGAACATGTCCCTGAGCCCTAGAATGATGAAAAAGTAAAATTTCTCCCTATCCACTGCTCTGTACACCCAGTGCATAGTTTTAGACCAGCCTTTCTCAGCCTTGGGTTCCTAGATTGTTGCTGGACTACAACTCCCATCGTCCATAGGCGGCAGGGACAATAGTCGTGGATGATGGGATTGGTAGTCCAGCAACAACTGGGACCCCAAGGGGAAAGAGTAAAGACCCTGCTGAACAAATGTCCCCTGTTCTCCCCACAAGGGTGTGCGCTGCGCATATATGTGTCAAGGGGTGGGGGGAAAGGACAACATCTCTTTCCACCTAGCGCAAACAATTAAATAGCTTGTGCCAGTCCCAGCAGCCAGAAACATGTTGCTCACAGCCAAATGCAATTTTCCATGCCATCTCCTGCATGACAAGAAAGGGAGTAATTAGCAGAGGGCAGCTTTCTGTTCCACCTCCCCCCATCTAGATGAGGACTTCGGAAGCTGGCGCTCAAAAGGAAAAGCCCAGACGTTGCTTTTCCTCTTTTCTGTTCAGCTGCACTGGAGACAGAGCACTCTGACCTCTTCCCATTGATCGGCCTCACACAGGCCTCATCATCTGGCTAATTAAAGGGGAGTGGAGGCAGGATAGCACCACGTGGCAAGGCTCTCCTGCAGTAATAGACCAGGCATTTCCCGGTGACAAAGCAGGCAAGGCTGGAGGTTGCTTTTCTTCCTTTTTTTTAGCTGCCTGCCCTGGTGGTTAGCAGCTTCCCAAGCGAGCGGCTTCCCACGCAGGAAGAGGTTGTGTTTTTTCATTTTTAAGATCTGCGCAAAGCATCCAATCCTTTTAGCAGAGAGAAGAAAAAAGACCTCTCTTTGAAGCAATGCAAGCGTATGCATCTCCGTGGCTGGCTCTTGGGCAGGGGGGGGTTGCATATACACCAATGACGCCAGAGGCAAAGAACAGCAGCAACAGGGCGTTTGGTTGCATGCAGGTTCTACGTAGGGAGAAGGGAAAAGCGAATTCAACATTCTGCACCAACACGAACCAAATCTGCATCAACCAGACAATAGCGGCAGTGGTACAGGGGGGAGCAACTAAATTAAAGGACGAGGCAGCTAGAACCGCTTCTGGCATGAGCCATGACTTTAGGAACTTGTGCCTGAGCTTGCTTTTCCCTCCCTCCTATTCCCCTTTTCCTCCTGCGTCATGGCTTTTTAGATTATAAAGCCAGAGGACAAGGTCGGTCTCAGGACTGATTTCCGTAAGCTTTTTTGGCTAAAGGGTGGTGTCAGTCCTGTAAATAACATGCTAGAAAGTCTGATTGCATGCATAAGAAGATGCCTCCTGTCATGGCAGACTACAGTGGTACCTCGGGTTAAGTACCATATTTTTCGCTCCATAAGGCGTACCTACTTTTTTTTGGGGGGGGGGATTAAAGAAAAAAATATATGCGGCTCTTGGGGGCTTTTGCAGGAGGTGGGGGAAGTGAGAGAGCCTTGCAAAAGCCAGGGATAGCCGCGTGAAGCCTCCCCAGGGCAGCAGGATGAAGGCGCCCCGCTGCCCTGCGGAGGCTTCCCGGGCTACCCCAGAGCTGCTCGACCCAAAGAGCCTTTCTGCTGCTCCCCGACCTTCTCTTTGGGGAAAGCCACCGCCAGCCCCAAAGAGCAGGTCGGGGAGCAGCTGCTCCCAGAGCTTGTCGGGGCTGGTTGGGGAAGCCTGGGTTTCCCTGCCCCCCCCCCAGCCCCAGGGACCACACATTTGCTCCATAAGATGCAGACATTTCCCTTAAGAGGGGGAAAGTGTGTCTTATGGAGCGAAAAATACGGTACTTAATTCGTTCCGGAGGTCTGTTTTTAACCTGAAACTGTTCTTAACCTGAAGCACCGCTTTAGCTAATGGGACCTCCCGCTGCTGCCGCGTCGCCAGAGCACAATTTCTGTTCTCATCCTGAAGCAAAGTTCTTAACCCGAGGTACTATTTCTGGGTTAGTGGAGTCTGTAACCTGAAGCATCTGTAACCTGAAGTGTAGGTAACCCGAGGTACCACTCTATTTGTTTTTCAGGCTGGTGTATCTCAGGCTTTTACACCACTCGCAACCCGATCATTTTTTTAACTGAGAATGCCAGGGGTTGAATGTTCCACCTTTGGCAATCCAAGCAAGTGCAGGTGTTTTATTTATAGTTTACAGAAAGGATAAAAGATCTATGTGTGTAAAGGAGGCCGACAAAACTGTGAACGGAGAGGTTCAAGAACTTTCTTGCACTCCCACTGATTATACAAGAGCCCAGGATTATGCCAGTCAAGTTGATTTGCAACAGGTTCAAGAACAGAGAAACAGAAATGCTTCTTCACAGGCCACATAATAAACTTGTGGAACTGGTTATTGTTGAGAAGTGGTGGTGACCATTAATGTAGGGATGGTTCCGAAAAAGCAGTAGGGAGATTCATGAAAGATTAGGCTATGCACACTAATGGGCCATGGTATTTGTTGTTTAGTCGTGTCCGATTCTTCGTGACGCCCTGGACCAGAGCACTGGTAGCTTCGAGAACACTGTCCAACCATCTCATCCTCTGTCGTCCCCTTCTCCTTGTGCCCTCCATCTTTCCCAACATCAGGATCTTTCCCAGGGAGTCTTCTCTTCTCATGAGGTGGCCAAAGTACTGGAGCCTCAGCTTCAGGATCTGTCCTTCCAGGGAGCACTCAGGGCTGAATTCCTTCAGAATGGATAGGTTTGATCTTCTTGCAGTCCATGGGACTCTCAAGAGTCTCCTCCAGCACCAGAATTCAAAAGCATCAATTCTTCGGCGATCAGCCTTCTTTATGGTCCAGCTCTGACTTCCATACTGGAACCAAATCCTGGGAACACTCCAATGGGAGAGGACTGTTGCCCCCAACCCCTGGTCTTCTGCTTTTCAGAGGCATCCTTAAGTTTGTTTGTTTGTGCTTCCTTCTTTTAGAGTGGTGCTTTTAGTGTTTGACTGGGTAGTTGCAACATTGCATTTACATATTCCTTGTTAGTAGCATTGAAGTTCAGAGGAAACATGAGATACAGATGTTCTAAATCAGGCTCCCCCAACCTGGTGCTTTCCATCTGTTTTAAACCATTACTCCTGTCTGCCCCAGCCAGTGCTGTGCAGCTTGGAAAACTTAGATATACAGAAACGAAACATCTGGAGGACACCACACTGGGGAAGGCCGCTTTAAATGAACAAAACCACTTTGTATAAATGGTCCCAACGTGCTTACGTTAGCTAGTTGTGCTTAATGTATTCTGCTTCTACTGCTCATGGGGAGGAATAAAGAGGAAAAGCATAGCCCTGAAAGCTCAGAGTACTGGAAATACTCTTAAACCTCTCCTTTGAGATTTCCACAAATATTAGCCACACGGGTTCAGGTCTGTCTTTTCAGGCTTAAGGGCTTTAGCGTCGCCGTGTAAAATATACTTAGAAGGCAGCTCCAATCCTACGCATATTTACTTTGAAGCAAGAGTACTTTTGTTTCAGTACTGATGCTTTAAAGCAGACTGTAAATTGCAAATGATAAAACCTGCCCAGGGGTGTTCATAATTCCATCTAGAAATAGCCCCGATAGAATCCAGCTATGCATGCCCCTATGCCGGCCTAAGCAAAGACCCAGTTATTGCAGTGATGTCTCATTGCAGCCACAAGGGGGCACTCTGAAACAGGCCCATTGCAAATGTACTGTAGGCCCTACCTGCTCAGGAGCATGTAAAAGAGTAAAGGGACCCCTGACCATTAGGTCCAGTCGTGACCGACTCTGGGGTTGTGGCGCTCATCTTGCTTTATTGGCTGAAGGAGCCGGTGTACAGCTTCTGGGTCATGTGGCCAGCATGACTAAGCCGCTTCTGGCGAACCAGAGCAGCGCACGGAAATGCCGTTTACCTTCCCGCCAGAGTGGTACCTATTTATCTACTTGCACTATGATGTGCTTTTGAACTGCTAGGTTGGCATGAGCAGGGACCGAGCTCACCTTCTGATCGGCAAGTCCTAGGTTCTGTGGTTTAACCCACAGCTCCACCCACGTCCCATGAGCAAGTTATGATAAAGACCTCAACCACACAAGCAATGGTTTTTTGTTTTTAAAATGGTGACCAGAGGCAATCTGCAACCTGCGCTCTCACTCCCGCCAGCAGATTGAAATGGAGCAGTAAGATGGTGAAATTGCCAATAGAGCGATTACATATCCCAAGGGCTTCATCTGAATTAATAACACATTACTTGCACACCACAGCAATCATGACTTCTATTCTTTCCAGTGCAACAAAGCTTATTAATAAATTTAAACATCTTTAAAGTGAGCTCCTGGCACTACCAAGATGCAGGGTTACCAGCCTTCAAGACAAGATGAATTGGCATCTGTCTTGTCTCAGTAGACAATAGAGTGCACCTTTGGGTGTGAAGCCAAGCTACAGGAAGGCTGATACAGGAGAGACATGTTTTGTTGCAGTTGGGGCAAGATGAAGGCATCAACGAGGTTAAAAAGCTGCAAGCAAGCACTAAACCCATAGTTTGATCTTTTAGAATAAAAAATAATAATTATTATCTTCTCTTTAGCATCCTTCCTTCTTTTCCTTCCTCTTTTAAAAAGCTGTATAAACCACTTATTGGCTGGATCATTGGTGTAAGTTAACTTGAGTGTTTTAGGTTTTTATTAAAAGAGGCAGCCAGGGAAAAGGGTGGAGCAAGGGCTGGAAGATACATGGAGATTGCTGGGCAATGTGGTTCTCCATTCTTGCTACTGAAGTGTTGCAAGAACCTTTTGATGCTTGAACATTTGATAGTATCCCACTTGATTTTTCTGGAACGCAGTAGCTGCTCTGCAAAGTACAGCTCCTTTCCGATACGGTATCATTAGCTGGGGTTTAAGAATAAAAAATGTTATGGTGGGGAGGGAGGGCAAGACCAGATGGAAAAGTCTCAGTGCACACATACTACTGTAGCATAGAAACTGCAGCAAGCTTATGTACAGGGCTGTAGCGCACCATGTATTTTTAGAGGAACAGCCTTCCATTAACATTAAGGATAACATGAGATCCTACTTAAATTACATCCAACATACTCTGTCTTAAGAATGTAGGAGGCTTGTTACCACTGATCTTAGGTCTGAAAGAAGTGTCTCAAAACCAACATGTGTCCTACAAGTTTGTAACGTGCGAGGGACGTTAGGGAGCACTTAAAGGCACACGCAACCTACTCTCAGCCCGTTGAGATTTCTTATATATACTTGGTAGACTTGATGCTGCTTGCAACAGGCAAAATATGCTAGCTCTTCTATTTGTAGTGAGGCCAGTAATTCTTTTTTGACTGACTAGGCTTACTATATATCTAATCAAGTTGTAAATTCAAGTATGTGAGGAGTTACACTTTCCCCTTCATCTGGCCAGATCATCTACCACCTACTAGATGCCAAGGCAAGCAGAAGCCTACTAAGGATATCTGGATTTTTCTGCAGCTACTGATCACAAGCTAAGTGCACATCCAATAAAGTTGTACCACTCAGGATAAATGGGATAGAATAAAGTCCGTCGCATATTCTGGTTTCATTTTGGAAGCTGCAATGAATTATCCATCATGTTTATCTAGTAATAAAGACATTCAGAAAACAGCTGAGATTGAAGAGGCAATTTAGGCCTGGTCTCCAGGGAATTTGAGCTTGCAGATGAGTAACTGGCTGCATGCCAGCACATTAATCTTAGGAATGAGGAGGTCTACTGTTGGGGAGATGGCAAGCAGCAGTTAAGGGGCAGAGAGAGTCAGCAAGCTACAGCAGAAGTGCTATTACCTCCCACGTCACCACTTGCAACGTGACATGCCACTTCTAAGATCTCACCAGAAGTTTTATTGAAAACTTTAAATACTTTGCAGACACGTTACACGACTTCCCAGTTGGGAACCTGGACAATATGAACCAATGGAGAGTTTGATGCAGAACAATTTCCCCCTCAGCCACAGACTCATTAGTGCTCTTCAGCCAGCTTCTCAGCCTTTGCCACAGCTTCCTCAATAGGCCCCACCAAGTAGAAAGCCTGCTCAGGGAGGTGGTCATACTCTCCTGCAAAGGAAAAGAGATGCAGCAAGTCAGACAATGAAATGTTCAGGAAAAGCAGCAGATTGGCAAATTTGTTTCTGGGCAGCATAAAGTGCTGACATGCAGATCTGCCCAGTTCCCTTTTTTGGGTTTCCTTCCATGCTACGGAGGATAGAAGTGGTAAATCAGTATGAACTCGCAGGAGCCACCTGCAAGCCCATTGTAGAGGGCAATTCATGATTACCCCAACTACCATAAATTGGGTGCAAGTGCAAACTGCTGACATTGTATAGCTGAAGTTGTGGAATGCTCTCCCCAGGGATTATACCTTCATTATACACCCTTAGAAACGAGGTAAAAATGTTCCCCTTCAAACAGGCTGATTGATCTCTTATACCCTTTAAATGTGTTTGTGGGAAAGGGAAGGATTGTTTCATTCTTGCTTTTATTATGTACTTTTGTGTTTATTCTGTGAACTGCCCCAAGATCTTCGGACGAAGAGCGGTATACAAATTTAATAAATAAAATACCAGGATAACCTCTTACCTGCCAGGATTGCTTGGAAGCCCTTGATGGTTTCCTTTAGGGGTACCAGCTTGCCTGCATGGCCAGTGAAAACTTCAGCAACCTGGAAGGGCTGGGACAGAAACCTCTGAATTTTACGGGCACGAGCCACGGTAAGCTTATCCTCTTCAGACAACTCATCCATACCCAAAATAGCAATGATGTCCTGGAGGGACTTGTAGTCCTAGAAAGAACACAGGCATGTGACCAAAAGGCACCCTGAAGGAGAACAGGCCATGCACAAAATCTACATTCTGCCTTTTGAACAGCCATTGGTACTACCAGTGAGGGTAAAGTTTATTGGCATAAACTTCTGCAGAGATTATTTTTTGCACATGAGATATTAAGTAATTGTGTGTCTAATCCACCCTCCTCACCTGCAAAATCTTTTGCACCCCACGGGCCACATCATAATGCTCCTGCCCCACGATATTGGGATCCATGATACGAGAGGTGGAATCGAGAGGGTCCACAGCTGGGTAAATGCCCAATTCAGCAATGGCGCGAGACAACACGGTGGTGGCATCCAAGTGGGCAAATGTAGTCGCAGGGGCTGGATCAGTTAAGTCATCAGCTGGTACGTAAATCGCCTGTGAAGAGAGAAGACTTACTATAGTGCCATATTGCATATGCAAGCACTGCTCTGTCTCCTTTCTTTTAGCAAATGTTTTGTGCCACTGGGGAAGTGGTAATTCTGTATTGATCTGTTTTGGATGTTGTATGTGATGCCAATAAAAGGTTTGATGATGATGACTTTAAATGTTAACCATCTGAAGGAAGAAAAACAGCTGTGTTGGATCAAGGGGGAGAGCATATGGATGAAGTTTGTTATTAAACAAAGCACACAGTGAACTTCGTGGGCAGTTCTGCCATCCTGAGAGAGGGACTTGTTTTAACAGTTGTTACCTGCACAGATGTGATAGATCCCTTGCGAGTTGTTGTGATTCTCTCTTGCATGGTACCCATATCAGTTGCTAGAGTAGGCTGGTACCCCACAGCTGAGGGAATTCTGCCCAGCAAGGCAGACACCTGGAAGAGAAGAAATGTGCAGTAATTGAACAGCAGTGTGGCTGACAAATATAAGATCTTCTGGTAAAGGTAAAGGGACCCCTGACCATTAGGTCCAGTTGTGACCGACTCTGGGGTTGCGGCGCTCATCTCGCTTTATTGGCCAAGGGAGCCGGCGTACAGCTTCTGGGTCATGTGGCCAGCATGACTAAGCCACTTCTGGCGAACCAGTGTAGCGCACGGAAATGCCGTTTACCTTCACGCTGGAGCGGTACCTATTTGTCTACTTGCACTTTGAGGTGCTTTTGAACTGCTAGGTTGGCAGGAGCAGGGACAAAGCAACAGGAGCTCACCCCGTCGCGGGTATTCGAACCGCTGACCTTCTGATCGGCAAGTACTAGGCTCTGTGGACTATTTACACACCTGATTTTTACACACGACTGGCAAGAGCTGTAATTGGTTTTTCAAGCAGGCAGGAAACGAGTATGGCAAAAAACAGAGGTCCTAACAGGAAGAAGGCACCGAGAACTAGAAATTTCTGCCTTCAAGGGATAGGGGATCCTAAATACACCTGGAGACATCCAACACTCAGGACAGAAACTCACATTTTTTAAAGACTGAGGCCTTCTCACTAGCAAGCTTAATTGAAGCTTCTGATGGAAGGTGACCTAGGACATCCAGCCTTACCTCAGATCCAGCTTGTGTGAAACGGAAAATGTTGTCAATGAAGAGCAGTACATCTTGACCTTCCTGGTCCCTGAAATATTCAGCCACGGTCAATCCAGTTAAAGCAACCCTGGCACGAGCACCAGGTGGCTCATTCATCTGTCCGTAAACAAGTGCGACCTGAAGGATAGGAGGAAATTCATTATGGGCTGTAAAGTTTCTATGCCCCTCATCAGCCCCTCCCAGGTCACACCAAGGTAACTTCAAATGACATATGAAAGTATTACCTCCAAAGGCAGGCCCTCACTACTACAAATGTCAACAAGAAAGCCTCTTTAGCGGTGTACTTCAGTAACTCTGTTAGCTTCCTATGAGCATTTGGCGCCAGGTCCAGACTAGATATTCAGAATTCTATAGTCTAGTCTCTAACACAGCAACCAATTTCTGGTGAAAGCTACAAAATCCCCTTTCCAGATGGCAGATAAAGTCAACCAATACTGAATTCTTCGGGCCTAGATTAGTCCCTTCCCAGCTGCATAGCCTGAATAGCTTGCTCACCTTGGATGTGGTATCCTTCAAGTTGATGACTCCAGATTCAATCATTTCATGGTACAAGTCATTGCCTTCACGAGTCCTTTCCCCAACACCAGCAAACACTGAGTAGCCACCATGGGCTTTGGCAACGTTGTTGATAAGCTCCATGATCAGTACTGTCTTGCCGACACCAGCACCACCGAACAGCCCTGGGAAAGAAAGTCAGTTTAGTATTCAGCCTTTGATTGTGCACCCTCTATCATTCTCCTCCTTTTCCTTCTCAGAAATAAAAGTGGCTTCAGCAATCTCAGAAGAACGAAAGTCATAAATTTACTCATCAGTGAAGGAAACAAAGCCGTTGTCAGGATTTTAGGTTCTAACTGCCTAATGGAAGAGGAACACAAATTGTTGGGGCAGGAAACCTGGGCATTCAAGGCACTGACCACCCTATCCCAGATAGAACCTATTCCACATGGGTCCTCTGGTAGCTTACCAATTTTACCACCTTTGGCATATGGTGCAAGGAGATCTACAACTTTAATGCCAGTCACAAGGATTTCTTGCTCAACACTCATCTCAACAAACTCTGGTGCTTCAGCATGAATAGCAGCAAGTCTGGGGAAAAAACAAAAAAACAGTTGGCCACACATTATGAAAAATTGTGCTCTTATATTGGGTATTCACAAAGTGTTCACCAATAATTCTTCAACCCAACCCCCAGTTTGGTATTCACACACTGTGCCTGCTTTAGGCCAAGAAGTCTGCAACACCATAATTTCATTTGTGTTTTAATCATAGAAAAACTGCACGTGTCTAGTTTTAGTTCAGTAAGAGTTGGAGCAGAAAAAGTAGGATTTGAAATCTATACACTAGGTTCCATAAGAAAAATGCAGTATCTAAAATATGTATTTTGAACAAAACTTTTTTTATTTTAGATTAAATTTATTTTCATTTTCTAGCATGGGGTGCTAAAACTAATGTGTCATCAATCGTAATATGCTATACAGGAACTGCTCCACAGCTGTATAGTTAGCATGCTGCTATTAATATGGTTTATAATTTAGCAGTGCATTGCTTAGCTTTAGGCTAGCTCTTAATGGCCAGAAAATGCTTGTCCAGAACTTCTAAGAACTGTGAGATTAAAGAATGATCATGAAAGAAATAACTGCTGGCATGGCTTCTGCCATAAAATTCTCCAGACCCTCATAAACTGTAGGGGTGCTCTGCTATCTAAGCTCAACAGTTGAACATGAAGACAGCAAGAGTTCTATTAAATTGAAAATACACTAATTAACATGTTTTTGCTACCAGCCTATGAATGGTTGCCTATCATTTAACCCTCAGATTCACACTTACTGTTTGGTTGTTATTGGACCTCTTTCATCAATTGGCTCTCCAATCACATTCATGATTCTGCCAAGGGTCTCAGGTCCTACAGGAATTCTGATGGGTGCACCAGAGTCCAAAACTTTTTGGCCTCTCACCAAGCCTTCAGTACCATCCATAGCAATGGTACGAACCGTATTCTCACCTACAATGGAGAACAAACTTTGTAAGTTGCATTTCTCTCTAAGCCCGATGAGTGCAAACACATTTCAATATTTAGAGGGGGAAAATACTCCGTGTCAATCCTCTGTGGTAAATTGCTAAAGGAAGCTTTACTTCTGTTTGAGAATGACATAAACATTGGGCATGGAAACAATGTACCTTCCATTTAACATACACAGAGAAGAGAGCTAAAATTCAGTACATTGCGTTAACAGTCTTATGACTGAAAAAACACTTCAGTAAAGATGTATTTCAAGATTAGAACATTAAAGCTCATTACAATCAGATATCAAGGTCAAGATGGAAAGGCAAGGGATCTCTTGTGTTTGAGAATTTTAAATAGGAAATCTGCTCCTTATTGTGTTGGGCCATAAAATGCCAGTGCTCTCAGAAACGCCTACATTCTCCTGGGTTGGCGACTGGTAAGTAAAATTGGGGACGCAGGTGGCGCTGTGGGTTAAAGCCTCAGCGCCTAGGACTTGCTGATCGAAAGGTCGGCGGTTGGAATCCCTGCGGCGGGGTGCGCTCCCGCTGCTCGGTCCCAGCGCCTGCCAACCTAGCAGTTCGAAAGCACCTCCGGGTGCAAGTAGATAAATAGGGACCGCTTACCAGCGGGAAGGTAAACGGCGTTTCCGTGTGCGGCTCTGGCTCGCCAGATGCAGCTTTGTCACGCTGGCCACGTGACCCGGAAGTGTCTCCGGACAGCGCTGGCCCCTTGGCCTCTTGAGTGAGATGGGCGCACAACCCCAGAGTCTGTCAAGACTGGCCCGTACGGGCAGGGGTACCTTTACCTTTTAAGTAAAATTGGGCCACAACACTGACCAATGCCACCAGTCAACACGACCCTGGGTCCAGTTACCTTCTGGTTAGCAGTGGATTTAAGATTCCTTCTCAGATCATAAATATGGCTTCAGCAAGCTCAGAAGAACGAAAGTCATTTTACTGATCATCAAGGAAGGAAGAGTTAAAACATGACTAGAGAAAAGCCAAGGAATACAAATGGTGCTTACCTAAGTGCTGTGCTACCTCCAACACCAGCCGTGTATCTCTGCCTTGCACCTCGAGTGCATTGAGGATCGGTGGCAGGGCATCATCGAACTGGACATCCACCACAGCACCAATGACTGCCACAATGCGCCCAGTGGCCACTCCAGCTTTAGCTGCAGGAGCTGCCTGTGCAGCATAGTTCCGGCCTAGAGGACAACCATGGCAGACATGAGGATTAAGTGGTTATCACAGAGTATTTCCCCACCCCCAAGGCTGCAAAGGAAGCAAATGTGACAGGAGTTAGCTCAAGACTCCCACCCTTTTGGCCTGGAGAACCCGCTGAATCAAGGAGAACTTCAGGCTGTGACCTTGTAACCCTCATTCCCAACTCCTTGAGGTTACCAATGTGAGACTAAGTTGAGAACAAACTGCTCCCAAGCACAAAACATGGATCCCTTTATACACCCATAAGCCAGTTTCCAGCTACAGAGATCCTCCACTCCAGCAATATATGCCTTTTCTACTTGTCTCCCTGTGCACTGCAGACACTCTGCAAGGAAGCTCTCTATGCTGGCCTAGTTGAGTCCAGCACTGGCAACCCAGACCCACCTCCCTCACTACTCCAGGAGCAAACCCCCACCCCCACTTTCTGGCATAACCTTCCCTTAAAGCAGCGGTTCTCAACCTGTGGGTCCCCATATGTTGTTGGACTACAACTCCCATCATCCCTGAGCTCTGGCCTTGCTAGCTAGGGGTGATGGGAGTTGTAGTTCAACATCATCGGGTTACCCACAGGTTGAGAAAGGCTGCCTTAAAGGCCAGGCCCCTTCATACCGGCCACCTTGTCGAAGGTGAAAACAGAGGCTAGTCTCGCGTGCTTTGGAAACTCTTGCACACCAAGGACCAGCCCTTTACCACCGCCACTGCGGAAGCCTTTTCCCATCGCCATCTTCTTCATCGGCTCCCCTGCAACAACCTCCGCTGTTAAAACAGGCCACCTTCGCTTTCCAGTTCCAAAAAAAACCCGATCCTCCCGTCGCGTGAAAGGGCAGCCTTGCGCTCTCACGTCCACGGGGCTTTCGCGTGCACGCTTCCCCAATCGAAGCGCTAGGATTCCTACGTTAGAAATGCCTCCGAACAATTGCTGGGAGCGGGGGACCCGTGTCCTGCATGGGGGGGGGGGCAGATGCGCGTCGTCCCTCCCGCCCCAGATGGGAAATGAACCCGTAATAAAGAAGTATAACATTTTAGGTAGCAGGTAAAAAAGGATTTGAACAGAAACACTGTGGGTGTTAAGACCGGGAAGTCAAAATGCTGAGGGAATATTGCGAATTGAATTTGTTAAATTGTATGAAAATCAATTAAAAATTACGACAAAAAAGGAACGCGACCGTGGGCTAAGTGGGGCTCTTATGTTTTCCCTCCCTAATAATAATAATAATAATAATAATAATAATAATAATTATTATTATTATTTTATATTTAGACCCCGACCATCTAGCTGGGTTTCCCCAGCCACTTTGGATGGCTTACAGCACACACATATATATTATACATTATATATATAGATAGATAGATAAGAACATAATAAAAAGCCTGACTGCAAAGATTTGACTTAAGCCAGCAGAAAAGGCCCTGCAGCCTGAAAGGCAGCTCCTCCCGCCGCAGAGGAGCAGATTCGGCATAAGGATTTGCTGGGCCCACGCCGTCCTGGCAGCGCTTCACACCCGCCACTAGGCCCCAAGGTGACCCCGCCCTCGGGCGCCTTCCCTCGCCCTCCGCTCACTCACGGGCCTCGGTGGCAGCTGAGGCGACCCCGCCGCGCAGCTTCAGCAGGTCCTGGAGCGGGCTCGGCGCGCTCCGCACGCCCCGACGCAGCAGGGAGGCGGCCGAAGAGGCGCAGCAGCGACCCGCGAAACCCAACATGGCGGCCACCGGCTGACTGAAAGAGCAACCGCCGCCGACAGCCACAGTCAGCTCCGGCTGAAGGGTGGGATGGCGCCGTCCGAGTCGGCTATTGGCCGGGGAGTGTTCGGCTCCCTGAAGCTTATTGGGTCAGCTGCCTTGTCACTCACCCGCTGGAGCAATCGCTGGGTGGGAAGGGCTAAGCGAGAGGGGAGGTGCTATGGGGGATGTGCCCAGTTAGTAAGTAGCCTATTGGGCCAGGGATCTGCTCTTTATCACTATAGCTCTCCGCTACAGGCTAGAGCCGACGCCTTTCAAGGAAACCCGGCTTGATCATTGTTCGGAATTGTAGAAGTTCCCGCCCTTACGGATATGATTAGTCAAAATAAGGGGAGGCGGGTTTAACTTTTAAGCGTATACCGAAGAGACTGGGTTGAGCACGTGTCTCAGATTTGTCCTTGCTTTAAACTGGAAGTTTTCAACATTTTATTAGGTCGAAGGGACGTCTGGAGGGCCACCAGTAATAGTGAACCAGTAATTTCAGATTCCAGTTAAGTTTGACATAAATGCACGTGTATCTGCAAAAAAGGCTGTGATTCTATTTGAACACACTGATTTGTAACTGGAACTGATTTGTAACTGGAACACTGATTTGAATGCGCGTAAGGGACGCGCGTGGCACTGTGGTCTAAACCACAGAGCCTAGGGCTTGCCAATCGGGAAGGTCGGCGGTTCAAATTCCCACAATGGGGTGAGCTCCCGTTCGGTCCCAGCTCCTGCAGTTCTAACAGTTCAAAAGCACATCGAAGTGCAAGTAGATAAATAGGTACCATTCCGGCGGGAAGGTAAACGGTGTTTCTGTGCACTGCTTTGGTTTCGCCAGAAGCGGCTTAGTAATGCTGGCCACATGACCCGGAAGCTGTCTGTGGACAAACGCCGGTTCCCTCGGCCAGTAGAGCGAGATGAATGCCGCAACCCCAGAGTCGTCCGCAACTGGACCTAACGGTCAGGGGTACCTTTACCTTTTTAAGGCTGCACATGTGTATTTCCAGGTTGATTTGCCTAAGATTGTCTGCTACATTTGTACTGCATCCTTCCTCCAAGCGTGTTAGGCTGCCACAGATCAATTTCCTTTCTTTCATTTTATTTGCACAGCAAGCCGCTAAAGGCAAACTAGGCTGAGATGATGATTGGTGAACTTACTAGCTGAATGTTGGACTTTGAATCTAGATTTCTCCTGCCCGAGTCCATACTGGTAGATACTTTCCCAACCTTTTCAGTGTATGGTATCTGAAAAGTATTGTGTAGCATATACTATGACAGAGGCAGAGATTTGGGTTTTCTAATTTTAATTCTCAGACTATTATACATTTGCGTTACACTGGAAAAACAAATACAAGTAATTGAAGATCCTTATTTTTAGAAATGCAAGTGCCTGACTTCCAAACTCTACTGAGAAATAGCAACTGTGGGGTTGATGAGGACTAGATTGGCAAGTTAAAGACAGCCCTTTGAACAGGTCTTTCGGACTTAGCTCTTCTTTGCAACCAGGACTCACAAGGAAAAAAATGAGTCTGCAGCCCTCTACTGCCCTAACCGACATGTACAAAACAGGGAGACTTATAATCTTATTCAATTATCCTAAAGTCAGAGGAGGGTCAAGGAGAAGGAGTGGTTTATCAGGATGAAAGGCACCCATTTTGCCAAGATAAGTAACCCCAGCTCTGGCAGATTTCCATTAACAAAAGACTCTACAGTTAATAAATAAAGGCATCTGGTCATGGAGAGAACCAAGCTGGGAGTTATCATCTGTCCTATAGTAGGGAAATGCTCACAAAAAAATACACACTATTTTCTCCCATGAAGAGGCACACCTTCTAAGCTTGTAGAGCTAAGTCTAACAGAAAAGGGGGCTGAAGGAAGAATCCTGGTTTCCTTTTCTGCTGTGAGAGGCTGGGTTCCACGTAAACTGGTGTACTGAACCCAGGAGTCAGGGCTGGTTCTGTCTTGGCCCTGGAGATACTTGGAAATTAATAAATTAGAACAGGGCACCTGGATATCAAGACTCCCAGATTTTCTGGGAGAAAATATGTATCTGGTGCTTTTGGACAGAAAGCCAGATGCTCATGTTGCCTCTCAATAATGTCAGGTCTACAGTCTCATGGAGATCAGAGTGCCAGGGTATCCTTGATGAGGCGCCGCATGGTTGTAGTGACAGAGGTTCCAAGTGAGTCAGTGATCTGGTAAGCAATCTTGTACAGGTAGGGCTGGACATCCCGCAGCCCCGTATCAAAGACATTGTCCACCTCGGACTGGGTGGGCATCTTGGGCAGGTACTCATGTCGGTTCATCACTTCTACAATGTTGATGATCTTCTCACAGAGCTTCTCACCAACCTTCTCACGACAGATCTGCCGCTCCTGCTCATTAGCCAGGCTCACCACGTTCACTTTGACCGTCCACACTTCCCATGGGATACACTCGTCAGAGAATGGCCACCGTGATTTCTTCTTTTGGTAGAACTCCAGCGAGATCTGGCCCATGCCATCATTGCCCGAGTTCCGCAGTGCATCCTGGGAATACAGAACCACCAATGGACATTTTACAATGCTGATTCCCGAAGACCTTCACAACAGATAGAAATCACTGCTCCCTGCACCAAGAATCATGCTGTGCCTCCACATTCAAGGTGGATAGACAGTTGTATGACCAAAATTTCATATGATCCGAAAGCTTTTCAGAACTCTGAAGATCAAGCACGTTTTCTTGACTCCCAAGACTGAGGATTGCTCAAGGCATTATTTGCTAAAAGGAGTTAATTCTGGTTCCAGTCATCAATTGGCTGGATGGTTTTACACTATACAAGACCCTGTATTTCTACATTCATTCCAGTTCTTTGCCTTCAGCCCTACATGGGAATTGTCATTCACTGTGCCTGGTATCCATTTTACTTTCTCATATATTACCAAATTTCAAATTTAAACATCCTACTGATAAGTTACAGAATGCAAATTTTAAAATATGTCTTCCAAATTGTGTACATTAATTGATAGTATGTGGGAGCTGTATGATAGAAATCTAACCCAATTCCACTGAACAGTTGAGCAAAACAATGTGCTTATAAAACTGGAGACTGAAGTCTTTGGTGTCCTAAATCCCCTTATTTAAAAAGGTCACAACTATCACCCAGCCATGCTGTACAAAACACTTGTTAAGATATGTGGAGAAGGATTCCATGCAGACCTGGGGACAACTGCAATAAAGACTTGCTGGACACAGAAAAGGAATGGAGCTATTGAGCAGGTTTATATGGGACGAGGTGATTCTGCAAACTATCCAGTAGCAGGCTATTTAGGGAAATGAGCCTGGAAAGAACCTGGTCACCAGTGAAGGTGGCAAAGGACTAGTGTCACATGTTCCATTCTCTTGGTCACTGCCCAAACCTTGGTGGCTCAATTGCATTTTGGAAAAATTGAAGTTTTTGAACTGTCTTCATGGGCAGTCTCATGTACTTAAAAATAAACAGTGAGTAATAGCAAGCATTACCTTGAATTCCCCAACAGCTTTTCTCAATGCCCGGTCAAGCTCATCGGAAGTAACTCTAACATAGGTAAAATCAATGAAGTCACAGTCAACATCTTGTGTGCCGACTGTCCCAATGGAGTAGGTCCCTTCCTTCTTGTAGTGGAACTTTCCTGTGCTGCGATGGAGCAATATGGTGTGCAAAACAGCAAGCATCGCTTCTTCAATCTGGCGTCCCTCCACTGATATCTCCAGTACCTCTGAACGGCAGTTCATCCTGGCTTTTGCAAAGGAAAATAGATAAGCTGCCCTCCCATTAACAAAGCAGTGCAACCAAAACAGAGAATGGCAATATTTATGGAGGGTCGGAATACCCAACAGCAAAGTGTCGAGCTATGAAAGTGAACTGAGCTGGTTTTAAATGAAAATAACAAGCCTGGGATAAAACAATTGTGCAAATGGGAGAAGAGGGGGATTTTTGTGGTGAAGGAGAATAAAAACACTTGATTCGTTTTCTTCCTTTGCAAGGAAATCAAATTATCAGTGTAACACAAAGAACAAAATGGCAACACAGATTTGTTTTGTCTTCTTTCTTCCACATCAACAATGGAATTCCAACTCCAAACTCTCTTTCCCTCAGAGAATTATGGACACTGTAGTTTACCCCTCACAATGTTACAGTCCCCAGAAATCTTTGACCAAATTACAATGCCCAGAATTCTTTTGAGGGGGGAAACGTGCTTCAAGTGTGACTTAAAGGTAGACCTTAATGTCAAATACTGTAGCAGCTGACTTCAAGCAAGTGTCCAGATTGCCCTCTAGTGGTTTCATGTGTGGCTTCAGTTTGGAAATGCCCCTGAATAAGCTGAAATTCATTGCAGAGATTCCTTGGTGATCATTTAGCAATACTTCTGCTAGTAAGCTTAGATTACTTTTGTTAACAATTCAGAGGTTTTATTATAATGAGAAACAGCATTGCAAAATAGCTTATTTAACTTCATCCCTTTAATCCATGCTTCATATATTTTAATCTGATTTTAAAAATATCAGAAAAGACACAGATATAGCCAGGCTGTAGGCTTGCTATCTGTTCCTGGTTTAATATTAAAATTGAGTGTTGCTAAATAAGAAACCATTGCTTGAGTCCCAGAAGGCGTGGGAGAAATACCCTGGACTTTTGCTCAACATTTCTAAATTCATACAAAAACCTAAGTAGAATTAAAAGAAGCACAGATTAATCCTGTGAAACTAGCTTGTGCACACCATCCTCCCTGAACTAGCCTGAACACTCATGTGAACAGTTGCCCAGGGAAGGCGTCTTGTAGGAAGGTGTTCCCTAGGATAAACAGATAACAGAACTTTTGTATTTTTTAGAGATGTGCAGAAGAGGGAATTTTGGAAAGTTCAGAAGTTCTTACCTTCACAGCACTGCCTGTGCAATGTTGCATGCAACCCTGTGTAACTAATTTATGTAACAATGCATTTTAAGGTAAAGGTAAAGGTACCCCTGCCCGTACGGGCCAGTCTTGACAGACTCTGGGGTTGTGCGCCCATCTCACTTAAGAGGCCAGGGGCCAGCGCTGTCCGGAGACACTTCCGGGTCACGTGGCCAGCGTGACATCGCTGCTCTGGCGAGCCAGAGCCGCACACGGAAACGCCGTTTACCTTCCCGCTGGTAAGCGGTCCCTATTTATCTACTTGCACCCAGAGGTGCTTTCGAACTGCTAGGTTGGCAGGCGCTGGGACCGAGCAGCGGGAGCGCACCCCGCCGCAGGGATTCGAACCGCCGACCTTTCGATCGGCAAGTCCTAGGCGCTGAGGCTTTAACCCACAGCGCCACCTGCATTTTAGGAATGACCATTTTTCTATAGGATATACAGGAGCAGCAAATGTTCCATTACGGAAAATGTTTCACGCTACGTCGCTGCCTGAGCCCTTTAAAAGCAGCCAATCAAGCAGAAGCTCTGCCTATCATTTCATCTGCATGCCAGGAAAAAAATAATGTGCTTATCTTTCGCAGGTCAGCAGATCAAGTAAAGTACACTCTCTAGGTTGTGATCTGAAAACTTGAGAAGCTATACTGAGCTACTTGGCAAGATTGTTATAAAAACAAATAACATAGTGCATGATTAAAGCAAGGTTGTCAGAGTAAGTGGGAAACCAGGATTCAAATCTCTGCTCAGTCATTAAGCTCACTGGGTGACTTTAGGGCAATCACTACCTCTCAGCCTAACTTACCTCACTAGTTGTATAGATAAAATGGCAGAGGAGAACCACGTACACCCTGAGAAACTCAGAGGAAAGGTAGGATATAAATGTAATTAATAGTAATTGTGAGTTCTTAACAGATGCCATTTAAGTACAGTGCCAGATTACTCAGTAGGCATGTGCTTAGGGCACAAGCAACACAGCCCTCCACCCAAAAAAACCCCACGTAGGCATTTTTGAAAGAATATGATTTTTTAAACCCTTAAATCTGCCATTATGGGGGAAATCAGAGTTTTGTTAGACTTCCTTACTTTCCCCCTATTTTTCTGTTCCCTTTTTATTACTGATCTAAACCAGGGGGCGTCCTAAACATATATTTAAATAAATACGAGGAAATTAGATCCTTTTATTGTTGCACATGCACGTTGCAGCAATTTACAAAGACACGTAATCTAGTCTCTTAGAAACTTGCTATAACATGAAAGAATAGTAGGTGTAAATAATTATAGTAATAATTATAAATAGCTGAATGTAGGCAGAATGTAGGTGATGGTCACTGGGCCCATCACCTCCTGGCAAATAGAAGGGGAAGAAATGGAGGCAGTGAGAGATTTTACTTTCTTGGGCTCCATGATCACTGCAGATGGTGACAGCAGTAACGAAATTAAAAGACACCTGCTTCTTGGAAGAAAAGCAATGACAAACCTAGACAGCACTTAAAAAGCAGAGACATCACCTTGCCAACAAAGGTCCGTATATTTAAAGCTATGGTTTTTCCAGTGGTGATGTATGGAAGTGAGAGCTGGACCATGAAGAAGGCTGATCGCCGAAGAATGGATGCTTTTGAATTACGGTGCTGGAGGAGACTCTTGAGAGTCCCATGGACTGCAAGAAGATCAAACCTCTCCATTCTTAAGGAAATCAGCCCTGAGTGCTCACTGGAAGGACAGATTGTGAAGCTGAGGCTCCAATACTTTGGCCACCTCATGAGAAGAGAAGACTCCCTGGAAAAGACCCTGATGTTGGGAAAGATGGAGGGCACAAGGAGAAGGGGTTGACAGAGGACGAGATGGCTGGACAGTGTTCTCGAAGCTACCAGCATGAGTTTGACCAAACTGCGAGAGGCAGTGGAAGACAGGAGTGCCTGGCGCGCACTGGTCCATGGGGTCACGAAGAGTCGGACACAACTAAACAACAACAGTACAGAGTGAGTCTTTTAAAAGATGTGTACTCTGTATCCACTCTTTTAAAGGACTCACCCTGTATATTAATAGTGAAATACAATTAAGAAGAAGTATATTAATAGTGAAATAATTATTAAGCTCTAACTTAAAATGAGTTTTTTATTCATAACAAACTTAATAATGCAAACACATTGGCATTTGGCAATAACAAAAGTTCCTTTAGAAAAGCAATTTACAAAGACACATAATCTAGTCTCTTAGACGCTTGCTATAACCTGAAATAATAAGAGGTGTAAATATATGATGCAAACTGCTAATAATTATAAATAGCAGAATGTAGGCACCCTATCCCCTTCATGGATCACTGCCTTGCCATGGTGAAGGGGATTGAATAACTCAGAGAAGCTATGAACTATGCTGTGCAGGGCACCCAAGATGGACAGGTCATAGTGGAGAGTTTTGACCAAACGTGATCCAACTGGAGCAGGAACCGGCAAGCCACTCCAGTATCCCTGCCAAGAAAACTGCATGGACAAAGACAACAGGCATATAAAAGTTACTACGCTGGAAGATGAGCCCCTCAGGTCAGAAGGCATCCAAAGCTCTGGTTTTCCCAGTAGTGATGTATGGAAGTGAGAGCTGGACCATAAAGGAGGCTGATCGCTGAAGAATTGATGCTTTTGAATTATGGTGCTGGAGGAGACTCTTGAGAGTCTCATGGACTGCAAGAAGATCAAACCTCTCCATTCTGAAGGAAATCAGCCCTGAGTGCTCACTGGAAGGACAGATCCTGAAGCTGAGGCTCCAAGACTTTGGCCACCTCAAGAGAAGAGTAGACTCCCTGGAAAAGACCCTGATGTTGGGAAAGATGGAGGGCACAAGGAGAAGGGGGCGATAGAGGATGAGATTGTTGGACAGTGTTCTCGAAGCAGACAGCATGAGTTTGACCAAACTGCGGGAGGCAGTGGAAGACAGAAGTGCCTGGCGTGCTCTGGTCCAGGGGGTCACGAAGAGTCGGACACGACTGAACAACAACACCTCGGGTTACATACGCTTCAGGTTACAGACTCCGCTAACCCAGAAATAGTGCTTCAGGTTAAGAACTTTGCTTCAGGATAAAAACAGAAATCGTGCTCCGGCGGCAGCAGGAGGTCCCATTAGCTAAACTGGTGCTTCAGGTTAAGAACAGTTTCAGGTTAAGAATGGACCGGAGCGAATTAAGTACTTAACCAGAGGTACCACTGTAATTATCAAACCAGTGATATTTTGGAAACGTACATCCAGTTTTTCCCCCCTCTTTAATTTTTTTCGGGCAAGAGAGTGAGTGAGGCAATCTATAGCTTGTTTAGCTTATACGTAAATCCGGCGCTGCTCTCCCCTTACCAGTTTTGTGGCTTATCAAGGCGCCATCAAAGGCCACGAATCCACTGGCGCGAGCGGGTGGCGACGGTTGGTTACCGAGGCAACCAGCAGGCCGAGGGGCCGCGCGCCGCTCAAGGCACGGAAAGAGGGAGGCGAGCTGTCCCCCAACCCCCCTTCGAGAACTGGAGACTCACCTGTCAACCGCTGATGCTTCCCAGGCCGAACAACTTAACCCTCGGACCAGCCCAACTAAAGGTGAATGGGAAGGGGGGGAGACCTATAGCCTCTTAAGGCAAGCCGATGCTATTCTTCCTGCCGCATCCTCTGAGATGTATGTAACGATAGAGGGGTTGTTACGTAACCGATGCAACTCGTTTTAGGCGTGGCTTCACTCCTTTCTCTCTTCTAAGGGTTTGGGAATGCAAGCTTCCCCCCCCCGCGCAGTCGTTCGTGGTACGTTCCAACAAAACAAAACGACGCGCATCGAGAATGGAACGTCATAAGGGCGCCACTTCCTGGTCCTGCAATATAAACCGAGCTCTGTGTTGCCACCTATAGTTCCGGCGATGGGATCGTGCTGTCATTTGAAAGCTTTGGGGTTTAAAAAAATATCCACTTATCCATACATTAAAAATACCTAAAGTTTTTTTTTTTCCAAAATCCGTATAAGGACCGAGCTCTGTATTGCCACCTATAGTTCCGGCGATGGGATCGTGCTGTCATTTGAAAGCTTTGGGGCTTAAAAAAATACCCACTTATGTATACATTAAAAATACCTAAAGTCCCCCCCCCCAAAAAAAAATCCGTATAAGGGCAATGCCTTTATTAGGCCAACTATTAAATAAAAATGCAAACAAAAGAGCGTGCAAGCTTTCAAGTTTTCCAGAATCCATCAAGCTAGATGGTAACAATCCAACGGAGGGCGGGCTTCTATACAAAGTTCAATACAAAGACATACCACCAACGTTGCCCGCAGGCTTACATTCCAGTAGATTTATGCTCTTGAGGATCAGGACATTGGGGGTGGGAGGTTTCCAGTGATGAACCACACTTTGGGGTGCAGCCCACACTGGAAACCGCTTTTGCTTATGAGGCATCACTGTGCTGGTACTTTTCTCAAACGCCATTGTCACGCGTGGGGCATGATGTATGATACCACGCTGTATCTCCCTTGTTTATAACGCCGGTCCGTTCCACGTGCAATTGTAAAGCGGAATAAAAAATGGGAAAGTCTTAGTTCACTGCACTGTCTTTATGACGCAGTGTGAGAAGTGAATCTTGCTTGCAAGGTCACTTAAAAAAAACCCCAAACCACTTGCGTGCCCATGTCCACACACAAGTCATTGGTCAGAATTCTCTCTCCACTAACATGCACAGGAGAGGGGGGAAAGAGGCTGAATCCGAAGAAATGGTTATGGGGAGGGAAGAGACTCTTACACACATCCTATCATCCTTGCTGGAGGGGGTGACACTCTGCCACAACACACACAACCTGCGTTGTTTCTAGCAATATAAACCCTTTCCTTTCTCCACCCCCAGTCGCCAGTTAGTGGCTACTAGACCTCTCATAATTCTAGACCTCTCTAGTACTTTGTTGTTGTTTAGTCGTTTAGTCGTGTCCGACTCTTCGTGACCCCATGGACCAGAGAACGCCAGGCACCTCTATCCTCCACTGCCTCCCGCAGTTTGGTCAAATCTCTAGTACTAGACCTCTCATGATTCTTTTAAATGGACTGTAAGAAGATCAAACCTCTCCATTCTTAAGGAAATCAGCCCTGAGTGCTCACTGGAAGGACAGATCGTGAAGCTGAGGCTCCAATACTTTGGCCACCTCATGAGAAGAGAAGACTCCCTGGAAAAGACCCTGATGTTGGGAAAGATGGAGGCCACAAGGAGAAGGGGACGACAGAGGACGAGATGGTTGGACAGTGTTCTCGAAGCTACCAGCATGAGTTTGACCAAACTGCGGGAGGCAGTGGAAGACAGAAGTGCCTGGCGTTCTCTGGTCCATGGGGTCACGAAGAGTCAGAAACGACTAAACAACAACAACAGACCTCTCTCTCCCAGTTCAAGTTTTCTGCAGGGTCCCCCAGAAACAGCTGGGAATCGGGCAGGGCGGAGGGAAGCCCACCACCCTGCGAAGAACCTGTGGGGAGGGGGCGTGAAAAAGGCAGGCCTGGCGCCACAAGAACAGTACAAGTCCGCCTTACGTACTCAAACTTAACGGGGTCTTTGCCGCGGCGGAACGTTGCCACCTGTCGCTCGCCTGCTCAGCCGGACACTTCCGGTCACTGGAACGGAGGCGGAAGCTGAAAGCGCACGCACGCGCTTCCGCCTCCGAAGAACGCGCAGGCTCAGCAAAGGGCGCGTAGCGTCACCGGAAGAGGCGGGGCAGAGAGAGGAAAAGAAGGAGGAGAGAGAGAGAGAGAGAGGCGTTTGAGCGGGAATTCTGAACTGCTTCCTCCGAGCTGTAGGTTCTGGGCGGGAGTGGAATATTATTTCTGACTTCGTTCTCTGACTTGGGAGGGTCTGAGGGCTTTCGAAGTGCAGCATGAAGTCTGGATCGGGGAAGGAATGGTCTTTAGGGTAAGGTTGCCAGATTTATTTCAATGAATCCCAGGACACAAGCAATCATTTTTTTTTTTAAAGAAAAACAGTTATTACAAAAATACAATTAAGAAGTATATTAATAGTGAAATAATTATTAAGCTCTAACTTAAAATGATTTTTATTCATAACAAACATAATAATGCAAACACTTTTTGCATTTGGCAATAATAAAAAATCCTTTAGAAACGCAATTTACAAAGACACATAATCTAGTCTCTTAGAAACTTGCCATAACATGAAATAATAATAGGTGTAAATATATGATGCAAATCTTCTGTAGTCTCCTCTGTAACAGAGGAGACCACAGAAGAGAAGATTTGCATCATATATTTGCACCTATTATAATTTCTGGGTGCCGGCCTTTCTTGGAGCGCTAGCCGTGCTTCCCCCCTCCCTCCCTATTTTCACTGCAACCCCTTACAGTCTTACTCGGGAGTAAGCATTAGCAGAACCCCTTCCTCCTGCTGCTGCCCTGCCCGTCTGTCTGGCCGTCTCCGCAGGCATCGTCCAGCGGCTGCCCATCCATGCCATGGCACATCCAGTCAGTGGGTCCAGGGCAGAGAGGGCAGCGAGCGAGCAGGAGGAGGCACGCTTGGGCCGGATCAGCTCGTCTGCTACTTGCCTCTTGTCCACAATGGCCAGCGATGAGCTGGCTAACAAGCTAAGTTGCCACTTGCAAGTTGAGGAACACAGTGGCAAAGCCGCAGTCGCCCAAGCACCACCCAAAGGCTGAGTCGGAGCCCAAGCCGATGGCCTTGGGCAGCGGTGCTGACAGTGAGCTGAGCGCCACATTGCAGTGGCACACCAAGCTCAATAACCTCATGTGGCTTTTGCCCGGTGGTGGCGCCCAACACCATGTCTTCAGCCGCTACTCCGAGTCCCCATATGATGTCTCTTGTGCGCAACACATCATATAGGGACTTCCAGCAAGGCAAAATGGCGGGCATCAAGGTAGCGGGCAGCTCCTGAAGCTAGCCAGAGCCAACTGCGCTACCAGGCGGGCTCCGGGCTGCTGAGACTGCTGCTGCTGCTGCCACATTTCCCGGGGACATTAGATGAAATCTAGGGACATTCCAGGGATGGAATTTGTCCTGGGACAAATTTGCAAATCCGGGGACTGTCCCCAGGAAACGGGGACGTCTAGTAACCCTACTTTAGGGTGGAGAGACGGTCACTGGTAAGGATATAAAAAAGCACCATTTTCTGTTCTGAGCTTTGTTAGTTGCATGCAGTCACTAGAACGCGCCACAACATCATCCAAGTGACCTCAGGGAGCATTTCAATTTCAAATATTCTGATAATTTCTACTTTCAGTTAAGTATTTTGATTTTTGTTAAATTTACTTGATGGGAGGCAGTCCACCCATGGTTGGAAGAGACCAGTTCTATTTTTTCAAGTAAACGAGGTACCAGAATTCACCCTGAACACACCTCCCTTGTTTTCTCATAATGGCAATGGTGCCCACATGAATGGTGGTGCCAGAACTGAGTTCTGGTGATTTTCCGCCAGAAAAAATAAGCCTCGGCCCAGTATACCTGAAGGAGCGTCCCCACCCCCATTGTTCAGCCTGGACACTACGCTCTAAACATTCCACTCCTCTGTGAGACGCAATGGTCCCAAAAGTACAAAAATATTGCAGTTTTCCAAGAGCATTTTGTGAGCATCATTGATGGGTTGGAGAGATCACTCAAAGGAAATGGCAACATAAGGAAACAGGCCTTCCAGCTACATTCTGCTGCCACCAAAGCTCAATTCATCATTGCTCTAATAGTCAAGTATTCTGCCTTGGAACCTGTGGCAAATGCTCTGTAGTTCTAAAATCCTGCACCTGCTCCATTGTTCAGAGCACGTCAAACTGATCCTTAGACCAATAACAACTCGCCGCAGTGATGCAGAGCAAGTTGCTACAGAGCTCATAGAGGATGTCTACAAGATTGCTGAGGAAGTTGGAGTGGAATTGGTGGTGTCAAGATTTGTTGGAAGACAGCAACATGGCTCCAGCATCCAGCGCTTTAGAGTACTGGAAGAGATTTCTAGTAATTCCTTACTTGAACTCTTTAGTGTCTTTGTTAGAGCAACGTTTCTCAGAAGAGCATTCACCTGCCTTTTATATTTTGGCTCTACACTGCCTTATTTTGGAGATGAGCGTTCAAGATGAAAGCCAAGCAGTTCTCAAGTTTTTATAAGTTGCAAGACTTTGACTCCAAAGCTGAACTATGGTACTCCGTGTGACAGGAGAAGAAACTCAGCAAAGAGCAATTAAAAGAGCTGAACATAGCAGACCTAGGAAAAGAGGCGGGAATCTTTTACTCTACAACAAAAAAAGGCGCTGCTCATCTCTTGCTCAGCCACGCACCGCCTGTACCGTAGAGCTGCCGTTCAGTACCTTGCAGAGAGTAAAGACCTGGCTAAGGTCAACGATGACAGGGGAGCATCTTAATGGGTTATGCTTTCTGAGTGTACACAAAAAAACTGAATTGGAAAAAAAGGAATTTGAGAGAAAAGGTTTTCAGGAAATCTGATAAAAATTCTTTCAGTTTACACTTGTTTTAAATAAGATGAAAAAAGGCATGCTCTTTGTAGTTTTGCAAAATATGCTCATTAACTACACGAAAGGTTCTCCCTGATGTTAATTTTTTATTTAACTTCCTGGTTTTCAAACGACTGAAAATTTTGACAGATTTTTCTGAGCACTTGGGGTCAAAGGCAAGTAATTTAGAACAACTGTTGTTGAGACATTTCATTCCGAATCTGCTAGACAGAGCCAGACAGAGGTTGATGACAAGAGGGTGTTCTCCACCCCCCACCCCCGCCAACATAAATCCTGGCTACGCCCATGCATCCTCTGACCTCTAGCTTCTGGGGAGGAGTAGAGTATTATCTCTAACTTCATTCTCTGATTTGGAGGGTCTGAGGACTTTTGAAGTGCGGCATTAAGATCAGAGAAGGAATGATTTTTAGTGTGAAAAGAAGTTCACTGGTAAGGATGTAAAAAGGCATCTGTTCTGACCTGTGTTAGTTGCATGCAGAGGCTGTTTACATTCTGCTTCAGTTCAGTTTCCAATCGAAAAACCCCAACGTTATTTGTTTAGCTGTCCACTTTATGTAATTAATTGTATAATGCCACACAGCATTCATTTAAAAGCAAAGGGAAACTCCAATGCAAGTGGCGGGGGGGGGGGAGAGAAATCAGTTGCATATCATTTGCAGACTATAAACAACAATGAATACAGATTCTGTTTGCTGGATTAATTTCTGTTCCAGACATGGGTTGAACTGGCAATTTCCTCTCCTGTTTCGTTTTGAATTCTCCTATGTCTCTAGTCACTGGCAGCCAAACTTGTGAACTGTTAACCATGACTGTAAAACAGTGGTGTCCAAACTTTTTTCAAAGGGCCAGATTTGATGAAGTGAGGGGCCGTGGTGTTGTTGTTGTTTAGTCATTTAGTCATGTCCGACTCTTCGTGACCCCATGGACCAGAGCACGCCAGGCACTTCTGTCTTCCACTGCCTCCCGCAGTTTGGTCAAACTCATGCTGGTAGCTTCGAGATCACTGTCCAACCATCTCGTCCTCTGTCGTCCCCTTCTCCTTGTGCCCTCCATCTTTCCCAACATCAGGGTCTTTTCCAGGGAGTCCTCTCTTCTCATGAGGTGGCCAAAGTATTGGAGCCTCAGCTTCACGATCTGTCCTTCCAGAGGGGCCGTGAGGGCCGACCAAAGAGCCAACCAAAGTTGTTGAGCTTTTAGGATTGAAGTTGTGGAGGTTTTTTTAGGATTTTACCCCAGGAAATAAACTGCCACAGGGGCTGGATTAAACCAACCAGCAGGCCAGATTAGGCCCCCAAAACGGACTTTGGACATGCCTTCTGTAAAGTATGGGGACATTTTACTTATGCAGTAGGGGGGGAAATAGCATGGCTTGCATTTTGAGTGCAGCTACTTCTATGCTGTGCTCAATACAGAGGCATTACAAGACAGGTGACCTCTTTTGCATACATACAAACTCCTCAAAACAGGGCTATAGACAGAAGAACAAAAATTAATGGCGAGGGCTAGTTAGCCTACTCACCTTGAATTTGTAAGCCCACCATCACCTGGGTCCATAAAAAAGCAATGTCAATTAGCCCAAAATACTGGGACACGGGTGGCGCTGTGGGTTAAACCACAGAGCCTAGGACTTGCCGATCAGAACGTCGGTGGTTCAAATCCCCGCGACGGGGTGAGCTCCCGTTGCTCGGTCCCTGCTCCTGCCAACCTAGCAGTTCGAAAGCACGTCAAAGAGCAAGTAGATAAATAGGTACCGCTCCGGCGGGAAGGTGAACAGCGTTTCCGTGCGCTGCTCTGGTTCACCAGATGCGACTTAGTCATGCTGGCCACATGACCCGGAAGCTGTACGCCGGCTCCCTCAGCCAATAAAGCGAGATGAATGCCGCAACCCCAGAGTCGGTCACGACTGGACCTAGTGGTCAGGGGTCCCTTTATCTTTAAGGAAAAGTGGAACTTTCTGGGATCAAGTCAGAAACTGGGATGGCATCTGTAAATGCTGTTCCTGGAAAGTAGGGACACTTGGAGGGTCTGCCCCATGTGGCAATGTGGGGCCGTAAATCTGCATGGGCAGTGTGCCCCCCAACCTCCAGAGGAGTAACGGGAAGAGCCCTCAAATACTTGTCATCAAAACCCCAGAGTCAGTCACGACTGAACCTAATGGTCAGGGGTCCCTTTACCTTTACCAGTAGGCTTTGATACTAATCAATGAATTTGATTTTAACTCTGGGGTCTCCGCTCTAGAGTGTATAGAACAAGAATGACTCTGAGCTTGTGCAGAGTAACAGCCTTTCGCTCATTATGGATCAGCTTCAGCCAGCCTTGTGTCTGGCTTCAGGAGAAGCTTTTCTAGGCCACATGGTGTTACTCTTACTGCTTCTTCCATAAAAAAAAAATGGGGGTATTGCCCCAACATTTGAAATAAATTCTGAGAATTTTAACTCATTTCTAGTCTGAATCTGTACTTGTTGACATCCCCGAGCGCAGGGTGAACCAAATACTATGTATTATTGTTGTTTGGGTCTAGCAAAGCATCCTAGGAAAATGGGAAAATTATTAGTAATCTTGGAGATTGGAGGGTTTTAAATTACTATTACATACATTAATTCAACAGTGCCACACAAGTTGCATTTCCCTTCACCTCAGCCTGACCCAACTTGATTTGTAATGGCCTCTGTGATAATAAGGCCATTTACAACTCAATGCTTTTATTCAGAGGCATGCATGTGCATAAAGTGAAGAACCAATTTAGTGAATCCGGCCTGACGGATGGGCCTTACTGTCTCCCAATTGCTTTCAGCAGCTGTCTGATTACCTTGCCGGATCAATGTTCCTGACATGGACCGTGCAAGCTTTTTGAAAATGTGCTTGTGACAGGAATCCTTTAAAACAGAACTTGCCCATTGCACCTGCCCAAAAGCCAGGCCCAGCGACTAGGCTCCATGCCAAGCTTAGAGAATAGTCCCTTGCGTAATGGAGTGCTACATTCTCTGGTTAATCTGCCTCTGGTCCAAGAGTGAACAGAAAGATCAGCAATGGCTAGAGAAAAACACAAGGTGCAAAATGTTCCCTCTTTATTAAACCACTGTGATCTGCTGTAATAAGCAGAGCAAAATAAGCTGGGATTTCCAATTTAGAACTAGTTATGACCATAAATTAGAGGTGGTGATGGTAAGGTAAAAAGCACACTTGGATAAAGGCACTTGTGTAGACAGGGGCACCCAGCAACTGAAGCCAGAAAAGTGTTTTCTGTTGTGAGTGGCCTAAACATGAAACACCCAGAGTGTTATGTACTGAAGTTCTCACCCTGGGCCAGCAGGGGGATACTGTAGATAGTTTTCACTCAGGTCCACATATGGAAATAAGGGATTGAAAGTGACGTTCAGTGATTGGATAGTTGCAGAAAGTGGTTACTGTTGCGTTGTAGTGGAGCTGTATATAAGCAGGTTGGCTGAACCCTTCAGTTCTGTTCTGGCCTGTGAATAAACAAGAGCTGTTTGAAGAATCGCTGTGTCGTCTGATATGTTCACCCACAACTTAACACAGAGGTTCGGATGCTCAGGCCTTTATGCATTCTTCAGCTGCATTATTACAAGCAGCAGAGCTGGTGCTGGTCTTTGAATTTAGCATTCCCAAGAACCCAAGGGACCCTTTTTATTATTTAGAAAGGAAACCCCAGCCCTTAAGTAGAGTTGCCTTGTTTTCGCATGAGAGTTGTGTAAGCTTGCATAAGAACAAAGCTCATTGAACTCGGGACTTGCTTCTGAGCAAATATACAAAGATTTTAATTGTTTGGCCATTTAGACATCTTGCAAGAGGTCCTCATGGATAGACGACTTACTTCTTTTAGAAAACAGAGCAAAGTCTGTGTTACTAATGACTTCACTTAACATGATCCTCCTCCTGGGAAATATGTTCCCGCATATTAAGAGATCATAAGGCATGCTTTCTGTCTGGTTTAATATTTGCCTCTCTTTATGTGTGGCGCTGTGGGTTAAACCACAGAGCCTAGGACTTGCTGATCAGAAGGTCGCCGGTTCGAATCCCTGCGACGGGGTGAGCTCCCGTTGCTCGGTCCTACTCCTGCCAACCTAGCAGTTCGAAAGCACGTCAAAGTGCAAGTAGATAAATAGGTACCACTCCGGCGGGAAGGTAAATGGCGTTTCTGTGTGCTGCTCTGGTTCGCCAGAAGCGGCTTAGTCATGCTGGCCACATGACCCGGAAGCTATACGCCGGCTCCCTTGGCCAGTAAAACGAGATGAGCGCCGCAACCCCAGAGTCTGTCACGACTGGACCTAATGGTCAGGGGTCCCTTTACCTTTATGTGCACAAAACTGAACACACACGTCTCTGCAAACTGTCTCTCTTGTACCCCCCCAGCAATCAGGGACAGTGGAGGCAGTAAACATTTTCTGACCCAAATCTGTCCCAAGTGTCTGTCCCAAGTGTTTCGCTCTTTATGAAAAATAACCTTGCCCAAAGAATCCTAGGATATGTGGTGAGAGTGCAGAAAATCCTACGTTCAGATATTCCCATCCCCAGTCCAAGAACTGCAATTTCTAGGGTTCCTAAGGCCGAGGGAGTCACCGTTAAAGGTCTGTAGTGCGACCTTTTTTTCTGTCCCTGCGGTTTTATTCTTCCAGCCCATCAAGCATCTTTTCTGCCCTTCCACCCTTTGTAAAGGTTTTTTTACGTTCTTGGCTGGCTTGTTTGGGAACAAAGAGCTTCCCCTCCCTGCTGCCCCTCTTAAAAATAACCTATGAGGCTCTCTGCTTTTGTCCCATTACATAATCTAGGCAAGAACACACTCCATCGGCCATGGAGATCTCCCCTACACACAGACAACGCATTTTCAGAGATAATTCATGGTGTCCCAGTGACATCAGCTGAGAAACTAGGAAGTGGAGAGGTGGAGGGGGGATTAATTAACTCACGATCCATTATGTCACCTTTGGAAGAAGAGTAGCTGCTTTTCAGCTGATGTCAAAGGTGGAATGATGGGTCACAAGTTAACAAGTGCCCTCCACCTCCTAGACACAGGTGTTTAGGCAAGCGCCCTGTTGATCACAGCCTGAACCTGACCAGGGTTCAGAGAGGGGTGCGTTTAAGTGTGAGCGAGCTAACTGCATCTCATGTGTCTTGTCTGTGGTCCAAAATGACTTTGTGTCTGGACATTTATGGTATGGGTTACTCGCCTGTTCTTTTTACAGTCAAGGGCACTGCTAAATGCGGATCTTGTGACTATTTCATTGGCCTGGCCTGCCTGCCAAGTCCTTCCCCAAGAAACCCACAGCGTGGAGAAGTGTCTTCTCACCCTGAATGCCTTTCCCATTACGCCCGGCTCTAGGGCTTTTCCATGGAGCTGTTTTCCCTCTCCTAAGCAGGTGACTTAGCACATGGGAGGCTTCTAAGGTTGGGGATTTAAAATAGAAAACCGATGCAGTTTTTGCACGGGAAAGGCAGGGATCCAAATGAGCACTTCACAGAACTACAATTCCCAGAGTGGTTTAACAATCAGTCCTTCCTGGGAATTGTAGTTCTGTGAGGGAATTCTCAGCCCTCTTAACAAACCACCGTTCCCAATATTATTTGAGGGAAGCCATGGCTATTTAAAGTTGCACGATACTGCCTTCAATGTATAGTGCATTTGGCTGCACACCCAACTTACATTTAAAGCACATTACTTCCCGCAAAGAATCTGGGAACCATTAGTTGTTGAGGGTGCTGGGAATTGTAGCTCTGTGAGGGGGTAAAGTACAGTTTCCAGATTCTTTGGTGGAAGTCACATGCTTTAAACAGTTGGCGGGTAGGCAGCTTAGGAAGGTGCAAACTTTAGAAAAGTAAAAGCGAGAGGTGCTGAGGGTTTCCTTATACAGTGGTACCTTGGGTTAAGAACTTAATTCGTTCTGGAGGTCCGTTCTTAAACTGAAACTGTTCTTTTTTTATATATATAAGATATTTATTGAAGTTTCAAAAATTATATAAAAACAAAACAATACAAACAAACACAAAACAAAAACAAGTATAATTTCAATCCCTTATTTTCTTATACCTTACCTTCCCTTTCTGTATTCCAATTTCTAGTTATTAATTCAGCAAATCCTCTCCCTTATTTTTCATTTAATTTTTAGCCTTTCTTTTCTTTTTACTTAATCATTACAGCTGAAAACCACTTAATTTCTAAACCAATGTCATTCTAACATTCATTAATTTTGCAGTGTTTCCTAAGATAATCCTTAAATTTCTTCCAATCTTCTTCCGCCGTCTCTCTTCCCTGGTCTCGGATTCTGCCAGTCATTTTTGCCAGTCCCATATAGTCTATCACCTTCATCTGCCATTCTAACCTGAAACTGTTCTTAACCTGAGGTACCACTTTAGCTAATAGGGCTTCCCGCTGCCACTGTGCCGCTGAAACACGATTTCTGTTCTCATCCTGAAGCAAAATTCTTAACCTGAAGCACTATTTCTGGATTAGCGGAGTCTGTAACCTGAAGCATCTGTAACCTGAAGCATCTGTAACCCAAGGTACCACTGTACTATATAACCCCAGATCTGTGTGACCATGACCTCAATCTTACACCTGCTTACTTGGGGCGTAAGCCCTAATGAAGACAGCGGGACAGAGTCCTGAAGAAACATACACCTGACGGCATTGTAACTTTGGGTTTATTCAGTAGTGGGGGAGAAACACAACATGTTCAGGACAAATTAAGGAAACCGAAACAAAAAAAACCCCAGTACTGAACTATGGCCTCTCTTGCAGTCTGCAGCAACCAAGCTGTGTGCTTTTGTATTCCAAAGGTTCCAGCAGGAGCCCGTGGTCTTTCTTTAAAGGAGCCAGCATTCTTGCATGCCTCACCTCTGTCCCTGCGACAGCAGCCTGCACATGTTCACATACATTTAGCAGGCAAGTTCTTTTTCTGGTCTGGAGACATGCAACAGGAAAAGCTGAACATCTTTAGTTTGTCAGACTTATCTTGAAGGAGCAGTAGCGAAGGGCAGTTAAAAAAAGGTGGCAACTCCCTTTTCAGAACCCCTTTGCTGCCCCGTCCTGATACCAGGATGCCGTGCCAGTGAGCTGTGACAGCAGAGACGTGTCTGTTCGGATGTTTCCATGCATCCGGGCTGTGTGCCAGAACAGTGCCGAGGGAACGTCCCCCTGTCTCACGTGCGCCAAAGTTGCCTCGGGCTCCCCAGCTCAGGTAACATGTAATTACGGATAAATATCGGTGCGTTGCCAAGGAATAGGGTGTGCGAATGTCTCTTGAGCAGGATGTGAATGCCAGGCCTACATGTGGCAGCCAGGATGGGCTCCTGCTTGAGCTCCTGAGATCGGCCTGTTTTGTGGGCAAATTGCAAAACAATCCCTTTCCCCTCAGGTCAGGCGGAGGTCAAGAGGGAAAGGCTGGTTGGGCAAGGATGAGCTGGGGGGGGCGGCACCCATGCGGTGGATTTTGGAGTGGCTCCCGATTCCCGATTACAGGGATGGAGGAGCATTGTTGGCGCATGGCAGAAAGAAGCCCTGAACGGAAAAGAATAAATGAACTAGCTGAAGCAGATGGCTGCTGAGCATGATTACAAGAACTCAGCAGGATCTGACCCTGGCAGATCATAAATAATGGGTGTTTGCTTACTCAGTGGTGCAAGTAGGGGGTTGCAGGTTGTGGTGATCTCACAGGGTCCCCAGAGAACGGACCTCCAGAACGAATTAAGTACTTAACCCGAGGTACCACTGTATTATAGAAGGGACCACCAGGGTCATCTAATGCAACCCCTGCAATTCAGGAATCATCTGCCCAATTTGGGGCTCGAACCCAGAACCCTGTGATTAAGATCCTCATGCTCTACCGACTGAGCCACCCCAGCTGTCTAGAAGTCCTTGACAGCTTGCACCTCCCTGAATTTGCCTAATTTCCTTTTGAAACAGCCCAAGTTGACAGCCATCACTATCTCTTGTGGGAGCGAATTTCTAGAACGAAAGTTCCACCTCCTGCCTGCATCTTCCAACATTCAGCTTCTTGGATGACCTCTGTTTCTAATAATATGGAGAGGTAGGAAAATGTCTGTCCACTTTCATCATCATTATCATCATTTATTATTTATACCCTGCCCATCTGGCTGGGTTTCCCTAGTCACTCTGGGCGGCTTCCAACAAAACACTAAAATACAATAACCTGTTAAACATTAAAAGCTTCCCTAAACAGATGTCTTCTAAAAGTCTGGTAGTTATTTTTCTCTTTGACATCTGGTGGGAGGGCGTTCCACAGGGCGGGTGCCACTACCGAGAAGGCCCTCTGCCTGGTTCCCTGTAACTTGGCTTCTCGCAGTGAGGGAACCGCCAGAAGGCCCTCGGCGCTGGACCTCAGTGTCTGGGCAGAACGATGGAAGTAGAGGTGGGGCTTTCTGTCACCCCAGAGCTGTGCAGTCGGAAAAGCCACATCAGCTAAGCGCCCTACCACCCAAGTGCTAGAGACACAGACGCATCCTTCAAGGCCAGGAACCCACAGCCATGTTCCTGCAAGGCTGCAGGCAGTCTAGAGACAGCTGTGAAATCCTCATTGGTGAAATACTCATCCCTACGAAAAGGGCTCTGCCACTGTTGTGACATAAATTAGCTCCATCACAGCCTCCTTTCTTTTCTCACCTAGGAGACGGCTGTGTTGCTTAGATACCTCCTGGGCTGCTTTGGGATGCATTCTGCTGTGCCCTAGAGGGCTTTTCTCCCCCCCTTTTTTTACTTAAGGGAGCTGGATTCCATGACTGTGTAATGTGCAGGGGAAAACTATTTGTTTAAACCTACTGTAGAAGTGGGTTTTAATTCCTGGGAGGCAGGTGCCTCCAAAACCAAGTCTGCTTACTGAATAGCTAAAGCTTTGTTATTATATTTAAGTGTACTGAAAGCCAAGCGAATTTTGACATCTAGATCAGGCACAGGCAAACTCGTCCCCCCCAGCTGTTTTAGCACTACAACTCCCATCATCCCTGGCTAACACGACCAGTGGTCAGGGATGATGGGAGTTGTAGTCCCAAAACAGCTGGATGGACGAGTTCTTCCTATGCCTGATCTAGATGCTGAGTGGCAAGAAGACACGGAGAGTAGCCAAATCGCCAAACTTTTGTATTTTTCCTTTTCTTGTTCTGATAAATAATTAGCCAAACTTTCAGGATGAAAGTCCATCACTCTTTAAAGAGCACTGTGCTCTCCCAGGATCAGACAATGGGCTCAGCAGTTAAATTTGGGTACCATAATAATCCTTATGGGAAATTATTATTCCGTTTTGACCTGGGAGAAATGGAGGACACCATTATTCTGCCCGCCCCGCCCCCCCTGTATAAGATATTGTGATAGGAATTTTGAGGTCTTAGATATATGTTAAATGTTCATAAGTGTACCAACCAAGCACATACAGTACATAGATCAGTACAGGAAGACCGATCTGGAACCATTTTGATTCCTAAACTGACCAAATGTTATCTCTGCAAGGTCAAGTGGGAAACCTCCTCATTGTCTCTTTCCTCAAATCCTGTCTTAAGGACACATTTAAGATATGAATAGGGTGTGAGCCTCTGACCTGGCCCAGGAACTAAGTATTTATCACTACAAAAGACTGGCCAGGCTACCCAGGAAATCCAATCAAGTAACCTGTCAGACAGGAGATAAACAACAACAGGAGAAAAACAATATTCAAATTTCTGTTTTAGACTGCCTTTTCTGTGATGTAGGTGTGATGTTTCTAGGGGTGGTCTTGATCTACAGGGTGGCAATTTCAAAAGTCTTTATAAGGTCTTGCATACCATTTTTCTGGGTCCTCCTCCTTTCCTGCATGTGAGGGGAGCACCCTGTTGCAACAGATCAATAAAGATCAAGCTTACTAGCTGCTTTGCTTCTCAACATTCTCTGGTTGGCCTCTGTTATCTTCTCCTACCAATAGGGAACCTATGTAAGGACTCTATATGGGCTCTTGGATACCCCATAAGGGAAAAGGGCAATTTTTGTTAACAACAGTACAAATAAGGAGATCCCTATTCACACACCCCTGCCCTATTCAGTTCTAATGTGCCTAAAATGACAACTTTGTCTACAGAGTTGAAATTTATCTGTGTATGTAACAATACTGTTGAGTACATACTGTACAGTATCTGGTATTCAAGTAGTCTTTGTAATGAATTGATATACTGCATGGGTGCTGGATATAATTGAAACGATAGTTGTGTATATGATATTGAGATAATCCTTATGGATTTGCTTGGGCACCTATAATAAATTGCAAGGTTCATCTCCCTGCTGATTTGGGAGTAAACCCCATTGAATTCAAGGGGGCTTATCTTCAAGTAAACATGTTCTATTCTAAGCATGTTTCCCAGAAAGGAAGTCTAACTGAGTTCAATGGGACTTAAGCAGACATGCTTAGGATCAGGCAGTTAAATTGCTCAGTTGGGTAGATCATGGTGCTGATAACACCAAGGTTGCAGGTTTGATGCTTGTAATGGACAGAGCTGTGTATTCATTCCTGCACTGCGGAAGTTGGAATAGATGATCCTCAGGATCCCTTCCAACGCTACAATTCTATGATCCCTATGTAAGGTAAAGGTAAAGGGACCCCTGACCATTAGGTCCAGTCGTGGCCGACTCTGGGGTTGCAGTGCTCATCTCGCTTTATTGGCCAAGGGAGCCGGCGTACAGCTTCCGGGTCATGTGGCCAGCATGACTAAGCCGCTTCTGGCAAACCAGAGCAGCGCACGGAAATGCCGTTTACCTTCCCGCCGGAGCGATACCTATTTATCTACTTGCACTTTGATGTGCTTTCGAACTGCTACATTGGCAGGAGCTGGGACCGAGCAACAGGAGCTCACCCCGTCGTGGGGATTCGAACCGCTGACCTTCTGATCGGCAAGCCCTAGGCTCTGTGGTTTAACCCACAGCGCCACCCGCGTCCCATATGATCCCTATGTAGATCTGTGAAATTCACTATTCAGCTGCAGACTGCTACAATACGCAGCTAAGCATTAAGCACCATGTTCAGGTGAAATGCAATCTAAGGGCTCATCCAGAATCACATTTTATGCAGCGTAAGTTGAAAGCAATGAGAGTGTTACAAAGGGGAGCATTTGTGTCCTCTAATGAGCATGCCAGCCCAATTCAGAGGGGAAGTTCCTTTGTTATCTTGACTGCTGTTGAACAATGTGGGGGTCAGCATCCTTGCAAATCATCCAAGAGACCTAGCGGCAAATCCAGACCGACCTCCTGCCACCCCATGCTCCTCTGCCTTGTCCTTCCTGTGCTTCCTTCCTGACAACGAAGAGGGAGGGAATGTTTGTGGCCAGCATTCGTCCATCAGGGGGAGCCAGCACTTTTGAAAGGCAGCCTCTTCTCCGCAGTTGGCAAGCAAGGGGAGAAAAACACATCTGAGTTGGCTGATGGCATCTGATTAGCTTCTCCAGGCTCTCCTGTTTTGTCATGCCAGTAGGGGGTGTTCTGCTTTGCCTGCCAGGCCTCCCACCCACATGGTCTTTGCCCAGTCAGATTCAGATCATTTGTTACGAGCCTGCGTTCGGTAACCACAACTCCAGCTGGAATCCGACAGCGATACTTTTTCTCCTGAGAAATCAGAAGTTTATTTTTATACGAACTTGAAAAAGACTTCGGGGCTGGATTCAACCATACGGTTGCACTTGCGGGGACCAGCACCACAAATCCTGCTAGTGAAACCCAGCATCACAAATCCCGCTAAACTTGGGCTTTTCATCTTCTCACCTACCGTGCCCCCCCAATTGTCTCTGGGAGAACCTCATAGAACAGCATTCAGCGAGAGGAGAGGGGAGATTGTTCCGCCTGGCAAGCAGAAATGCTTGTGCAGATAATAATAATAATTTATTATTTGTAATCCGCCCATCTGACTGGGTTGCCCAGCCACTCTAGGCGGCTGCCAATATATGTAAAAACATAATCAAACAGTAAAGTAAAGGTAAAGGAACCCCTGGCAGTTAAGTCCAGTCGCTGGCGACTCTGGGGTTGCGGCGCTCATCTCGCTTTACTGGCCAAGGGAGCCGGCTTTTGTCCGCAGACTAAGCTGCTTCTGGCGAACCAGAGCAGCGCACGGATATGCCGTTTACCTTCCCACCGGAGTGGTACCTATTTATCTACTTGCACTTTGATGTGTTTTCGAACTGCTAGGTTGGCAGGAGCAGGGACCGAGCAACAGGAGCTCACCCCGTCGCGGGGATTTGAACCTCCAACCTTCTGACCAGCAAGCCCAAGAGGCTCTGTGGTTTAGACCACAGCGCCACCCACGTTCCTAATCAAACAGTAAGCATTTGTATAATAATGCAGTGGTACCTTGGGTTACAAACACTTCGGGTTACAGACTCTGCTAACCCAGAAGTAGTACCTCGGGTTAAGAACTTTGCTCCAGGATGAGAACAGAAATCGTGCACCAGCGACACGGCAGCAGCAGGAGGCCCCATTAGCTAAAGTGGTGCTTCAGGTTAAGAAGGGTTTCAGGTTAAGAATGGACCTCCGGAATGAATTAAATTCGTAACCAGAGGTATCACTGTAGACAAATCCAGTCTTCACCACCAGATGCTCCTTTGTGTTTTTATGACCAGAGAATTATTCCTCTTTTGTCAACAGTGGAGGCACTTTCATTACAATGTTAGATTCACACCGTCTCCCCCTGGAAACCTGGAAAAATGCCTGCTTGTTTTTTGCAGTTCTGGCATATGTTCTCAGGTAGAAAATACAATGATTTCAGCGCAACACTGAATTCCACCCCGGTGTCGAAATGGACTTCCCCCAGTGTATGCGTTTTAATAATTGCATGTATTAAATAGTCCCATGGTTTTGATATAATTACTATTTACATATAGGATAGAGGTTTCTCACCTGTGCTCAATGGCAGGGGCTCCCAAACTGCTCCACAGACCCTTAGTGGTCCACAGTCTTCATTCAAGTGGTCCATGGTGTGTCTATGCAGCAGCATAGTGCATTAAATATTTGTATTGATGTTTAATTGCATTGCTTCTTTTATTTCTTATATTGTATGTTCTTTTTGTTGTCTTTTGCACTGTAGTCTATGGAATCCAAACTATCACACTAAAATGCAAATAAAAGAAGCAATTAAAAAAATCTAGCATGGCATATTACTGTTGCTACTACAGGCAGAAAAATCTTCCTGTGGTCCACAAGGATCTTCAGCAATTTTCAAAGGGTCAGTGAGCGGGTGGCAGGGCAGCACTGCTCTAGGGCCAATGTATTTCAGATTCATGTACAACTTAAGAAGGAAGGTGCAACCTCACTTGCCCAGTATCACTGCCCATTCCAAATACACGCCCTAAGCTGAAGCTGTTGTTTGTCTCAAAATTATATATGCCTTATTTGATATGTGGGCAGAAAGATCAGAAAGACAGCCAGGTTGAATGTGGAAGCGGCTGGTTTGATACACCCTGTGGGCATTCCGGATTATAAATAGCCATGGCGAGATTGGGAATCTAGATTTCAGACATGTGCCAGAGGATGGGTTTCACTTGCTCTCTGCCAGAGAATCAATGAGTGAGAAAAATGTGGCCAGGGCTGGCGCCTGGTCTCATCAGAGGGATGGGGCCAGCATTTTCAACCTCTTAAATGGAGGAATCACTAATAACATTTTAGCTTCATTCATTGGCCTCTCCATCCAACCCAGAGGCTTTCCTAATACTGCCCTAGTTCCCTGAGAACAAGGTGACAGCTCTGGTCACATAGTGGCTGACAAGAAAGAGGTGGCTGCTGGTTTTAGCGATACAGGAGATAGAGGTCTGAGGCCAAGCCTGGTGGCTCAGCGTAGGCAGGTCTTCCGCTTCACAACACATCCATGTCTTCTTGCTTCTCTCCAATAATTTAAATATTTTTAAATAATTTAAATAATTTTTAATAATTTTAAAAGCCGTTCTAGGAAATGCATTTCAAAATTTGCATCAAACTTGGACTCTTGTAATAATCCAGTGCTTCCAATAAGCATCATTGGGGGGGGGCATGTCCCAGAGCCACAGGGAAAGCACACTATTCCGACCAGCTGAGGGCAGACTTTCTCTCCCTTTGGCATGATATGGGCAGTGCCCCTTGCTGCATGTACAGTACAGTCAGTGGGCAGTGGAGCAGGGGAAGGCGGAGGAAAGAGGGAACATTGCCACTTCCAGAGTTCTATGGCACTTGCATAGGAATCGCCGTGTTCACGTGTGCATGCTAGATATTTTGCCATTTTCGCCACGGGGCACAAAAGTGCTCTCTTCACAGGGCGCCATCGACGGAATCCTGTTACGGCATCTTTCCAGGGATGCTTCCCCCCTGGCTTCTGCTGACTCAGGTGGGATTGGCTTTGCATCTGACAGTATAGTTTGCATGGGATTACAGCTGTTACCACCTCTGCGCATAGCTCGGCACCCTGCCTGGCAGGGAAAGCTACACCATGATTGATTAGCGTGTCGGGCCCAAAATAATAACCTGCTGATTGCATCACTTCTGAACATGAGGTGTTTGTCATGCCACCTTTAGTAGGTCACCTTCAATCCTGGGCGGGGAGCAAGTGTGGCTTGGGATCTATAGAGAGATTTCACCCCATATCTCAGAAGCAGGAATTGGAGGCAGCAATAACCCTCCTCCTTTTTCTGAAGGACCAACATCTATTGTTTTAAAAACATGGAGGGAAATGGTGGTTCTTTAATCTCTTCGGGAAGAATGGTTGAAAGGCCATAATTTGATGAGGATCGAAACAAACCAGTTGGAAAGGTGGTGGTTTTTCTACGTTTCAAATAGGGATGTTGCGTCAATCATTTCCCAGTACAGTGGTACCTCGGGTTACAGACGCTTCAGGTTACAGACTCCGCTAACCTAGAAATAGTACCTCGGGTTAAGTACTTTGCTTCAGGATGAGAACAGAAATCACATGGCGGCAGTGGGAGGCCCCATTAGCTAAAGTGGTACCTCAGGTTAGGAACAGTTTCAGGTTAAGAACGGACCTCCAGAATGAATTAAGTTCTTAACCCGAGGTACCACCTTGGTTTACAACCATCCATTCCGGAGGTCCGTTTGTAAACCAAAACAGGTTGTAACCCAAGGCACGCTTTCGCCAATGGGGCCTTCCAAAAAAAATTGTTTGTAATAAAAAATAGGGGGCTTATAATCCAAAAAAAGGTTGCAAACCAGAACACGCACTTCTGGGTTTGTCGTGTTTGTAATCCAAAACACATGCAAACCAAGATGTATGCAAACCAAGGTACCACTGTATCATGTTTTGAACTGCAGGAGTTTTTCTTTTCATATCTATTCCAGTTCTTGTGAGAACAAGTGGGAACCCCCACCTTCTGACAGGATTGGTCTTCTTCAGGGTATCATTCCTTCCCATCCTTTCCTTTTGATTTTTGTTTTCCAACTAGCACCCAACATCCTGCAGAATGGAGGCGAGCAATTGGTTTAAACCACAGAGCCTAGGGCTTGCCGATCAGAAGGTTGGTGGTTTGAATCCCCGCAATGGGGTGAGCTCGGTCCCAGCTCCTGCCAACCTAGCAATTTGAAAGCACGTCAAAGTGCAAGTAGATAAATAGGTACCACTCCGGCGGGAAGGTAAACGGTGTTTCCGTGTGCTGCTCTGGTTCACCAGAAGTGGCTTAGTCATGCTGGCCACATGACCCGGAAGCTGTACGCCGGCTCCCTCAGCCAGTAAAGTGAGATGAGCGCCGCAACCCCAGAGTCGTCTGCGACGGGACCTAATGGTCAGGGGTCCCTTTACATTAAAGGGGGGGGGGGAAATGAGGTCCCAGGCAATTGCCAAGTGCTCCACTTGACATCGATACCAAGAAAGGTGTGCTGGTCCGGGGGGGGAGGTTACCGTGGGGCGAGATCCGGGACCTGAGTTGAGGGTCGGCAGACAGTCCTCCACGGGCGAAGCGGGGTCCACAGCGGGAAGCCGGGCAAGGACAGGAACTCTGGGGGAAACAGGACTGGATGCTGGCCAAAACAGCTCATCAACGACGTTGCTCCTGCAACCTGGGACCGGGCTGACTGGCCTTTATCTTCTCTGAGGCCAGGAGACCCGCCTCTCCTGGCCTTAAGAGAGCACTCCTCCTGGGAGAAACCAGTTCCCTTCGCCTCTCTGCCCTGAGCCTCTGCAGTTCAGGAGAGGCTGAAGGGTTACTGGGCCCAGGGGGAGACTCACCTGTAGGCACTGAGTCCTCAACCACCTCTGGAGCCAGAGTGGATTCACCTGATGCCTGCTCCTGAGGATCCAGCACAGGTGCAGGCGCTTCAGAATCAAGGCCCTGCCCCAGTTCAGCCGGCCCTGGAGGCGGGGACTCCTGTGCAGGCTGGGATTCCTCTGGTTCAGCCTCTGATTCGGATTCCCAGGCCATCACAAAAGGTATTAAACAGTTGGTGTGCTGGTCCCGAGGGTTAACCGTGCAGCGAGGTCCAAGTCCAGTCCGAGATTGAGGGTGCGGTTTGGAGGCTGTCCATCAAAGCTGAAGCTGGGTCCAAGGCAGGGAGTCGGGTGAGGTCAGGAACTCTGGCAGAACAGGGTTCAGGCAGGAACAGGCTACCAACAATGTTGCTCCTGCAACCTGGGACTGGGGCTGGCTGGCTTTTATCTGCCCCGAGGCATAGGGCGGCCCCAGTCCGCAGGTGACTCGCCTCTTCTGGCCTCTCCTGCGAGAACATAGTTCCCTCTGCCTCTCTGCCCTGAGCCTCTGCAGCTCAGGAGAGGCTGGAGGGTTACTGGACCCAGAGGCAACCTCAGCTTCCCCTGATGGAGCTGAGAGTGGAGCACCTGCAGGTAATGGGTCCTCCATCCCCTCAGGAGCCAGAGCAGACTCAGCTGGTGCCTGCACCTGAGGATCCAGCACGGGTGAGGACCCTTCAGGCTGCAGCTCCAGCCCTGGCTCAGCTGGTTCTGGAGGTGGGGACTCCTGTGCAGGCTGGGATTCCTCAGGTTCAGCCTCCGAGTCCGAGTCCCAGGCCATCACAGTTGGTCAGTGAGCACTTAGAAAAGGATGCTGTGATTATGAAGAGACAGCATGGGTTTCTTAGAAACGTGCCATATATATTTTTTAATATAGAGTTACAAGTTTGGGGAATGTTCTGGATGTAATGTATCTTGATTTCAGTAAGGCTTTCAACAAAGTCCCCTGTGATATTCTTGCAGAGAAGTGGGTAAAATATGGGCTAGGCAATGTTGCTGTTAGGTGGATTAGTAGCAAAGAATGCTCACCAATGTTTCCTTGTCCTCCTGGGAAAAAGTGACAAGTTGGGTGCCACAAGGTTCTGCCCTGAGCCCAGTGTGTTGTTCAACATCTCTATAAAAATGTGGATGAAGGAATAGAGGGGCTGCTAATCAAATTGGCAGATGGCACCAAACTGGAAGGGGTAGCTAATACCTCAGAAGATAGCATCAGGCTTCAAGAATCGCTTAACAGATTGGAGAACTGGGCCAAAACTAATAAAATACATTTCAGTAGGGATGAATGTAAGGTTCTGCACTTTGGCAGGAATAACCAGATGTGCAAATATAGGATGGGGGACACTGACCTTGCCCGTAAGGTAAAGGTAAAGGGACCCCTGACCATTAGGTCCAGTCATGGCCGACTCTGGGGTTGCAGCGCTCATCTCGATTTATTGGCTGAGGGAGCCGGCGTACAGCTTCTGGGTCATGTGGCCAGCAGGACTAAGCCACTTCTGGCGAACCAGAGCAGCTCATGGAAACGCTGTTTACCTTCCTGCTGGAGTGGTACCTATTTATCTACTTGCACTTTGATGTGCTTTCGAACTGCTAGGTTGGCAGGAGCAGGGACCGAGCAACGGGAGCTCACTCTGTCGTGGGGATTCGAACCGCCGACCTTCTGATCGGCAAGTCCTGGGCTCTGTGGTTTAACCCACAGCGCCACCCGCAACCCTTGAGCTTGCCAGTAGTACATGTGAAAAGGATCCAGGGGTCTCCTTAGACTATAAGCTTAACAGTGTGACGCAGCAGCAAAAAAGCTAATGCAATTCTAGGCAGCATCAACAGAACTGCAGTACCACTCTGTTCTTCCTTCTAGTCTTCTCTATTCTTCCAGCTGGAGTACAGTGCCTGGTCCTGGGCACCGCAGTTTAAGAAAGGGTATTGATGAGCTAGAACATGTGCAAAGGTCTGGAAACCGAGCCTTATGAGGAACAGTTGAGGGAGTTAGGTATATTTATCCTGAAGAGGAGAAGACAGAAAGGTAATTTGATAGCCATCTTCAAATATCTGAAGGGCTGTCACATGGAAGATGGAGCAAGCTTGATTTCGGCTGCTCCAGAGCGTAGGACCTGAACCAATGGATTCAAATGTCAAGAGAAGAGATTCCAACTAAACATTAAGAACTTTCTGATGGTAAGAGCTGTTCGGCAGTGCAACAAGCTACCTCAGAAGGTGGCGGACTTTCCTTCATTGGAGGTTTTTAAACAGAACCTTCATTGGAGCTTTTTAAACACAAGGTGGGCATTTGTCTGGGATGCTTTAGCTGTGATTCCTGCATTACAGAGGGGTGGATTAGATGATCCTTGGGATCTCTTCCAACTCTACAATTCTAAGAGTCCGTAGCAATTTAGCATGCTCAGGCATCATTGGGCAGTTTCTGGAGGGGTTGTTCCACTCAATTTTTTTAATAACCTTGAGTTTACCCCCCCAAGCATGCTGATACATTCCTCTTAGTGACCCTATTTTGGTTCCATACCTCTTGAAAGTCATCACCCGACTGTTCGTCATTTACAGCTAATGGGAGTGACAAGTAAGACGATGTTGAAGTGTGTTCCACATCCCTCTTCAATGGAATGTTCCTGCTCAGGGAGCCCATCAGCCAGCCGTGCCCTATTCTCAAATACTCCATTTCTAACCCCCTTCAATTTCTACTTTTCAGCTGACATTTAATATTCAATGGCTAGAGGGTGTGCTCAGTCCAACTCTTCTTAAGAAAGATATGCGTTGCGCTTTTCACTTGTGACAAATAGCAAACTCAGGTTTCCTCCTTGCCAATATACGTTCCCAATTAACTAGGCAGCAGATTCCCCTCTGAAAATGTATTTCACTTAAGACAAACACAGAATTGCAGGCAACATCTTTAAGAAGACATCTCCTCTCTCTTAGAGGATGCAATGCCTCTTTTAAAAACGATGCCTGCTATGATATGCGTGCACCCTCCAATAAAAAAGGATGTGTATGTTTTATGGGTGGCGCTGTGGGTTAAACCACAGAGCTTAGGGCTTGCTGATCAGAAGGCCGGCGGTTCAAATACCCGCGAAGGGGTGAGCTCCCGTTGCTCGGTCTCTGCTCCTGCCAACCTAGCAGTTCGAAACCACATCAAAGTGCAAGTAGATAAATAGGTACCGCTGCGGCGGGAAGGTAAACGGCGTTTCCATGCGTTGCTCTGGTTCGCCAGAAGCGGCTTAGTCATGCTGGCCACATGACCCGGAAGCTGGACGCCGGCTCCCTCAGGCAATAAAGCGAGATGAGCGCTGCAACCCCAGAGTCGGCCACGACTGGACCTAATGGTCAGGGGTCCCTTTACCTTTACCTTATGTTTTGCTTCAGAACTATGGTTTTGCCCACATGCAAATATTGTGCAATTATAATCAATAGATTCTTATCAGCTAAAGCTCATACAATGAATTGACTAAGGTGTCCCCAACTGGGTGACTGCCATAGGAAATAGCCACCCACCCCCATCCTTCTTGCTTCTCATCGGCAAGGGTGTCCATCCTGAAATCAAGGTTACCTCTGACTTTGGAGATGTCTGACCCTGATATATGGCCCAACTGAGCCAAGCGTCTGGGGCTGTTGCAATTAAGGCATATTTTTAAACCTGAGTGCGATGTCAGACAGGTCCCCGGGTCATTTGAGTACTGCAGTAGCGGTGACTGCCGTAGTAAACTCCTGCGAGTGATTTATGCAGGAGGAGGAGCAGGGGCTGGGCTCATTTTTGTCACCCTTTGGCGAGCACGGAAAGATTGCTGGGAGGGTTAGTTTCCACCATAGAGCCTCTGTCCTCAGGTTCCTCCTGGCAGGCATGAGCAGGCTAGGCCAGGTTCCCCCTCTCCCTTTTCTTGATAAGTTGGCAATTCTAGTCACTGAACTACAGTTCCCAGGCTTCTCTGGGTAGAGGACTTGGCTGTGTTAAGCCATATCAAACAACAACAACAATTTATTATTTGTACCCTGCCCATCTGGCTGGGTTTCCCCAGCCACTCTGGGTGGCTTCCACAAAAACCAAAAATACACTAAGATGTCACACATTAAAAACTTCCCTGAACAGAGCTGCCTTCAGATGTCTTCTGAATGTCAGTTAGTTGTTTTTCTCTTTGACATCTGATGGGAGAGTGTTCCACAGGGCGGGTGCCGCTACCGAGAAGGCCCTCTGCTTGGTTCCCTGTAACTTGGCTTCTCGCAATGAGGGAACTGACAGAAGGCCCTCAGCGCTGGACCTCAGCATCTGGGCAGAACGATGGGGGTGGAGACGCTCCTTCAGGCTGAGGCCGTTTAGGGTTTTAAAGGTCAACACCAACACTTTGAATTGTGCTTGGAAACGTACTGGGAGCCAATGTAAGTCTTTCAATGTGGTCTCGGCGGCTGCCCCCAGTCACCAGTCTAGCTGCCGCATTCTGGATTAGTTGTAGTTTCCACGTCACCTGCAAAGGTAGCTCCACATAGAGTGCATTGCAGTAGTCCAAGCGGGAGATAACCAGAGCATGCACTACTCTGGCGAGACAGTCTGCGGGCAGATAGGGTCTCAGCCTGCGTACCAGATGGAGCTGGTAGACAGCTGCCCTGGAAACAGAACTGACCTGCACCTCCATGTGCAGCTGTGAGTCCAAAATGACTCCCAGGTTGTACACCTGGTCCTTCAGGGGCACAGTTACCCCATTCAGGACCAGGGAGTCCTCCACACGTGGCTGCCCCCGTCCCCCAAAAATAGTACTTGTCAGGATTCAACCTCAATCCATTAGCCATCCCTAAGTGAATAACTCAGACATTTTGAGCCTCCCCCTCTTTGTTGTGGTCCCACAAACGTTAAGCCCTTAACGCAACTTGAGCCTATGGATGTTTATGGAGAACTCAGTCATGCTGAGTTCAGTGGAGCTTATTTCCTAAGCAGGTTTGTGCCAGTAAATCCCATCCCTTTCAATGTGATAGTTAAGCATGTGCTTTCAATCTCCTCCACTGATGCCTGCATCCCTTGAAATTGCTTGACAGGCTGAGTTGCGTCCATATTTCACTGATGATTCTTAGTCTGTTCTGATTAACAGAGCGTCCTTCTGAGATTTCCTCCACAAGAACCTAAGAGCTCAACTAGAAGTGGAACGACAGACCCACAAATCAGAATCTCTTGCGGTTGTGGTTCCTTAAACTCCCACCGAGGCGTGTGAGTTTGTGGGTTTGACTAGCGTAGTAGTATGGGAGGAAGAAGTAGTTAATATTTCCCTCCTTTCTCATTTATTCAATCTCAGTTGCATCCCTTCCCCAGCTTCTGTTCAGTCCACCAAGGAAAAAGAATGGTTGTGTTCTGCCCTCTGCTCTCTTGAATGGGTAATTGTAGATTTGAGAATTTGGAGATTCACATTGAACAAGGGGAAAGGAGGAGACTATGAAATACTCTTCCTATTGCAACACTCCATTCTTAAGGAAATCAGCCCTGAGTGCCCACTGGAAGGACAGATCCTGGAGCTGAGGCTCCAATATTTTGGCCACCTCATGAGAAGACTCGACTCCCTGGAAAAGACCCTGATGTTGGGAAAGATGAAGGGCACAAGGAGAAGGGGACGACAGAGGACGAGATGGTTGGACAGTGTTCTCGAAGCTACCAGCATGAGTTTGACCAAACTGTGGGAGGCAGTGGAAGACAGGAGTGCCTGACGTGCTCTGGTCCATGGGGTCACGAAGAGTCGGACACGACTAAACAACAACATTGCAACACAGCCCCTGACCAAATTAGCAGCCCCATATGGCTACCCTGAAGTGAAATGAAAACGAAGTATCGTAGTCATAGATCTCCCACATTACGTCTTCTTTAACCTTGTTTTCAGGACATCATCATCAGAAGTACTGCAAAATGACAATATCTGCAAACCAAGATTTTTCAACAGTCTAGATGAGCTTCCTAGTGTTGTAAACAATATCTGCCTTATTTTCTCTTATGGGGTATCCAAAAGCTGTATAGAGTCCTTAAGTGAGTTCCCTATTGGTAGGAGAAAACAACAGAGGCCAACCACAGTATATTGAGAAGCAAAGCAGCTAGTAAGCCTGATCTTTATTAAAACTGTTGCAACAGGGTGCTCCCCACACACGCAGAAGACAGAGGGAAGACCCAGAACAAAGGTGTGCCAGCCCTTATACAGACTTTTGAAATTGCCCACCCTCAAACTCAAGACTACCGCCAGAAACATCATACATACATCACAGAAGGGGTGTAGCCCAGGACCCCCCCATTACATCATAAATACATCACAGAAAGAGGTGGTCTCCAGCAGAAATACATCACAGGGGGGCGGTCTAAAACAGAATCCTGAGTGTGTTATTTATCTCCCGTCTGCCAGGTTACCTAATTGCATTATCTGGGTTTTGGCCACTCTTTTGTTAAAATAACTACTTAATTCCTGAATCCAGGTCACAGGTTCACCCTATTCATATCTTAAATGTGCCCTTAAGGTAGGATTTGTGAGCACAGAGACAATGGGGAGTTTTTTTCATTTCCTCCCTCCTTGCAGAGAAACATTTGGTCAGTTTGGCAGAGTCAAAATGGTTTCAGGACTGTCTTCCTGTACTGTTTCAGACGTGTGGTTTATATATTTATGTACGTGTTTGCTTTGTACATTTAATTTATATATTTGAGAGCTTAAATTCTTATAACACTAGTTTCTCTGCCATTTAGAGAAACCAGAAAAAACAACAGAAAAATATACATACAACGTGCTTCCTAATAGTCTCTCATCCAGGGGATTCTTGTGTCAGAATCTGCTTAGTTTGGGTATTGAAGCTGGATCTGCTGTTTCCTAGCTTTTCACCAGCTTCTGCAGAGTTATGCTCTGCATCTAGTTGAGATCTAGTCCATCAAAAGTCATGTTTGGAAGCCCAATATACCTGAAGGAGCATCTCCACCCCCATCGTTCTGCCCAAACACTGAGGTCCAGCACCGAGGGCCTTCTGGCAGTTCCTTCATTGCGAGAAGCAAAGCTACAGGGAACCAGGCAGAGGGCCTTCTTGGTAGTGGCGCCCACCCTGTGGAATGCCCTCCCATCAGATGTCAAAGAGATAAACAACTACCTGACATTCAGAAGACATCTGAAGGCAGCTCTGTTCAGGGAAGTTTTTAATGTGTGGCATACTAGTGTATTTTTGGTCTTTGTTGGAAGCTGCCCAGAGTGGCTGGGGAAACCCAGCCAGATGGGCAGGGTATAAATAAAAAATTACAGCGGTACCTCGGGTTACATACGCTTCAGGTTACATATGCTTCAGGTTACATATTACAGATTCCACTAACCCAGAAATAGTACCTTGGGTTAAGAACTTTGCTTCAGGATGAGAACAGAAATCGTGCTCCTGTGGCGCAGTGGCAGCAGGAGGCCCCATTAGCTAAAGTGGTGCTTCAGGTTAAGAACAGTTTCAGGTTAAGAACGGACCTCCAGAACGAATCAAGTACTTAACCCGAGGTACCACTGTATTATTATTATTATTATTATTATTATTATTATTATTATTATTCAGTTTTTGGTCCTCGCTCCATCTGCTGTCAAAGGCTAAGGTCAGAACCAGGAGGCTGTGTGAATTTCAGTTGCAGCTACCCTGGAAGCAAAGAAGCCAACTGAGGCTCCTCTCCAAGGTTACTCATCAATGTCATCATCACTCCTGCCGATAAATTTAGCCTTGACTTGCTTATAAATTAATATAAGCTGCAGCTGTAGGAGGGGCAGAGACAGTCTCGGAGGCTTGTTTCTCCGGAGTGTAAGAAGAGGAAGACGTGCCCTTTCCCTGCACATGCTGTCCTAGTGAAAACTGCTACTCCCAGCTGCTTCTAGACCATCGCCAAAAAGGCTGGGATTACAAGGAGATTTGATCAACATCGTACAAACGAGGTTGATCCAATCACCTGCCTAAAAGAGCATCTTGCAGAAAGAGGTCTTTATGTGCCGTGGCTTCATTCAGGTGGACTGGTTGCGTAGGTACCAACTGTCTCTGTTTACCAGGAACAGTGCCTGTTTCCTGGCCTTTGTCCCTTGAGGTATGTCTCTAGTTGCTGTATTTCTGCCTTTTCGGACTGCCTTGCTGAAAGGATTTTTCCTCACTCGCTGGCATTCCCCATGACTGGGTACATGTTGTCACTAGTTCACGTGCATAAATGTGCCTGCCAGTTGTGTTGTGGCACATTCAGGAGTGTGGGGAACCTTCAGCAGAGTCTTCTACAGAGAGTCTTTATGCCGTGCAGCCCCATACCCTCTCAATAGATAGATAAATATTTATGCAGATGCCGTATTTTTCACTCTGTAAGACGCACTTTTCCCCTCCTAAAAAGTAAGGGGAAATGTGTGTGCGTCTTATGGAGCGAATGCAGGCGGGAAGCTCTGCTCAGCGCTCCCTTTAAAGAGCCGCGTGGAGCGTGTGTGCAGCTCTTGGGGGCTTTTCCCAGAGGAGGGAGAAGGGCTGCCCTTCTTCCTCGGGGAAAAGCCCCCAAGAGCCTCACACATGCTCTGTGCGCTCTTTAAAGGGAGCGCGGCTCTTGGGCGCAGCGATCTCGCTTGTTGTCCTGGCTTATGGGATAGCCGCGCACAGCCTCTTCCGGGCAGGGGGAGCCTTCATCCTGGCTTAGCCTGCCCAGAAGAGGCTTCACGCGGCTATCCCAGAAGCCAGAACAGCAAGAGGCTATCCCAGAAGCCAGATCCCTCTTGCTGTTCTAGCTTCTGCAATTCAAAATATTTTTTCTCTTGTTTTCCTCCTCCAAAAACTAGGTGCGTCTTATAGAGCGAAAAATACGGCATTCTAAATTGTTGTTTCCTTTGGAACACTGCTACTAAGGCACACTAAGCAAGAGTTGTTGGTGATGGAGCGGAGAACTAGCCAAGGGAGGTAGCCTCCAGAATGGGACTAAGGTGCAGGAAGCAGTGGAGAATCACTAAATACCTACTAGAAGGAGCCACCAGCATCCTGTTCTCACACTGACCAACCAGATGCCTGTGAAAAGCCCGCAAGCGGGATTTGAACACAAGAGCTTTCTCCCCTCTTGTGGTTTCTAGCAACTTGTCAAGAGTCCAGGTTCCCAGCTTGATAACGCAGTAAGTGTAGGTGATTAAAAAAGACTTATTGCAAAAACAAACTGATAGCTCTGGATGGCTCTAACAAAGCCTCTGGCATCATTACTCAAGATGACCCTTCTGAAGACTCCTTCTGTCGGTGACACAAGATATTGAACTTACGACCCTGGTGTCTCTTGTTTTGCTTCCAATCTAGCAGCCCTCCCATTCACCAACTCTTTGGACTTGGTGGAGTGGCTCAACCTCTTCCTGTGCTGAGAGACTCTCTCCCCCCCACCAATTTTTTTTATTGATTTTCCAAATTTATAACAAATATAACACACAAAGAAAAAGGCACTACAGTACTAAAATAAAGAAAAAGAAATACAGACAAACATATAACCACATATTTACTTCTAAGGTCGAATTTAGTTATCATTGTTACCTGACTTCTTCGAATCCCCCCTAACTGAATTTCATTGAATCCCCTTGTAACAGTTTTCCAATATCCTCTTTCTAATAAGTTTAACTCCTTCCAATTACTATCTTCCAATCTTTTCATAGATCTAAATCCATGATGTTTTACAAATTAATCTTACTCTAATCCAAAGCCGATTTAATACTTTCAAGTAGCTTCTACTTATCTAATATTACAATATTTTGCTAAATCTGGTCAACAACAAATTTGTTGTCTGCGTTTTTTCAGTTGATTTAGGATGAATCTGATGCGCTGAATCAAAAAATCACACATTGGTTTTGCTCAATCAGGTCAGGTTTTTGAGCTATGGCCACATATCATTTTTTTACGTTTTTGTTCACATGTACGCTTGTGTGGAGCATTTTAGAAGAAGTTGGTGGGGGTAAAATTCCATGTCGAATAATTGTTTTGATTGGAAATGATTATTTTAATGACAAGAAGTATTCAGGTCCGATAGTTCTGGGTGGTTATGTCGAAAAGGGATCAGTTTGAAGTCATAAAACCTCAAAATCTTCCATAAATTGGTGCGGCTGGGAACAACAGAAAGAACCGGAACAGCCTCAAGTATCCTGATCTTCAATCATCACGTCGTCCTGTAGCTCATTGTGATGAAATTCCAGTGCTTATCTTCAGAGAACTTCCTGACATTAGTGACGAAGATGCCTCCAATGTTGAAGGACATGAAGAAGAAGAAGTGGTTCTTGAAGATGATGCTCCACATCCATTTTCCCAGAAGGAGTTGAATGATCTAGTTCGCGACCTCAGCTTGTCAAAGGACTCTGCCGAACTGTTGTCATCCAGATTGAAGGGGAAAAACCTCCTCTCTGACAGTGCTCACATCAGCTTCTTCCGCAACAGGCATCAAGAGTACCTCCGTTTCTATTCATGGAAAAACACACTGATTCCTAGACAGTCCGTGGGCTGGATTTAGAAGGCAATTGGGCCGGATCCGGCCCCCGGGCCTTAGTTTGCCTACCCATGTCCTGCTCCCACAATCCTGACGATTGCTGGCAGCAGGTTTTCTTCCTTTCTTCCTGAGATCTTTTTCTTCTTCTTCTGGATCTGCACAAAGTACCCCTGCTCTCCAAACATCTGGTTCCCACGTACCCATCCTGGAAGTATCTTGAAAGCCACGCACCACTCTATAAATATAATGAGATTTTCCATGGAACATCTTGACCTGTCAGATCTGCTGATGGCAGGGTTGCAGGCGCTGTATTGCTTGCACCCGGAACCAGTTTTTAATCAACTGCAGATGTCATGGAGTGAATATGAAGTGCCCAGAAGCAGAATGCTTATGACTCGCAATAGAGAATGTAATAGAAGATCCTAAATAAAGGGAAAGAGGAATAACTTTTAGGCTGTTGTAGCAAAAAGGAAAGAAAGAAATCAAAGAGACTTACCTTGCACCATCCCAAAAGTGGCCCACCAGTATAGTTGGACTCCAACTCCCATCAGTTCCAGTCAGCATCACCAACGGTCAGGGATGATGGGAGTTGTAGTCCAACAACACCAGGAAGGAAGCAGGTTCTCCACCCTTGCTTTATTATGAATTGTGCATTTGTCACAGACATTGTTTCATTGCATTTCATGGTCATTTTGCCCTATTTTCTTTCTGTGTATGTACCTATATATCAGGATGCGGGTGGCGCTGTGGGTTAAACCACAGAGCCTAGGACTTGCCGATCAGAAGGTCGGCGGTTCGAATCCCCGCAAAGGGGTGAGCTCCCGTTGCTCGGTCCCTGCTCCTGCCAACCTAGCAGTTCGAAAGCACGTCAAAGTGCAAGTAGATAAATAGGTACCGCTCCGGCAGAAAGGTAAACAGTGTTTCCGTGCGCTGCTCTGGTTCGCCAGAAGCGGCTTAGTCATACTGGCCACATGACGCGGAAGCTGTACACCGGCTCCCTTGGCCTGTAAAGTGAGATGAGCGCCGCAACCCCAGAGTTGGTCACGACTGGACCTAATGGTCAGGGGTCCCTTTACCTTTTACCTATATATCAATATGCCTGCCAGCTGAGAATAGCCAGGTTAATGTTGTAAACTTCCCAGGACGCTCTTTGGAATCTTTTAAGTTAAATGAAATATAAATAAGCAAAACACTTAATGTAGCTGATGGAGTGCCCTCTAGCTCTCAAAAGCAGGTGCCACAATAAATCTGTTAGTCTTTAAGGAGCCGCAAGACTTCTCAAGCTCTTGTGTGTGTTTTTTTGCAAGGTTTTTTTTATTGCTAATGTAGAGTTGGTTGGACAGTGTCCTTGAAGCTACCAGCATGAGTCTGACCAAACTGCGGGAGGCAGTGGAAGACAGGAGTGCCTGGCGTGCTTTGGTCCAGGGGGTCACGAAGAGTCGAACACGACTAAACAGCTAAACAACAATGTAGAGTCAAAAGTACAAACACAATCGCAAAATGTGGGAGCTGTGCGAAAGTTGTAAATTCAAGATAATACATAGCAGATAATCTGTTTCAAAGAAAATTAAAACAGCAAAACACATCATGAGAGCCAAATTTTGCGATTTGGCATGGGAAGAGAGTTTTGCATATCTGAACTTGACACATAAGAAAGAAAATTACACCAAACAACACAGAAATGTTCCAGGCCTTCCCTTTTTGAGCAATTTTCTCTGCAATAGCCAGAGTCTGTATATGACTTTTAACTGTTTTTAATGGGTTAAACCACAGAGCCTAGGACTTGCCAATCAGAAGGTCGGTGGTTCGAATCCCTACGACAGGGTGAGCTCCCGTTGCTCAGTCCCAGCTCCTGCCAACCTAGCAGTTCGAAATCACGTCAAAGTGCAAGTAGATAAATAGGTACCACTCCGGCGGGAAGGTAAACAGCAGTTCCATGCACTGCTCTGGTTCGCTAGAAGCGGCTTAGTCATGCTGGCCACATGACCTGGAAGCTGTACATCGACTCCCTCGGCCAGTAAAGCGAGATGAGCGCCGCAACCTCAGAGTCGGTCACGACTGGACCTAATGGTCAGGGGTCCCTTTACCTTTAAGATGTCTGGTAGATTAGTTTCCATTGTTTGCAGTCTATGACAAAACTGCACACAATTGCATTTGGATGTTGCTTTTATATTTTGCAGTTGCCTGTTTTAGATGTATGACTCACCTGTGGTGTTGTTAAAACAAAAAAAATTCCTTCCAGTAGCACCTTAAAGACCAACTAAGTTACTTCTTGGTATGAGCTTTCGTGTGCATGCACACTTCTTCAGATACACAACTGTGGTGTTGTTGTTGTTGTTTTAATGGAGCTTTCATTCAGGATACCAAAAAGTTGCTAAGGAATACTTTTTGGACAAAGGCGGGTTGGACGTCGGGCTGAAGTTATTTCACACAGGGATACGGCAGAGCTTTGTGCTAAGTCATTTGTCGTGGGGGAGCCTGCGCCTTGAATTTTCACATGCATTTCCCCCGAGCACAGATATGATGTGGAGGGCATGGAATCTTACTTAACTGCCTTTTTCGCCGCAGTGCGCACGCGCGCGCGCACAGACGCACACTGCAACCCAACAAAGGGGCCCATGTTCTGGCCCAGCCAGCCGGGGGTGGATTGTATAACAAGGCAAAAGCACAAAAGGAGACTGATGCGCCGGGAACTCTGACAGCGCCCTTGCAAGGAGGCCCTTGTCTTCGGAGTGACCAAGGATTTCCTAAACCCACACGGCCAAAAACGTGTGGCATCTAGGCCTGGAAAAAAAGAACAGCCTGGGATTCCATCCCTGCCTTTACGTCAGATTCCCTTTTACTATTGTACGGCTCTGGAAATTAGCGATCAATACGGAACAGAAAGGCCGTTGTTCCAGAGAGGGCGGGGAGCCAGCTGTTTATCTCGGGCCATGTCAATGCCCCTCTTGTTAGCATAGCTGTTGCCAGTCCCCCCCCCCCGGGCCCCCGCCCTTACTCTCAAGAACCACATGCAAGGCAGAAGACAAAGAACGGCCAAGTTTCTGCTGGTGGCAGGGAATATTTCCTCTAGAGATTATGGAACTAGAACCGACAAAGCTGGCTGAAGCCGGGTCGACTGGTGGCAAGCGTAGCTGCAGCTAGAACAACAGATGGATAAGAGGGGCTCAGGAAATAGAGCGCTGGGTGGGCCAGGAGATGGGGTCTGACCCTTCCCCAGCAGTGGGTAAGGAGGAAGAGCAAGCATACAGTGGTACCTCGGTTTACCTAAAGCCCTAAACGGCCTCGGCCCAGTATACCTGAAGGAGCATCTCCACCCCCATCATTCTGCCCGGATGCTGAGGTCCAGTGCTGAGGGCCTTCTGGCGGTTCCCTCACTGCAAGAAGCCAAGTTACAGGGAACCAGGCAGAGGGCCTTCTCGGTAGTGGCGCCCACCCTGTGGAATGCCCTCCCATCAGATGTCAAAGAGATAAACAACTACCTGACATTCAGAAGACATCTGAAGGCAGCCGTGTTCAGGGAAGTTTTTAATGTGTGACATTTTGATGTATTTTTAATCTTGGTAGAAGCCGCCCAGAGTGGCTGGGGAAACCCAGCCAGATGGGCGGGGTACGAATATTTATTATTATTATTATTATTATTATTATTATTATTATTATTATTAACAAACAGTCAAACAGTCCTGTTAATGAACTATTCAGTTTATGAACTCCACAAAACCAGAAGCAGTGTTCCAGTTTGTGAACTTTACCTTGGTCTACAAACGGAATCCGAACCGTGGAAGGGCACTGGCGGCAGGAGGCCTCATTAGGGAAAGCGCTCCTCGGTTTAAGAATGGATTTTGTTTAAGAACGGACTTCTGGAATGAATTAAGTTCGTAAACCGAGGTACCACTGTATTGAGTTGGGCTCCAGATTACCTGATGCACAGAGAAAAGGGCCCGGTCTGCATCCTTCATTAAGGATCACCCTAGTGGTTGCAATAGTCAGAGGCTGAGGATGCCACAGGAGGCACCCAAATCTGAATGGATGTGAGCGAAAACCTATCAGCAAGATATGGTGTCACAGCAGGAGATGAAGCAATCATTATTGTTCAGAGTGGGGGAAAACAAGGACCAATTGGAACCCAAGAAGATCCATCACCCATAGAGAGAGACTGAGTGTTAGGGATCGTGTGTATAGATAAGGTTGCTGCTAAGAGCAGCTGCAGACACTCAGTGCAGTTTAGCATTCATTTATGCTTAGACCTCATTAAGCTCTGTATATAGTTGTATAGTAGTTGTAGATAGAATAAAGAAGATATTCTACAGAGCTGCTCTCCGAGTCATTTATATACTCTGCTAGACTCTGCTATACTCTGCTGTGCGACGACTGTCTTCTTGTGGGAGTGAATCCGGTGCTCACAACTCTAAGCTGTGAGTCAAGAGCACTTTGACCTGTTCCTGTCCAGAAGGTGGTCTCTGGAAGTGCTACCCAGCTCGCCTAGCCCAGTCGGGCTGAAGTGCATGAGTCCAGTTGGTGGTATTGGCTCAAGGGCGATGCTGACACAGGCCACCACCACCAGAGGTTTGGGCTGGATGACCCAATCTTATGGTAGTGTGGCTGGGCTACATGTTACACACTTTGATGTTAAAGTCATTCAATCCATTACCAGGCTATTGTTTGGGGGCAGGTACTGATCTCAGGCAAAGCAATGTCTGGTGTAGGTCCAGACAGGGCTCAGGCTGTGCTATAGGAGAGCAGAACTCTGAGACTGCTTCAGCAAGCATCACATTGAGACCGGATCTAATAGAGCAGAAGCAAGTACATCTTCACTCTCTGCTGAACATCACTTTTCAGTTCCAGCATCCTAGCCCAGTCCATTAGTCTTCTATTCTGGCAGAGCAGGGAAGACTCTGGTTTCAGCCTCTGTGATGGAGTCTGAGGATAGCAACACAGGATCCTCAGGCCAGAGGGGGCACTTGTATTACAAACTCCACCAGTGTGGTGTAGTGGTTAAGAGCAGTAGACTCATAATCTGGTGAACCGGGTTCGATTCCCCGCTCCTCCACATGCAGCTGCTGAGCTACCTTGGGCTAGTCACACTTCTCTGAAGTCTCTCAGCCTCACTCACCTCACAGAGTGTTTGTTGTGGGGGAGGAAGGGAAAGGAGAATGTTAGCTGCTTTGAGACTCCTTCGGGTAGTGATAAAGCGGGATATCAAATCCAAACTCCTCCTCTTCTTCTTCTTCTTCTTCTTCTTCTTCTTCTTCTTCTTCTTCTTCTGGGGTTGGTCCTGCATGTGTTCTTCCACTTCTGCTTCAGGGTCCTCATCCTCATCCCCTGAAGACGAGGAATCTGGCTCCAGGCATCATGCAGACACAATACTTAGCATAATTCATAATGCTTAATGTAATACATAACCATGATTTGTTTTCCTCGACCATGGTTAAGCCTCCATTCAACTTTGAATACCTAAACCATGATTTAGACCAGGGGTTCAGAAACCTGGGTCTCCAGTTGTTTTTGGACTACAGCTCCCATCATCCCTGACCACTACTCCTGGTAGCTAGAGATGATTGGAGTTGTAGTCCAAAAACAGCTGGAGACCCAAGTTTGGGAACCCCTGACCGTAAAACCAGGATATGAAACCATGAGCTGTGGTTGGTTTGCAAACCATTACATCTCTATGAGCAAACAAATCTACACTGAGCAAACAAGTTTCTCCACCTCTCTAACTTCTGAGAGCCAGTGTGGTGTAGTGGTTAAGAGCGGTAGCCTCGTAATCTGGGGAACCGGGTTCGCTTCCCCGCTCCTCCACATGCAGCTGCTGGATGACCTTGGGCCAGTCACACTTCTCTGAAGTCTCTCAGCCCCACTCCCCTCACAGAGTGTTGTGGGGGAGGAAGGGAAAGGAGAATGTTAGCCGCTTTGAGACTCCTTCGGGTAGTGATAAAGTGGGAGATCAAATCCAAACTCCTCCTCCCCGTAGGCAAGGACCCAAACCAATGGCTTCAAGTTACGAGAAAGGAGATTCCACCTAAACATCAGGAAGATCTTTCTGACAGCAAGAGCTGTTCAACAGTAGATCAGACTTCCATGAGAGGTGGTAGACTCTCCTTCCATAGAGGTTTTTAAGCAGAGATTGGATGGTCTAGTTGAGATTCCTGCATTGCAGGGATTTGAACTAGTTGTCCCTCGGGGTGGGGGGTGGGGTCCCTTCCAACTCTACATTTCCATGATTCTATGAAATTCTGGGACGCGGGTGGTGCTATGGGTTAAACCACAGAGCCTAGGACTTGCCGATCAGAAGGTTGGCGGTTCGAATCCCCGTGACGGGGTGAGCTCCCGTTACTCGGTCCCTGCTCCTGCCAACCTAGCAGTTTGAAAGCACATCAAAGTGCAAGTAGATAAATAGGTACCACTCTGGCGGGAAGGTAAATGGTGTTTCCATGCGCTGCTCTGGTTCGCCAGAAGCGGCTTAGTCATGCTGGCCACATGACCCGGAAGCTGTACGCCGGCTCCCTCAGCCAATAAAGCGAGATGAGCGCCGCAACCGCAGAGTCGGCCACGACTGGTCCTAATGGTCAGGGGTCCCTTTACCTTTATGAAATTCTGAGGGTGAATGGAGCTGCCATGGAGCTACCCTGACCTCCTCCTGCTGGAGGGGAGCCCCCTCTCAGAGGGTCAGGGGGAGGGAAGGGAAACAGTTGCCTGAGCATGCTCTGAGTGGGAATGGGATTTATTCTGCCACAGATGTTCTCATTAAGATCAGGTTTCCTCCAAGTACAGTATGTACAGTCTTTGCCGGTCACACCCTTCACGGAAAAGTGTTTTGGCACGACCAGGGCTCATATTTCATTATCTCCCCCTCCCGCCCCGCTTGGAGAGGGCGCACGGTCGGGAGAGGGGCAGCCCATCTCACTGCCAGGGCCTCAAATTCGCAGAAAAATGCAGGCATGCCCTCTCCGAGAATCTGGACTCCCCACTCTGCTTTAACTGGAAGGAAGACAATAAGATTGCCAAAAGCCTATAGAATTTGAATCCGCAGCACAGCACTGGTGAGAGTAGAGAAAGAGGCGGGTGGGTTGGGGGGGGGGAAATCCTATTTTGGGATGTGTTAACTTAACAGGAGCATTGTGCCCAAGTCATGAGATGCAGCAGCAGTTCCGCTTGGCTCCGGATTCCTCATACTTTGGCTACTGAGTGGCATGCAGTCGATACCCCTGTATTGGGGTGGAAATAAAGGGGAGTGGTCCCGAGTGGTCCTCCCTACCAATGTTTCAAGGCTTCATGCACACCATACATTCAAAGTACCATATTTCTCGCTCTATAAGACGCACCAGACCACAAACCGCACCTAATTTTTGGAGGAGGAAAACAAGAAAAAAAATATTCTGAATCTCAGAAGCCAGAAGAGCAAGAGGGGTCGCTGCGCAGTGAAAGCAGCAATCCCTCTTGCTGTTCTGGCTTCTGGGATAGCTGCGCAGCCTGCATTAGCTCCATAAGACGCACACATATTTCCCCTTTTTAGGAGGGAAAAAGTGAGTCTTATAGAGCAAAAAATACGGTACTTTTAAGTTACATCTCACTCCCAAAAAAATAATCATGAGAACTGCAGTTTACCACATACAGAGCTACAGTTCCTAGCACCTTTAAAAGATTTGCAGTGGTACCTCGGGTTACATACGCTTCAGGATACATACGCTTCAGGTTACAGACTCTGGTAACCCAGAAATAGCACTTCAGGTTAAGAACTTGCTTCAGGATGAGAACAGAAATTGGGCTCTGGTGGCAGCAGGAGTCGCCATTAGCTAAAGTGGTGCTTCAGTTTAAGAACAGTTTCAGGTTAAGAACGGACCTCCGGAACGAATTAAGTACTTAACCCGAGGTACCACTGTACAGTTCCCAGGATTCTTTTGCGTGGGGAATGTGCTTTAAATGTACAGTGGTACCTCGGGTTACATACGCTTCAGGTTACAGATTCCGCTAACCCAGAAATAGTGCTTCAGGTTAAGAACTTTGCTTCAGGATGAGAACAGAAATCGTGTGGCAGCGGCACAGCAGCAACGGGATGCACCATTAGCTAAAGTGGTGCTTCAGGTTAGGAACAGTTTCAGGTTAAGAACGGACCTCCGGAACGAATTAAGTACGTAACCAGAGGTACCACTGTACTTCAAACATTTGGTGTGTACACAGCCTCACCATTTGCAAAGGACACAGAAGTTTGCTTTCTAGGGGCTTCCCTCTGTAGCCAGGCCAGGGATTGACAGATCTGTCAGTGCTGGTTCTCTCAGTTTCTCATTTTTCCAATCTTAAATTCAGCTAATAAGCGCACTTTTGGTTTCGACTAACGCACACATTTTTGGAAACTGCTTCCCTCTACACAATGCATTTCTGGATGTTATTTGCACTAAATATATGTGTCCCTAAGCACATATGCATCCTTTGAGTGCCTTGTTTTGGTTGGAGAACGACATTCGCAGTGCGAATTTCGAAGGGTCAAAGGGTACTTTCTGATTCAAAGGTGAACAAAATCGATTTCCTCCCCCATCCCTGAGCCAGGAGCAGGTTTCTGCCTCCCAAGTCTGCCGTCAAAACAGAGGAGAGATGCCATTGTGTCTGGTTTTTGGCAAGAACTTGCCTTACCCATGTAGACCCAGCCTTTCTGGCTGCATGAGCTCTGTGCGTGCATCTCAATTTATGGCCCTTCCCGCCCACGCATTGTTCCACCAAGCCCTCAATGCTGCCACTGTGCAGGGAGCAGATACCCACGACCGGCCAGCATGCAAAATGCTCCCCCCCAAGTCCCCTTCCTGCCTCGCCCGCTGTGAATTGAGATGGAACGGAACATTCCACACCCACAAAGCTGAACACCCTATATTATTCAGGGTCCCGTCTCAGAACACACACACACGTCCTGAAAGGAACTGGTTCGATTCCTTGCCAGCAGAGGGACGCAGCCACTCCTGTCTTTTCCTGGTCCTAATCTGCCTCCATCGTAATGCTTCTCATGCTCTTGATGCAGTTGAGATCCTTGGAAACAACAACAACAACAATAATTTATTATTTGTACCCCGCCCATCTGGCTGGGTTTCCCCAGCCACTCTGGGTGGCTACCACAAATACACTAATAGGTCATACATTAAAAACTTCCCTGAACACGGCTGCCTTAAGATGTCTTCTGAATGTCAGGTAGTTGCTTATCAACTGATGGGAGGGCGTTCCACAGGGCGGGTGCCACTACCAAGAAGGCCCTCTGCCTAGTTCCTTGTAGCTTTGCTTCTCGCAATGAGGGACCCGCCGGAAGGCCCTCGGCGCTGGACCTCAGCGTCCAGGCAGAACGATGGGGGTGGAGACGCTCCTTCAGGTATACTAGGCTGAGGCCGTTTAGGGCTTTAAAGGTCAGCACCAACACTTTGAATTGTGCTCGGAAACGTACTGGGAGCCAATGTAGGTTTTTCAAGACCGGTGTTATGTGGTCTCGGTGGCCGCCCCCAGTCACCAGTCTAGCTGCTGCATTCTGGATTAGTTGTAGTTTCCGGGTCACCTTCAAAGGTAGCCCCACACAGAGCACATTGCAGTAGTCCAAGCGGGAGATAACTAGAGCATGCACCACTCTGGCGAGACAGTCCGCGGGCAGGTAGGGTCTCAGCCCGCGTACCAGGTGGAGCTGGTCCATATACCATTGTGATGTGCTCACCTCAGACCGCACCCCCTTGATTTACAGTAGGGCCTTTAGGGCAGTTCTGGTGCTGCTGTCATACAACCAGGGGAGCCATCTAGGGAGGGCTGTGGGGTCCGAGGGCCCCCAAAAATTTTCAAGGAGGGGGAGCTGCCCCTATACATTCCATTGCAGCCATGCGTGCATGCCGAACAATGGGTTTGCCGCACTTGCACGCTCTGTGAGTGACGTCAGCAAGGGGCACGGGAGTGCAGGTGATGTCGTGTGGCACCAACCCCCTCAATCACATGTGCAAGACAGTGCGCTTGCAAACAACTATGCGCACTGGTCTTTTAAGGATCTTTGTACATGCAGGCGGGAATGCTGATCAAGCCAGGTTCCCCAGATCTGTGTACAGTGGTACCTCGGGTTACATACGCTTCAGGTTACAGACTCCGCTAAGCCAGAAATAATACCTTGGGTTAAGAACTTTGTTTCAGGATGAGAACAGAAATCGCGTGGCGGCGGTGCGGCAGCAACGGGAGGCCCCATTAGCTAAAGTGGTACCTCAAGTTAAGAACAGTTTCAGGTTAAGAACGGACCTCCAGAACGAATTAAGTACTTAACCCGAGGTACCTTTGTACGTCTTCCCTTGTCTGGTGCTGCCTCCATTCCCACTCTTGTCTCCCAGATCAGTTATGGATCATAAACCCCACATCAGTAGAAAAAGGGCCCTGTTCTCTTGTACCATGCACATTGATGGTGGTATATAAACTCAAAGACAGTGGGGCATATCTGGTGCACTTGCTGCTGTTGTTGGCTCATAAGGTGTGCTGCAGCTAGTATTTAAATTCATTTAAATTCTTCTTCAGCAGAGACGACAGATCCTTAATGACCAGAAAACCAGGGCTGGCATCTGCCACAGAGTTCTCTTTCCACCTACGGATCGTAAAGACCTCGGCATTCCTCCCTGATCTTGCTTGCTGATCTTCTTTGTTAGATTCTGATTAGGTCCTTCTGTAACATTGGTTTAGGGAAGCAAGCTAGTTAGGGGTGCTGAAAGCAGATAGGAGACCCCTATCTGGCCCCCTGAGTGGTTGAACAATCACTCCCTCTTCCCAAGGAACTGTGGGAATGGTAGTTCTGTGAGGGGAACAGAGGTTGTTATGTACCATATATAAAAATAAATTCTGGCAATATGCAAAATAGCAGAGTAGCTTACAACTAGGAAGCTACTGGTAAATAACTCTTCTTGGTGGTTGATAGTTTCTTTGTAAAGATCTTTATTTTAGATGAATTAATCTCAGAATTGTCTCTGACTTAGCCCATTGCCAGCATGCAGCTCCCTTCAATAAACACACAAGACGTAACCGGCTGTACGTTTGAAAAAATAATATATACTATTCGTTGTATTGAATTGTAGATTTCAACAGAAGGAGCTCATAAAGTTCAACGAAAAAAGTAGAAGACCCAGTGGATCAGTTCATTCTCTAATCAGTTTATGCCTAAGGTCCATATACTGTATGTGAAAGTGTCTATTCCACCTGTCTGTTCATAGAGTCCAACAATCCACATGAAAGGTTGTTGCAGATCCACTGAATCCATAGCTACTGCTATGCTATAAGATCCACTGTCCTGTGATATCATATATGAGTTTGCACTACTGATGAAGCCCAGGACGGCGAAACAAGGCTAATATTCCGGAAATCCTTGTCTTAGTCTCTGTGAAAGGATTCTGTGGAACTGCAACAACCTTTTGTGTGGATTGTTGGACTCTATGTAAGAATGCAATAGTACCTCTGTCAAAGGTACTATTTCATGGAAACACGAACCAACCTCCGGAGCTGTAAACCTCTAGTCTCCACAATTCAAAGTGTTGGTGCTGACCTTTAAAGCCCAAAACATCCTTGGCCCTGTATACCTAAAGGAGCATCTCCACTCCCATCATTCAGCCCAGACACTGGTCTTCCAAAGGCCTTCTGGCGGTTCCCTCACTGCAAGAAGTGAGGTTACAGGGAACAAGGCAAAGGGCCTTCTTAGTAGTGGCGCCAACCCTGTGGAATGCCCTCCCATCAGATGTCAAGGAGATAAATAACTACAACCTTTAGAAGACATCTGAAGGCAGCCCTGTATCGGGAAGTTTTTGTGTTTAATGTTCTATTATGTTTTTGTATATGCTGGAAGCCTCCCAGAGTGGCTGGGGCAATCCAAGCAGATGGGCGGGGTAAAAATAATAACATTAGTATTACTATTAAAGATTGCCACTGGATTTTTACTTTTTGGGTTGGGTATCCCCAGCTGCACTCCACAATGGTGTAGTGTTTCATCATGGAGGCACCATGATTGGCAGTGCTACATCTGTTGAGCATCTGCCTGTCTCCTTGAGTTACTTTTGTAAAAAAAAGAAAGAAAACAACTAATAAGTTTAATAAATATATAAAAACTCTTGCTTTTTTAAACAGATGATCTAATGAGGCACAGTGACCACTGTATTACTAAGAATAATATCTGTGCTGGTTATGTGTAGGTGTGAGACAGGCACACACACATTCTTTCAGCATGGGCATCATGCCAACGGGTCACCACACTGTACAAGTAGTTCCATGCCATGGCTTCAAGGCAGGGGACCCGCTGAGAAGCTTAAGGTATATCACTGCAGCAGGGTGTTTTGCTGCGGGTTCCTCTCATTGGCTACATCCGACCGCCGGCCCATCACTCCTGATTTTCAAGATAACCGAGATGTTTCGCATAGGCAGCCCGCCTATTAACTGGCTCTGGCCAGAGGAGCTGCCGCCTCGTCTGGCATTGATCCTTGGAGGAAAGTTTTGTGTTGGCTCTTGGGTGACGGATTGAACTTCATGTTCTCCTGGCTCATCATAACTTTAAAGGGCAACTTGGGATTCGAAAGTAGCCTCAAAGATTTGGAGGCCCATGTTTTTCTCCAAGGGCAGTGCCAACAGAATTGAAAGAACATGGACGTGATTTGGGCCCTCCCCAGCTCAGACCAATAGCTATAATTGTTGGCCAGTGTGGCTCAGAGACCTGGGTTGAAATCCACATACTATGTCCCACTTTTCCTTAGGACATCCTATTTTCATTGGAGAAATGTTGGAGGGTATGTCAGCAGGTTCTTCTTATGTTCTTATCTACAACACAAAATTATATTGGTTTCATATTTATAATAATAATAATAATAATAATAATAATAATAATTTATACCTCCCATCTGGCTGGGCTCCCCCAGCCACTCTGCGTGGCTTCCCAAAAAATATTAAAATATAGTAATGCATCAGACATGAAAAGCTTCCCCAAACAGGGCTGCCTTCAGATGTCTTCTAAAAGTCTGGTAGTTGTTGTTCTCTGACATTTGGTGAGAGGGTGTTCCCACAGGGCGGGTGCCACTACCAATAAGGCCCTCTGCCTGGTTCCCTGTAACTTGGCTTCTCGCAGTGTGGGAGTGAATTGTTCTGACAGCAATGAAACCTGCTATTTATTCATTGGAGGTTTTGAAGCCAGTTGCCATAGATGCTTTAGTTGAAATTCTTGCATTGCAAGGGTTGGACTAGATCACCCTTGGGGTCCCTTCCAACTCTATGATTCTACAATTTGTAGTTTGGTGCAGTGGTGTAGCGGGGGTTGCCAGCGCCCAGGGCTGCGTGGAGGGAGGGAAACGGACAGAGTTCACATGTGCATTTAACTGCCTAACAATGTCCGCGTCACCCAGAAGATCACAGCGACAATGATAAGAAAAGAAGAGTCATTTCGTTGTCTGGAGAGGTCACTTCCTGGTTTGCATGGAGGAACCGTTTTCAACGGAGCCCAACGATGGAAGCGCACAGTTATATTGAGAGAGCACTGGGTGTTCAAATTTTGCGCCCCAACGGGGTGAGCTCCTGTTGCTCGGTCCCTGCTCCTGCCAACCTAGCAGTTCAAAAGCACATCAAAGTGCAAATAGATAAATAGGTACTGCTCCGGCGGGAAGGTATTTAAACGGTGTTTCCGTGCGCTGCTCTGGTTCGCCGGAAGTGGCTTAGTCATGCTGGCCACATGACCCGGAAGCTGTACACCGGCTCCCTTGGCCAATAAAGTGAGATGAGCACCGCAACCCCAGAGTCGGTCACCACTGGACCTAATGGTCAGGGGTCCTTTAACAACTTGGCACCCGGAGCAACTGCCCCTGTGGCCCCCTGCACGCTGCGCCATTGGGGTTACAGGTTCTGCCCCTCTGATCTCTGGACTGAAATATTCACATTGCTATTCTTCCAGCCCCCAGTGCTCTGCGCAAAGCAACCCTTCCCATAGCTGATTCAGTCTCTCCCTCGTGGATTGCATAGGATATAGCTGGTGAGTCACATATTCCTCAGGAGGAGACGGGACTCTCTTTGCTTCCTCTCTGTATTTAAACACCATTCTTTCAGCGACCTGATGAAACCCTTACGCAAAGGAGAGTGCTACTACAGGCAGGGACACTGGGCAGCCTTTGATTTGCTGCCAGGTAGAGAATTATTTCAGCCAGTGGGGGAGAGCAGGGAGATCATGATTCCCGGCCTATTTTGGGGAGAACAAATCAACAGCACAACAGGTGGTGAGCCTTACAGCTGCTGCCTGGAGGATATTACTTACTGTTCAAGGGCATCAGAGTTTCCACATGGGCTCACCGTCCTGTGATCCCACCCACCTCTTGGCACTGAGCTACTGTCCCATCGTAAAGCCACTCCCCGCACCCAGATCTCTGTGAGCCTCAATTCCCATGGAAGAGCATGCATGGCAAAAGATTCGGCTAGGTACCTGGTCAAGCTCTGCAAGAGATGCTTCTCTCTTTCATGTCCATCTTGAAGGAGGTACTCTGTGCTGAAATGTTATTAATGCCGCAGCAAGGATCCTTCTATTTGGAGAAAAGTATGTGTGTTACTGGGACGAGGGTGGCACTGTGGGTTAAACCACAGAGCCTAGGACTTGCCAATCAGAAGGTCAGTGGTTCGAATCCCGCGATGGAGTAAGCTCCCATTGCTCAGTCCCTGCTCCTGCCAACCTAGCAGTTCGAAAACACGTCAAAGTGCAAGTAGATAAACAGGTACCACTCCGGCGGGAAGGTAAACGTCACTCATTGGCTAAAAAAGCTGAAAGGTGGAAGGAGGCATCTTGCCATTTCTAGTGCTTTGGCTTCTCGCAGCGAGGAAACTGCCGGAAGGCCCTCAGCACTGGACCTCAAGGTTGCAGGTTCAGTCCCTGTATGGGACAGCTGCACTGCAGGGGGTTGGACCAGATGATTCACAGGGGGATTCCAACTCTACAATTCTATGATTCTAAGACATAAAACACACTGATTTCAGGATCATTTGATGCAATCCCTTTGACACTTTGTAAGGAATAATTTTGAAACAAGTCAAAACAACCCTTCCTTCCTTCCTTCCTTCCTTCCTTCCTTCCTTCCTTCCTTCCTTCCTTCCTTCCTTCCTTCCTTCCTTCTTGTTTAAGCAAAGGAATTTCTACCTTATGGTCAAACTGAACTAGGTATACATGCTGATTTTAAATTGTTTATATATATGCTCCACTTTTCCCTCAAGAGTTTTTGCCTAGTTCAAATCTTCCTGTCAGGGCAAATGGCTGGAACAGGTCAGCAGTAACTCACAGGGTGTTAGGTAAGGTTAACTCTTTATTCAAAGAAACAAAACGGCTCAGGCCTATTGAGCACAGCACCTCCTCCTAGATCTTGCCCCAATTAGGCCATTCTCCTCTTCTGGGTCTGCAGCAGACTGTTAATCGAAAACGCTTTCTTGCATAAATTTCTGGGCAGGTGGAAATTTGATAAGAAAAATAAGCTGGCACGTTAAAAAATATAAAGAGATCCTAGAATTCTCTGAGCATCTGCTTTTGTTCTTAAGTTGTCCTTAATATCTGAAGCTGCCAGATGGGCGTGGGTAGCAGGAAGCAGCAAGTTCTGATTATTGCTACTCTGTGCTGTGCTAATATTGTTTTCTGTTGTATAAGTCTTAATTTAAGATTCAGTCAATACCTTAGATACAGTGGTACCTCGGTTTACGAACAGCCCTGTTTGCAAACTATTCGGTTTATGAACTCTGCAAAACCGGAACTAGTGTCCCGGTTTGCGAACTTTACTTTGGTCTAATAACGGAATCCGAACGGTGGAAGGGCACCGGTGGTGAGAGGCCTCATTACGGAAAGCGCACCTCAGTTTAAGAACGGTTTCAGTTTAAGAACAGACTTCCGGAACGGATTAAGTTTGTAAACCGAGGTACCACTGTACTTGGAATCTATTGGGCTCCTTTACAGTTGTATAAAAAAGGACTAGCTAAGATAACTCTGTGTTGGAGATGTGGCAGGGACATGTGGCTTCCCTGAAACATATGTTTGTATAGTGTTCTACACTTAACCAAATTCTGGGAGATAATGCTGGGCTGTGCAACTATGACTGCAGAAAAAGTCAAATCTTTCAGAGGAGTGTATTCTTTTGAACTATATACCTATTGTGTGGAAATTCACAATGGGGCAACCAGAATTGATTCCACGTGCCCTAATGGTGGCCAAGAGAGACTGATGAACTGGAAGAATTAAACATATGATCCCCTTTAATCAATGGGCCGACAAGATGACAACTTATGAACCGAGTGCTTAGAGGTGTAGACTTTGTTTGGATAAAGATGACAATGTTTGGAATGAGTTTGTGCCGAATGTAGTAGGCTATTAACATCTACATACGCATTAGGAAACACTATATCAATTTACAGTGGTACCTCGGGTTAAGAACTTAATCCGGTCTGACGGTCCGTTCTTAACCTGAAACTGTTCTTAACCTGAAGCACCACTTTAGCTAATGGGGCCTCCCGCTGCTGCCGTGCCACGATTTCTGTTCTCATCCTGAAGCAAAGTTCTTAACCCGAGGTACTATTTCTGGGTTTCTGTAACCTGAACCGTCTGTAACCCGAGGTACCACTGTATTTAAGAATTTATGGGAGTATATTACATTGCATTTTTGCATATTGTTTCTCTCTCTCTTCCTTATATACATATTTGTTCACCTCCCATATTTTTTTCTCTGTATCACGTTATTTCTTGATAATTATTATTTTTTCCATTAAAATATTAATTATAAAAAAATTCTCTGTGTTATGCTAATGCTTTCCGAAGCCAGATCCCTCTTTGCAGGCTGGGTCCTGGGCATGGGTTCACCATTGGTGTGGTGCAGAACAGCTGTTTAGATGCATCTTGCAGGCTAAACATTCCAGTTGGTGGAACACAGGCCTTGCCTAAAGGGAAGGGGACCCTACGGTGTATGATCTGTTGCTATCAACGGGCTGATGGGAGGTGGGGTGTGGGAGCCCCCACTGAGCTGACAAATGCCAGGCTTATCTCTGCCACCCAAATAGCCCCTTCTTAATCCGCACCACAGGTGGTGCCGAGTGGGGCTTGGCAGGGAACACTGGGCAAGCCACATCAGTGCCAGGCCTTGAACCCCACCCGTGAAATAGGAGGGGCAGGCTTGGAGGAGACACTTGGAAGGGTGGTTCCTCAGAACTACTCTGAGAATGCAATGGCATCCCTACACAGAAATCATTCTGCCTTAGAAACAGCCTGCAGTCGAGATTGTATGGCCAAATAATAATAGAAATAATACAGTGGAAACCTGGTTCTCGAACACCTTGGTACTTGAACATTTCAGCTCCTGAACGCTGAAAACCTGGAACAAAATAAAAAAAATTCCTTAGAGCACCTTAGAGACCAACTAAGTTAGTTATTAAGGGACGCGGGTGGCGCTGTGGGTTAAACCACAGAGCCTAGAACTTGCCATCAGAAGGTCGGCGGTTTGAATCCCTACGACGGAATGAGCTCCCGTTGTTCTGTCCGTGCTCCTGCCAACCTAGCAGTTCGAAAGCCCGTCAAAGTGCAAGTAGATAAATAGGTACTGCTCCAGTGGGAAAGTAAACGGCGTTTCCGTGCTCTGGTTCGCCAAAAGCGGCTTAGTCATGCTGGCCACATGACCTGGAAGCTGTATGTCGGCTCCCTCGGCCAATAAAGCGAGATGAGTGCCGCAACTCCAGAGTCGGCCACAACTGGACCTAATGGTCAGGGGTCCCTTTACCTTAATTACAGTATTAGTATGAGCTTTCGTGTGCATGCACACTTCTTCAGAATGCACACAAAAGCTCATACCAATAACTAACTTAGTTGGTCTCTAAGGTGCTACTGGAAGGAATTTTATTATTTTGTTTCGGCTATGGCAGACCAACACAGCTACCTACCTGTAACGAAAACCTGGAAGTGTGTGTTCCGGTTTTCCAATGCTTTTTGGAAGCTGAACATTCAATGTGGTTGTCGGCTATTGTTTCCAGGGCACCTGCGACAATCAGAAGACGCACCTTGGTTTTCAAATGTTTTGGAAGTTGAACGGACTTCCGGAATGGATTACGTTCGAGAACCAAGGTACCACTGTAGTTTTATTATGTATACTCTGCATATCCACCACTCTTTGCGGCTTCCAGCACAAATAAAAACAGGATCAAAAACGTCAAACATTCATAACCTCCTGATACAGAGCTGCCCTCAGATAACTTCTAAAAGTGAAATAATTGTTTATCTGTTTGACATCTGACGGGAGGGCATTCGATAATAAAGGCACCACTGCCGAGAAGGCCCTCTGCCTGGTTTCCTGTAACCTCACTTCTCACAGTGAGGGAACCGCCAGAAGACCCTCGGAGCTGGACCTCTGTGTCCTGGCAGAACGATGGGGGTGGAGACACTCCTTTAGGTATACTGGGCTGAGGCCGTTTAGTGCTTTAAAGGTCAGCACCACTTTGAATTGTGCTCGGAAACATACTGGGAGCCAGTGAAGATCCTTTAGGGCTTGCTTACATGTGAGGTAATTTGAGGTGAATATCTACACATGGATTGCTTCCCAGCTGCACACAGTTGATGGCATTATTATTATTTATTAAAATTGTAGGGGTCATCTTGTGGTGTTTGAAACTGCCCTCTGGCCGGAATGAAAACTGGTGGATAAGGGGCCTGTCTTCTGTGGCAGCTTGTGGTTGCATCCTGCAATATTTAACCAGGGAATGCAGAAAACTGTCATATCCAAATAGGGCATGAATATCTCTCTCTCCCTTTCTCTCAAATGTTTCTTTCAAGAGAACTTATCCGTGAGGAGTGAATTTCCAGGTCACAGATCTCCTGGCCCCATTCTCTTCTTACAGTATACGCAATGTTGTCTCCCATTTTCAGCACTGTTTCTACTTCAGGACAGAAAGCTTGTCAAATACCAATGGCTCCCATTAGACAGTGGAACTTTGCGTTTCAATTCACAGGATAGATACATGAACAATATGGAATAAATTCCCTCTGTGCTTTTTGATTGCCTTTTCAAGCTGGAACGTGTGCAGAGGAGGGCAACTAAGATGATCAAAGGCCTGGAAACCAAGCCGTATGAGGGAGCTGGGTATCTTTATCCTGGAAAAGAGGAGACTGAGAGGAGACATGATAGCAATCTTCAAAATATCTCAAGGGCTGCCACGTGGAAGATGGCGGAAGCTTGTTTTCTCCTGCTCTGGAGGGTAGGAATCAAACCAATGGCTTCAAGTTACAAGAAAGGAGATACTGACTCAACATCAGGAAGAACTTTCTGACAGCAAGAGCTGTTTGACAGTGGAACGGATTCCCTTGTGGGGGCTTTTAAGCAGAGATTGGGAGGCCATCTGTCATGGATGTTTGGATGCCAGGGATTGGAGAAGATGACTTGTCCCTTCCAACTCTCCGATTCTATGATTTTCAAAACCTCTTAAGCAGAATGTGTACAGTGTTACTTCTCAGAGTGATCAAAGTTTGCTTGCTTAAGGGTGGAGATATCAACCACCTCAAAGTTGGCAAGTTCTATCATTTTATCAGATTTGTGCAAAAAGAGCGAATAACCCTTTTTAAAGTAATGCTATTTATATTTTCATTAAGAGCAGCTGCTTAGGCTGAAGACAGCGAGAGATTCCTGCTTAGGAGAGTGAACGCACCTGGCATTTTTACTGCTGGTACACTGACTTTGGGGTCATAGCTCAGGGATAGGGGCACATAGGTTTACATACCGTATTTTTCGCTCTATAGGATGCACCCGACCATAGGATGTACCTTGTTTTAGAGGGGGAGAACAAGAAAAAAAAAATCTCCCCCTCTCTGCTCAGCGCCCCGTCAGCGAAGCAGCAGGAGAAATGGAGCCCCTTCCATTTCTCCTCCCGCTTGGCTGAAGGGGCACTGCATAGCTCTCCCTCTCTGCTGAAGCCGGGAGAGTCTTGCTCTCCCGGCTTCAGCAAAAGGAACCCGAAGCCTCCGGAGGCTTCAGGCAACATCCCTGAAGCTTTCGGAGTGCAGCGTGAGTTCCCGCAGCACGAGAGTCTTGCTCTGCCAGCTTCAGCGAAAGGAACCTGAAGCCTGTGGAGCAAAGTGAGAACTTGCGCTGCGCTCTGCAGGCTTCAGACGGCTATCCCTGAAGCCTGGAGAGCGAGAGAGGTCAGTGCACATGACCCTTCTCGCCCTCCAGGCTTCAGCGAAAGCAACACGAAGCCTCCGGAGCGCGGAGGGAGCGCGCCCCCTGCGCTTCGGAGGCTTCGCATTGCTATCGCAAGGAGCCTGCATTCGCTCCATAGGACGCACACACATTTCCTCTTAATTTTTGGAGGGGAAAAAGTGCGTCCTATAGAGCGAAAAATATAGTACATTAAATCTCCAGGTTCGATCCCAGTCATCTTCTCCAAGAGAGAGCTGGGAGAGAAGCTGCAGAGCTGTTGGGCTAAGTGGACAATGGTCTAAACGCTTTGTGAAAAGCAGCAGCTTATGTTTCACAAAACCTGTTTGACCAGGAAAGATGGCGACACAAAAGTACCCACATGTCACAGGGAGGCAGTGCCTGACTCCCGCTTTAACCTTTCAAGTTAAGGTAAGCTAGGAAAGGAAACCCAGAAAGAGACTGTCACATTTTAAAAGGAAACTCCCGTATCAGACAGCTCGGTTTACACTGGCACGCACGTCTCACGATCAAGCAAAGAAACAAAGTCGGATTAGAAGTACATCTACTCAGGGTTTTTTTTTTAATTCAATATATTAAATATATATTAATAATTGGAAAAAAGTCACATACTGGAAATTGGAAAGGAGGGATAGACAAATATAAATGTCAAAAAAAAAAAAGTTTGGCAGACTTTACAATACAAAGTTATATACACAGAAAGGCAGAAGGTGTCCTGCAAGTTTAGGGCGAAGCATATTTCTCAGCGGCTCATACAGAAGAGCCCTCCCCCCACACACTTTCCCTCCTCTGCCATTCATTCAATCATCCATTCATCTGTATTTACAAAGCCAACGTGCCCATCCTCTTATATACAACTTTTACACACACAAAAAAGAACACAAAAACACCATCCGACAAAACTTGGCCGCCCCTGACGAAGCAGCAGGTGGGAAGAACAAGCTATCTGAGGGATATGTGCTTACTTACGGCAAAACTGCGCCGCCACTTCCCCCAAGTTGCACCGAGTTCAAGATTGCAAGCAGCTTTTACGGAAGGGAGTTGGAAAAACTAAAAAGAAAAAACCTCATCCAGTTCCCATACTTGAGAGGGAATTCTTCGCCAGGGCCAGGAACGTGGATAAAGTAAGAGAAGGCAATTCTTTTGTTTGAAAATCCCTAACCAGCCTTTGACTATTGAAAAACAAACGAAAAACACAAAACACCAACATATTCCACATGTATTACACAAAGCTGATCTGTGCAACTGTATGGAATTTAGGCGTCGCATTGCACGTGTGGAGCCGTTGGCAAGTTACATGGGAAAGGCAGCATTATTTAGGGATATTTTGCATGTAACCCTAGAAGGCACACCGGGATATTTCCCCCCCCCCACTCCCCACAAGGTAAAAAAAAGAAGAACACAAACTCCAAAAAAAGTTGTCCGAAGTTCAGAGAGAGGAAGAGGAAGAAGAGCGAAGGAGAGCAATGTCCCACTAAACTCCAAGATCAAAAAGGGTGGACGAAAGGAGAAAGGGGGGTGTGGGGACATGATAACGCTAGTGGCCTTCATCTTCCAACCACTAGGCTTAAAAATTTTAAACATCCTCTGTAATGTCTCTGGGGGAGAAAAATGTCCCTGGAAACTCCCCTCCAGGTGAGGGGGTGGCAAGGAACTCCCCTCTGCCAGTTTCTGTCCATCTGCCACCCCCACAAAATATATATATATAAAGCCACCCTCCCCCCAAACAGGAAGAACCACTGATTCACGGCAACTTCCTTCTTTTGGAGTCTTCAGAAAGGCAGCGTGTCCATGAATATTTTGTCCACAATGGGCGGCGGGGGGACCAGATCCTCAAGCTTCAGGTAGAAGATGCGCTGGAGCCCTTGAGTGCAAAGGGTGCGGAGTTCGGGGAGCTTGCCCAGCAGCTTGGAGAGGCAGTTCGGGTGAAGCTGCTCGTTGGTGGTGGAAGTCACGTGGTCTTTAAGGCAGCTGACAATGCGGTTCTGGAGGTCTTCAACCTTCTTTGGCTCTTTTAACCCATGGCGGTCTGGTTTGGAGACGGTGGAGAGGAGGAGGAGATGGCAGCAGCAAGAAAAGAACAGGGAAGGAGTTGTTAAACACGAGAGCGAACCAAGCACTTCTCCTGGTATGCCCCGCAGAGGACCTTAAAGAACCATAGTTTAGAGGTCCCAGGCCCTAAGGAAGTCAGACTATCCTCCACCAGGGCCAGGGCCTTCTCAGTGATGGCTCCGACCTGGTGGAATGCTCTGTCCCATGAGACCAGGGCCCTGCAGGATTCAACTTCCTTCCGCAGGGCCTGTAAGACAGAGCTATTCCGCCTGGCTTTCAATTTGAACTTAGCCTGGTCTTTCATTCCCCTTCCTTCCCTCCCTCTCCCCTTTTTATGAAGATGACCCGCTCTGGGATCCTACAGCTAGTTCTCCCCTGGTCTCCTTGCCGGCCCAAATAGGACTAATTTAGACAGCTAGCCCTGGTGATCACCTAACGTTTATTGGATGGATTTCCCCCCTAAATTGATTTTTGAATTCTGAATTTATTGCTATTCACATTTTATACTGCATTTTATGCTTTTTTGTTGCACCAATTAAGTGTTTTAAATTTGTTGTTAGCTGCCCTGAGCCCAGTTTTCTGAACCAGGAAGGGTGGGGTGTATATAAAAAAATATTATTATTTATTATTCTCCCTGATGCAGTCGGACATATTGGGCTCCCCAGGGTCCAATGTGTATCTCACGGTTTTCCATGCTACCCAGGTGCCAGGGACATGGCGTGGGGAGGACCGGGGGAGTCTGTCCCCGGGTGCCGATTTTTGAAAGGGCGCAAGGGGGCACAACCGGGCGCCCCCACGACAGGCTCCCTCCCTCGCCAAGCCACGCCTAGGCTGGGCCATCAGGACTGGAGCGGCAGTGCCTTCCAGATATTGCTGGATCCCCCCTCCCAGAGCAAGTAAAGGTAAAGGGACCCCTGACCATTAGGTCCAGTCGTGGCCGACTCTGGGGTTGCGGCACTCATCTCGCTTTATAGGTCAAGGGAGCCGGCGTACAGCTTCTGGGTCATGTGGCCAGCATGACTAAGCCACTTCTGGAGAACCAGAGCAGCGCACAGAAACGCCGTTTACCTTCCCGCCGGAGCGGTACCTATTTATCTACTTGCACTTTGACGTGCTTTCGAACTGCTAGATTGGCAGGAGCTGGAACCGAGCAACGGGAGCTCACCCCATCGCAGGGATTCAAACCGCCGACCTTCTGATCGGCAAGTCCTAGGCTCTGTGGTTTAATCCACAACGCCACCTGCGTCCCTCCCAGAGCAAGATCTGATCTATCCCTTTCTCTGAAGGCACCTAGAGATTTCACAAACTGATTGGGAGCCTTAAGCACCTCCCTTCCAGAGATCCGGTGCTTCCTCGATCCTGCGCTTTCCGCAGCCTTACCCGTGCACCCCGGAAAATCACCCCAGTGATGTGGGCGCCGGGCCTACCTGTGATGATGACAAGCGCCGCGAGGCAGGAGAAGGAGGGCACATCGATGTTCATGCGGTGGAGGTTCTGGGAGAACTCGATGATGGAGTCGATCCACTCTCCAAAGCCTCGGACACACTGCATCCGATGGAGCACCACCCCGTTGCAGAATATCAGCTTGCCTTCTTCTGGCTTGGACCTGCAAGAGAGAGAGCACGGTTTGAGTTGAAACTTGGACAGTGTGTTTTGGCCCCTAGAGAGAAGGGCACAGAGCCAGTGGGGCAAGCCATTGGGAGTTTGCTGGGCAATGTTGGCTTGGACTGGGCAGTTGGAGCTCATCCCAAACGCTGCTGCTTCACTGGAACTTGGAATCCCAGGGTCACAGAATTTGTTCCAGACAGAGGTATTGAGCCGAGGAGCCTCCTGAACTGGCTGTGAAAGCCATGTCCACTCCCACTGGGCTCTCCCACACACACACAAAAACAGCACCTGTGGTCTTCTCTCTCCCACCATTCCCTTGTCCCAGCAGGACACACGGAAGCCCTTTCCTTCCAGAGTAAGGAAGGAGAGACTGTAAACAAAGGCTTCCTTTGCTCACAGCGTCCCCTATCAAATGTCTTAAAAGGTAAAGGGACCCCTGACCATTAGGTCCAGTCGTGGCTGACTCTGGGGTTGCGGCGCTCATCTCGCTTTATTGGCTGAGGGAGCTGGCATAAAGCTTCCGGGTCATGTGCCCAGCATGTCTAAGCCGCTTCTGGCGAACCAGAGCAGCGCATGGAAACGCCATTTACCTTCCCGCCAGAGTGGTACCTATTTATCCACTTGCACTTTGTGCTTTCAAACTGCTAGGTTGGCAGGAGCAGGGACCGAGCAACGGGAGCTCACCCTGTCGCGGGGATTCGAACCGCCGACCTTCTGATCGGCAAGTCCTAGGCTCTGTGGTTTAACCCACAGCGCCACCCGCGTTCCTATCAGATGTATAAAGGGCCCATAATGCAATAATGTTCAATTCAAGGGCCCTGGGTCTATATATGGAGGATTCTCTTCTCCTCTTGCATCTGTTTGTTTTATTTTGCCATACTGCCACCGTCCCTGCAACCCAATACGAGGTGACCTACTGAGCTTGCCCCAAATTTAGAGGCTAAGCGGATCACTGTGGGTTTCGTACGGCAGCCCTGCTGCTGCACATTTACCTGTACGCTAGCCGGAGAATGAAGAGCTCCAAAAAAGCAGATTCCAGAAGCAGGTCTTGATCCTCTTTCGGAAGCTCTAGGAAGCCCTGGACCTTTTCCGCCCATTTCCGGATGACGTCCATCGAGCCTGTCAACAGGTCGTAGAACTGCTGCACATCAACACAGTCCTCCTTCTCAAACTGGTAGGAGACAGATTCCTGGAACTGGGGAGGGGAGGAAACAAGCAAAGAGGTTGGAAAACAGACACAAACCAGCTCATGGCCCCCGCCTCTGATAACACACTCATTTTATTTTGGGAGGGGGTGGAGAGACAGGCAGGAGTGTAGACACTACCACCAGCACAATGACATTCTCCTTGCTAGCGCTGATAGAAAGGAATCAAGACTGATGTACTCAAGACTCATGGCCAAATAATGTATCTCAAGCCAGAGATTACTAATAATGGCATAGGAGGGCTGAAAATAATGCAAATGTATTTCACATCTAGCAACCACTGCGGCCCTCGGGTTTCAGATACCACATGGGTAGGCGAGTCGAAAAAGCCCGGGACACAGATTTTCATGGACCTCCCATTGCTATGGTGGCTCATTTACTGGAAGCAATGCATTTAGTGTTAACTTTGAAAGTGTATACTCGTTTCTGACCAAACTAGGCCGTCCTAGAGCAAAATATACACCAGTAGGCTTAGTTTGGTCAGAACTGAGTATAGTGATACCTCTGGTTACGTACTTAATTTGTTCCGGAGGTCCGTTCTTAACCTGAAACTGTTCTTAACCTGAAGCACCACTTTAGCGAATGGGGCCTCCCGCTGCTGCCGCACCGTCGGAGCACGATTTTTGTTCTCATCCTGAAGCAAAGTTCTTAACCCGAGGTACTATTTCTGGGTTAGCGGAGTCTGTAACCTGAAGCGTATGTAACCTGAGGTACCACTGTATACACTTCCAGAGTTAACATGAAATACATTACTTCTGGTAAGGTAAAGGTAAAAGGCAAAGGACCCCAGGACGGTTAAGTCCAGTCAAAGGAGACTATGGGGTTGCGGCACTCATCTCACTTTCCGGCGTTTGTCCACAGACAGCTTTCCGGGTCATGTGCCAGCATGACTAAACCGTTTCTGGTGCAACAGAACACTGTGACAGAAGCCAGAGCGCACGGAAACACCATTTACCTCCCTGCCACAGCGGTACCTATTTATCTACTTGCACTGATGTGCTTTTGAACTTCTAGGTTGGCAGGAGCTGGGACACAGCAACGGGAGCTCACTCCGTTGCGGGGATTCGAACCCAAGAGGCTCAGTGGTTTAGACCACAGCGCCACCCCCCCCCATAACAGCTAGAGGGTTGTGAAAGCTTGTGTCCTGGGCTTTTTAGACTCCTCGACTCACATTCTAGGGACGCGGGTGGCGCTGTTTGTTAAACCACAGAGCCTAGGACTTGCTGATCAGAAGGTCGGCGGTTCGAATCCCCAGGACGGGGTGAGCTCCCGTTGCTCGATCCCAGCTCCTGCCAACCTAGCAGTTCGAAAGCACGTCAAAGTGCAAGTAGATAAATATGTACTGCTCTTGCGGGAAGATAAATGGCGTTTCCGTGCGCTGTTGTGGTTCGCCAGAAGCGGCTTAGTCATGCTGGCCACATGACCCAGAAGCTGTACACCGGCTCCCTCGGCCAATAAAGCGAGACGAGCACCGCAACCCCAGTTGGCCACAACTGGACCTAATGGTCGGGGTCCCTTTACCGTTTACCTTTACCCACATTCTATCTGAAACCAAAGGGGTGGATTGTTTGCTAGGTGTGATTTCCCCCCTCCCCCCAGCTGTCCTAGCCCACTATAGTGTATTCTCTGCTCAAGAGGCATTCAAGTGTCTAGGCAGCTGATTTGGGGCTGGAAGGTATATCCAAAACCAAAAAAAACCCCACCCCTTCAGCTCAGGCAAGTTCCACTAACAGGACCTGCGGCATCTGTTGGGAAGGGCTTTGCCCTGCTGAACTGCCTAGCCCTTTGCTCCAAGTCATTCCATGGCATGTTAGACTACCTAGGCACTTAAAATGGCACCATTATTTCAGGGCATTTCAGCCTGCCACGGGACCATTTGGGGCATCCCACAAGGAACAAAGTACAAATGTGTTTTGTTTATCTGCCTGGCACCTTCTCTCCCCACCCACCCCAAGTCAGCCACGAGTGCCACAGGCTGTAGGAACACAGATTAGTAAGTACCTTGGAATAATCAAGCTTTGTTGCGCTGGGTATGGAATCTATGTGCGCTCTCACAAGAGAGGAGATGAGGCTGACCGGAGAAGTATCTTGAGTTTGCTTGGGTTTGGAGGGCAAACGACCACGCCGGCCTTTCAAGCTGTCCGTCCGCACCACTGAGGGAAGGAGGAAGTGAAAAAAGACACACATTCAGAGAGGTTGGGAGCAGAGACGTGCGGGAACTATCAACAGGACTAACTGTGGGGCTTAGGAAGGTTTTAATCGCAGGATGGAATTTGGATCCCGGCCAAAGTGGAGCAGGCATTGGTCTAATTGCCGTATGCTAGGTACATTTCACAAGATGGCGTGTTGGGGTTTAGCCACACCGGTATTCTGTACAGTGGTACCTCTGGTTATGAACTTAATTCGTTCCGGAGGTCTGTTCATAACCTGAAACCGTTCTTAACCTGAGGGACCACTTTAGCTAATGGAGCCTCCCACTGCTGCATGATTTCTGTTCTCATCCTGAGGTAAAGTTCTTAACCCGAGGTACTACTTCTGGGTTAGCGGAGTCTGTAACCCGAAATGTTTGTAACCCGAGGTACCACTGTATTTCACAACTGCACAACAGAAGTGTGGAATGCGATACAGTAGTACCTCTGGCTAAGAACTTAATTCATTCCGGAGGTGTGTTCTTAACCTGAAACTGTTCTTAACCTGAAGCACCACTTTAGCTAATGGGGCCTCCCACTGCTGCCACCCAATTTCTGTTCTCATCCTGAAGCAAAGTTCTTAACCTGACGTACTATTTCTGGGTTAGCGGAGTCTGTAACCTGAAGTGTCTGTAACCCGAGGTACCACTGTAATTGTATTAAGTGGGTGATCTCTCTTGATGCTACTGAACTACAGCTCCCATCACCTCTGACCACTGGCCAAGCTGGCTGGGGGCTGATGGGAGTTGGAGTCCCACAGCATCTGGAGGGCTGCAGGTTCCACAAGCCTGTTTGACATCTCAAGTGCTGGTCTTGGCCAGTCAAAGGAAGCTTGCGACAAGAGTTGCTTCTCCTCCCCTCATGCTAAATCATTTACATGTCCTCTCTCATTGGCTCTTTGCTCTGAATAATTCTGCTCCTGACCCCACACTTAAAAAGCCCCAAACCCCTTTATGTAGATCTCGCTGGGCAGAGCGAGGCAATGACACCAGCAGACTGTTGTTATCTGGTACACCCAGCCAAAATATGGCACAGATCACATCAGCACAGAACCTAATCACCCCTTAATCCTTCTGACAATTCACTGCTAAAGAGCAGATTTTCCTGACTGCTTCAATGGACGTTGATGACTGTAAAATGAGATTTAAATCTGCGAGTGATTGCGAAGACCAAACGCATTAAGGTGCTTGCCTTGGGCAAATAACACAGGCCACAAGCCGATTAAACCCCTGATCTTATTAACACTTTAACCTGCGCATCAAACTCAACAAACAGGGACGTCTCTTACCTTCTTTGACCATTCCCACGGCAAGGCACTTCTGGAAACGACAAAACTGGCACCGGTTTCTCCTCCGCTTGTCCACAGGGCAGTCTTTATTGGCCAAGCAGATGTATTTGGCGTTCTTCTGTACAGTGCGCTACGGGAGACAGAAGAGCAGCGGGGACATTTAGGACTCATCACACGCATGCGCAAAAACACACGGGGCATCTCCAAGCTTGGTGTCGAGGAAGACAAAAGGCCCGTTTATTTATCGCAGTGTTCCTACAACCCTGCCGTTTCCAGTTTCACAAAAATACGACAGAAATCGTATGCCAGCTGAGGGCGGCCGCACCTTCCAGACACAGCTGTGCCTTCACATTTCCGCATCTTGAAAGACCTACATTGGCTCCCAGTACATTTCTGAGCACAATTCAAAGTGTTGCTGCTGACATTTAAAGCCCTAAACGGCCTCGGCCCAGTATATCTGAAGGAGCGTCTCCACCCCCATCGTTCTGCCCGGACACTGAGGTCCAGCACCGAGGGCCTTCTGGCGGTTCCCTCATTGCGAGAAGCAAAGCTACAGGGAACCAGGCAGAGGGCCTTCTCGGTAGTGGCGCCCGCCTGTGGAACGCCCTCCCACCAGATGTCAAAGAGATAAACAACTACCTGACATTCAGAAGTCATCTTAAGGCAGCCCTGTTCAGGGAAGTTTTTCATGTGTGATATTTTAGTGTATTTTTGGTTTCTGTGGAAGCTGCCCAGAGAGGCTGGGGAAACCCAGCCAGATGGGCGGGGTACAAATAATAAATAATAAAATTATTATTACTGTTACTGTTACCATAATGCCACAGAAATGGGGTGATGAAAGATGAAAATGGCACTGAGAAGGTCTGACGTCAGTGAAACCGAAGCGTCCCTCTCTCCAAGATCTGCAATTGGCTCACCTCAACCACTAAAAGTCTGAAAGGCCTTTGTGTGGTATACATAAGATCTGGGTCTTTATGCATTCATGCAACTGGAGAACAGTTTAATGCAATATGCATTAAAAAGGGGGCAGGTCTGAGCAGCCGTATCCCTTACCTTTCCTGCCCCGACCTGGCCACAGTGATCCATGCGACTGTCACCTCCAGGCTTGACTACTGTAATTCGCTCTACGCGGGGCTGCCCTTGAAGCTGTCCCAGAAACTCCAGAGGGTGCAGAATGCTGCAGCGAGGCTCCTCACGGGGTCTCTGCCATGGGAGCATATTCACCCAGTGCTTTTCAAGCTGCACTAGTTCCCAGTAGAGTACAGGGTCAGATTTAAGGTGCTGGTTTTGACCTTTAAAGCCCTTCACGGCCTAGTACCTACGGGACCGCCTCTCCCGGTATGCCCCACGGAGAGCCTCAAGGTCCATTAATAGCAACACCCTAGTGGTCCCAGGCCCTAAGGAAGTTAGATTAGCTTCAACCAGAGCCAGGGCCTTTTCAGCACTGGCTCCGGCCTGGTGGAACGCTCTGCCTCATGAGACCAGGGCCCTGCAGGATCTGATTTCTTTCCGCAGGGCCTGTAAGACAGAGTTGTTCCACCTGGCCTTTGGCTTGGAGCCAATTTGATTCCCTCCCCCTCTTTCTTTTTTCTTTCTCCTCCTGTGATGAGGCTGCATTTTAATATTTTAATGTTTCAGTATTTTAATGTTGTATTTTAATCTTGTTTTTAAGTTGTAATCATTCAACTTGTTTTTATTATTGCTTGTTAGCCGCCCTGAGGCCGCCCTTGGCTGGGGAGGGTGGGGTATAAATAAATAAATAAATAAATAAATAAATAAATAAATAAATAAATAAATAAATAAAATAATAATAATAATTGAAGCTCTCGGTCGTGGGACAAGTTAGAAAGTCACACATCCCAAATGGGGCCGTTCAAAATGCAAATCAAACAACTCTGGGTAGAAATCTGAGCATTTTGAAGCAGCTGAATGTTGGGTCTGCTGCACGCCCAGCCAAAAATTATATAAATCTTGTAAGTAAACAAGCATTTACTATGCCGCCGCCACCTCCTCCTCCCGGCTATTTTACAGGCATAAAGTACCTGAATTACAAGCAACGTGTCACATGGCTGCTTCAAAGCGACAGAGACAACATGGAGCCCTGCCATTCAGGTTTGGCCAAGAGAATTAGCTCAGAAAGTTTCAGGATTCAAAATGTCCCCAGCCAGCCACCCACAGCTTTGCAGATTCGGAGATCTGGCCGTTTGACAATTGGCATGAGGCCGTGTCTACCCACAAACAAGTTGGTATCACAGCTATTCCGTCGCTTTGGGTGCAATGGGGAGGCAAGTTAAGAATCTCATAGGGAATTTCTTCCTCCCCACTGCCCAGTAAGGACATTGTGATCAGCAAATGGAACTTGGTTAAGTTTTGCCACGGCCAGATGATGATCAGCTTGTGGTAACATGGAGACGGGCTTTATCCTTGTGGCACCAGTGTTGCGGAATACCCTCCTTGCCGAGATATGAGAGACCCCATCAGTATTGGCGTTCCGACGGATCCTGCAGACCCATTTGCTCAGGGACACATTTCCCTGAACTTGACCTTATTGTTTCAGCTGTGTTTTGATTATCATGCTTTTTAACTGCCTTGATTTATTGTACATTTTAATGACAGATGCTGCAATGCTCTGTGTAATTTAATTATGCATAGATTTTGTAACGGATTCCAGAGTTGTAAAACGACTCGGAAGCCATTTTGGCATATAAGGGTTAAACAAACAAACAAAATGACTTTGCAGCATTTTCGGGTCCCGTGGAAGGAGCCATGAGACTTGAAGTGGTGCTAAGCAAAACAGATTTGTAGTACAGATATATCCTTAGACACATCTGCTGCTTTTAAGTACCTAGACTTACAGGAGGGTGTTCAGACACTGCTTCTCTTGTAGAAAATGTCAGGATCAATAATAATAAATCATCATCATCATCACCATCATCATCAATATTATTTATACCCCACCCATCTGGCCGGGTTTCCCCAGCCACTCTGGGCAGCCTCCAACAAAATATTAAAATACAGTGGTCTGTTTAAAAAGCTTCCCTAAACAGGGCTGCCTTCGGATGTCTTCTAAAAGTCTGGTAGTTGTTGTTCTCTTTGACATCTGGTGGAAGGGTGTTCCACAGCGCGGGTGCCACTACCGAGAAGGCCCTCTGCCTAGTTCCCTGTAACTTGGCTTCTCGCAGTGAGGGAACCGCCAGAAGGCCCTCTGGGTTTGGTTTGCAAGATCTGCTTGTGTTCACTAACTCCCTCCCTACTCCTCTGTCATTGAAGTTTTGTGTCCTGAAGTTTATCACCTCCAAACTTATAAATGTTATAAAACTACAGCAGAAGTGGGAACTTTAGGAAATGGTTGTGCTGTTAGTAGACCAGCCTTCTCCTGGCCACAGGCACTTACTCTAGAGTTAATACAGTTAATCCAATTAAATTGTTTTCATTAATTTGTTGCTGCTTGGTCTACGCTACTGTGTTTGATTAATTTGTTCTTGTTGTTTAGCGATCGCAGTGTTTGTTGTTAGAGCATGGTGCTGATAACGCCAAGGCTGCAGGTTCGAACCCTGTATGGGACAGCTACGTAGCAGGGGGTCAGACTTGATGTTCCTCAGGGTCCCTTCCAACTCTATGGTTCTATTATAAGCAGAATACATATATTAAATCAATTTAACTCGACCCCAGAGAGAAGATTTGCAGGGAGGAGGAAGTTCTCAGAATTCCCCTGCTGAATTCTCAGAACTGGAATCAGGGTGGGTCTATCTTGGCCAGGAGATCAATACTGAGGGCTTCATACATAGAGGCTGCTTGGCTACTTAAGCATCTCCACAAACTTTCAGCTAAAAGCCAGGGCCTAGTCCAGGGACAAGTAGCATATGGCCTTCAAGATATTGTTGGACTACAACTCCCATCATTCCTTTGACCATTGAGCCAGGCTGGCTGGGGCCGATCAAAGTTGGAGTCCCACAACCTCTGGAGGGCCACAGGACCCCTCCCACCCATGCCTGCTCTGGTCTATTGACTTGTGGAGATGTGTGCAGGCTGTTGCTTGCAGCAGAAAGGAATTCTGCACTCCAGGAAACAACCCCATTCCTAGCTGTTGTGGGTTTAATTGTGGAAAGTTACTAGATGGAACAAATGCGAACTTTTCAGAGAGACGGAGGGCTTCCTAAAGGTCCCTTAGCCTGCAGAAAGCTCATCTCCAACCTTCCAAAAATGCTCTTGCCACCTACCCCTGTGAGGGGACAGAGAGCTCTCACAAAGACCTCCTTTATTTGGAGAGGCCAGGGAAAGGTCCGATGACTCATCCCTGTAGCAGTCAACAGAAGAGGCTTCCTCCCTCTCTCTCCTCCTCCTCCAAAAAGTCCCGGCATGCTTTGCATTGCCTCTAGAGACACATGGAGGACTGGAATGCCTTTCCTAGCGGCATCCAGCACATAGAAGCATGCCCCATACATTTAAAGCACATGACTCTCCCTTTTTTAAAAGAAAAAGCATCATGGGAACTATAGTTTACTCTTTCATAGAGCTATTCCCAGCACCCTTCGCAAGCTACAATTCCCAGAATCCTTTGGGGAGGGATAGTACAGTGCATTAAACATAGATATAGCTTGAAAAACACCACCACCAGCACATGAGAATGTTCTCAGTTTTGAGGGCGAGCCAGAAAGCTGTTCTTCTTACCTTGAAAAACCCCTTGCAGCCTTCGCAGGTCCGGACACCATAGTGTTGGCACGAGGCGTTGTCTCCGCACACGGCACAGCGCCCCTCGTTGGACCCCGGGCTGCGCGCCTTGCTTGGCGAGAGCGAACTGTCCATTAAGCCGGAGCCGTCCAGGACCGGCGAGGCCTGGCTGAGCGGCAAAGGGGAAAAGCTGACCGACGAGGAAGGTTGTGGGAGAGAGAAGACGTCTCCGTCCACCAAGTGCTGGTGGGTGGGCGGCTGCATCTTCAGGGGGCTCTGCGGAGGGACCCCGGGGCTGTGAGCCGAGGGGCCGAAGGAGAAGTAGGAGGGCTGGGCGGAACTACTTTTGGGAGGCTCCGTTGCCGCCGACGCCCAAGGCCTCATGCCCTCGTAGGCGTGCGTGGGGGAATAGGCCCCAAAGGAGTTCTCCCAAGATGGCCCCTGGGAAGTCTGGTAGCTTGGCGTGGAAGGCGAAGGGACAGAGCAGGGGCTGCCGTAATAGTCCGAGCCGCTGGAGGACATCGTCTCGTCCAGCTGGCTGCTGAAGGAGCCGGGGTAGCAGCCGTACACTTGGAAATCCTCCAGCTTGAAGGAGGCGGCTGTGGGGTTGGCGGCTGGGATCTGGTAGAGGAAAGCGTCGAATTCACCGGTGTAATTGTCCATGAAGGTGCTGAAGCTGGGCAGAGAGGTGGCGGCGGCAGTGATCTCTGTGTTAACCAGGTCCATGGTGGGTTTGCCAAGCTCGGGGGTCAAGAGGTCCGCTGGGTAGCGCTCACAGGGGCCTCCGCTCTGAAGCAAGGTCCCATATTGGGTTTGGATACAGGGCATCTCTAGAAGGAAAGGGAAGGGGAGAGGGAAAAGAGAAGAGAGTCGGCTGTCAGTTATGGGATAGTCGGTCGTACAATATCCTCTGAGAGGGAGCAGCTGGCCCATTAGGGAAACTGGGGCACTGCCCCACCAATCTCAGTGTAACCTCGGCCAGCCCGTTGCCTTATGCACAGCCCAGGTGAGTGGTATTGCCTGTTGTCGTCTTCCTCTTTAATTTCAGTGTTGCCCCCTTGTAGGATGGGGGCAAAATTGGTTAGCTCTGCCTCTCATTAGCCCTGTCTGCACCTGCTGTTCGACTCTCTAGCTCCACCTGCTGTTGGCCTCCCTACCTCCCACCCAACCAGTCTCAAAGGGCACCAGCCAACAGCTGGCAGGGTGGGTGTTCCTAGTCTAGAGACACATCCATTAGCTGGTTAACATGAGAGGTCAGTGGCTAAATGGCTGCTATGAAAGCGGAAGGGGAAAAGGGAGCCCCACCTAACAGAGGTTGCTGCTGGCGAGCGCCCTTACAAACAGAGCTGACCCAAGACGTTTTTGCTACCTGAAGCAAGGGACAAGATGCCACCCCCTGTCCCCAACACCAGGGGGCTGCTAACAGGACCAGCAGCTGAATCCTGCATCCTGACAATATAGGTGAAGCATCTGAGGGTAGCAGGAGGGTTGCTGGGGGTGTCACACGACACACAAGAGCCTTGTTCTCCAACACCTTGCTGCTGCCCCCAGTGATTGCTGACTTGTTATGCCCAATGGTAGGGCCTGCCCTGCCCTGCTCATCTCATCAAAATCTTGGCCCCCATTCATGCAAACAGTTTCTTCAGTTTCCCATACATGTAGGCATGCCAGCCTATTTCATTCATGCAAAGGAGTCCTCTGCTCAAAGGAGGCCTTTACAGATTTGTGGGGCACCTTTTGTTCATGGGAGGAAGGAAATTTGTAGGAAATTTTATCCTGTATTTTCATCTTGTGAACCATTCTGGGATCTTCGGATGAAGGGCGATATACAAATTTAATAAACAAATCAGCAGGAAACAGAGCCAAGCACAAACTCTGGGCATTCCTAGAGATACCCATCTCCTTGGGGCACTAACAGCACTTTGGGTTAAATGAAAACACCTCCATTTGCCTTTGTAAAATGCACGGCGCCAGCATTTTACCGGATGCCACTGTCGACTAGAGGCAGATGCAACATGCAGCCAACTATCCAACTTAAAAGAGAACTGCCAGGGATTGCTCTTTTGCAACATCTAGTCTCTGACACCCCTGGCTAACAGCAAGAACAAGGTCTGTAGATCTAGCTGGTTATGGGGCACTGTGCATGGCGATGGTCATTTTTGTTGAAAAGGCACCATTATTTTTAAAGGATTTATTTCCTAGCCGTCTGAGCCGATATCCAACAGGTGCATGATCACTGGGTGGAAAGACACAATAGGAAAGACCCTCCTGTTGTCTGCATCATGACTGTTGTGCGTGGGCGATGTTTATTGTTCCTTGCCTAATAGGAGGCATGCAGCTGGGTGAGCTCATTTCCACTCTTATTCTTCCACCTCGCACAAATTTGCTGGGAACCCGCTGTGGGCACAAGCCTTAGGCAACAGTTTCCTTGGTAATGCGGAGAATGCAACCGACAGCACAACTGGGCAACCAACCAACACAAGATCCTTTTAACTTTGAAGCTGAGACGATGATCCTGGCTTGTGCCAACAGAGGATGAGCTTCAAAGGCAAGGAGGAAAGCAAAAATCACATTGCCCCACCTCCAGCAAAACCACCCCCAAAGAGCCAGCTTATATAGGACCCACAAGGCATGTCTAGTAGCATGTAGGAACAAACACAGGCTCCTTCAGGGAATGGGTATGCTTGTTCACACTATTTACTTCCTTGAGGAGGGCCATGTGGACTGCCTGAAGCTGGCTCACCAGTGCAGGCATTTGGATGGGGATGATAAAATTGTAGAGTCAGAAGGGACCCTGGGGTCATCTAGTCCAACCCGCTGCAATGCAGGAACCTCAGTTTAAGTATCCATGACAGATGGCCATCCAACCTCTGCTTAAAAGCCTCCAAGGAAGGAGACCCCACAACCCCCTGAGGGAGAACGTTCCACAGATGGATGAGTGAGGGGAGAGAGGGGATGAAATATAAATAAATAGGAGGAGGCATGGGGAAATAGATGTCTTCCCATTTGGGCATCACTCCTGCTGGTTGAGGACAAAATGGAGATGCCAAAAGGCATTTGTGCAAGGAGCCATGTTCTGGAAGTGAAGGGACAGCAAAGGAGCATGGGGAGAACTTTTAAGAACTTTTTATTCCAAACACAAAAGGTAGTTATCCAAATGGGTTTGAACCAAGGCTGGGGAAACTGTGGCCCTACAGATCTTGCTGGAGCACAACTCCCATAATCCAGGAATTACTGGGCCAGGGCTGGTGGGAGAGTCTAACAACACTGGGAGGGACACAGAGCCCACAGCTTTGGTTTTAAACAGGCAAGACCACCAAGGTACTGAGGCTGGACTCAAGTCCTTGACTGATGCTGTTTAGAGATTCCGCAATGCTTGGGACTTCCCAAGTCCACCTCCAGACCTTCAGCTTTTCCTTTCGTCCTAATCTTCCCCGAATTTGGATATCTCAATATTCCCACAATCCAAAGTGTGGAACGTAACAACAGTGTGGACTTAAGTGCCCTCGGATATTAGGCCGTTTCTTTCCTATCAAGAAAAGAGCTGGGCTTGGAAACTATAATCCATAGTCAGACATCACTAACAGTAAGTAGTTCACGTGCATTTTTCTTTTCACTTCCTGCCCCCTTAAAGATGGACAGCACACCTACAAAACTGGGAGGGAAATGCTGTTGTTTTGCAAAACTTACTTATTTCGTAAGATTTACGTCTGGCTGATTCTAGGAGGGGGAAAAGCTTGAGAGACATTATTGCTCCATGCATCTCTCATGCACGTAATGAAGAGGTAGATTGTAAAAAAAGAAAGAAAAAAAGGATTATCTGTTGAGTCACACCTTTGCCTGATCACTGCTCACATTGACCTTAAAAAAGTGCTTCTTCTAAAGGGCTGTTCTTATCTCTTGAGGCTCAAGCTGGGCAGCAATTTAAGCGCTGGCACAGAGAAGATACAATAAATCAGGGTGCCTTTACCCCCAAGAGGCACCCTCATGCTGAAAGTACGCTCTGTGGGGGTTTGACAGCAAATGTCCCCCTGCCCTGTGGAAGAGGAGACGTAACAGGAGTTTTTGGCACAGGCAAAAACCAAGACAGTAAGCAAGTTGCGGCAAGTTGATAATGTCATTCATATCGCAGACCTTTAAAGGTTAGATTCTGTTTGGTGAAGGAGCTTCTGCTTTAATGGGCAGTAAAGGATCACGGAATGCAGATATACGCAGAGTTCCAAGGACAAGGTTAAGGAGCTCTCCTTGGTGGGAAACAAACTCCTCCTTGGTTGCAGTGGTACGGGGACAACTGCGGCTACGGACCGGTCAGAACCACAATCTCTCAGTTAAGCTGCTGTTCATTCAGCTGGCCTCTGGAAAAGAAGGTTCTCCCACCGAACTGAACCAGGATGCCCTCCCTCCTTGCCCAGTTTAGAAAGAGTGCCAGGTAGCACGCGCCACATCCCTGTGGCAGAGCAGAAACCACGTGGGCAGAGGAAGCTGATGGAATGGCAGGTGCTTCGGCTGTAGCGAGGACAGGATTCATTTCAGTTACCTGAATGGGCACCCAAATGTTGACCTTCGCAACACACTTCCTTCCAGGGCAGGAAGTGGCAGAAGCAGCCCCCAGGGTTTCTAACAGTTTGCCACTCCAGTGGCATCTGCAAGGGAGTTGCCATCACCCGTGTTAGAAATTCAGATCTATAAACTAGGCTCTCTTAATCCAAGATTACAGCCACCAAAGCAGAATGTCTAGTTGCCATTTTGGGGCAAGACAGCTCTAAAGTCTTATTTTTCAAACGATGGACTGACCATGATGGATTGTCAGCTAAACATCTGGCTAGATCAGAAGACAACCTTGAGATAGCTGAAGAACTTTTGAGAACATAAAGAAGGAAAGTCACTTGATCCAGGGACAGCCCATATATATATTGGCCTATTCTGACCTCTTTTTCTGAATGGTGACACAGACCATTCATAATATAAGAATATTCTCCGTAACTGTGAGCAAGGCAGTGGGGTGGGGTAACTGAAGACAAGCCACAGCGTTTAACTACAACTTTGTTCACTACTCCAGCTCAGGCTGCATAGAAAAAGCATTTCGGCTCCTGAAATTCATTCCGATTGCGCAGATAAAATATAACTGATAGAAATCTACAGGATGTGGTATTAGTGTGTAAAAACAGTCAAGATCCAGTGATCCCCAGGCACGAACCTCCAGATGGTGCAGAAGTCAGGTGCCATTATGGCATCCGGGCATCTTCAATTGGTTGCAAGTGGCCGTTAGCCAGGTGCAAAATGCGCCTGGCTAATTTCGAACACTGATCAGGGCCAAAGGTTCCATTTGCCCAACGAGTGGGTGGGCTAGCCCCAATCGATTGCTTTCTAAAAAAGAACCTTCTCTGCATGATACCAGTGTGCTGCCACACTCCCAGCTTCCTTGCTGCCACATAGGCTCGTTATTCTGCTGCCCTAAAAATAGAACCCTGGTACTTAATTGTTAAAGCTTGTTAGGATTTACAGTGCTCTAACACAGCAACAGATGCTACCCTGGGCTCTTCCTTGTGACATAGTATTTATTAGCTCTCTTCCCCCCCAGAGGAAGGCCTGACGTCTGCAAATGCAAGAGGGCCATCTCCCTTGGTAGTACAAATCGAGATAGTTCCATTACATTCGCTGGAGATCAAATCTCAGGGATTGCGGCTGGGATGGCAGAGCACAAGATGACAGCCAATACCATTGGGGCTTCTCAAACAAGGGGGCCTCTTAGGAAAAGGAGGAACAGGGAAAGAAGGCTGCAAGGTGAGAGCATCAGTCGAATGGTGTGACAGATAATGCTAACTTTCTATTGATATTTCTGTCTATAGACTGAAGGAGTCCCATGGAGGAGGGATAGGCAATGTGGTCCCCTCCTAATGTTGCTGGACTCCAATTCCCATCATGCCTGGCCCTTGCCTATGCTGGCTGCTGGCTGGGGCTGATGTTGCTGGTGTCTAACATCACCAAGAAATTAGTACACCTTGGCTACCCCAGGTCCAGAGGTTGATCTACTCAGGTGAGACAAGCAGCCGTCACAGGTCCAGGAAAAGGGAACGCATCATTGACAATGCTCTGAAAACACACTAAATTTGGACAATTCAGGAAATACTCCCTGCAACTCCTGCCCTGCCCCATAGACTCTAAAGGAATCTCACAGCTCTACACTTGCCTTCTGTAGAGATTCCATACATTTGCTTACCATCTTCTCTGTATGAAGAGCTTTCGAAAGGTAGCACAGGAGATTTTCTGGATGCAAACAGGGCTGCTAGCTTGTGCAATGAGTTCTGTCCCCTTTATTCGCTGTAGCAGCCCTTCCAACCAGCCACCATAGCCATACCTTCCAACAGTATTGGTGTATAAATACGGAGCAGCTGACATGCTCAATGTTAGTGTACGGTTTTTGCTCAAGGCAGAAAATCAGGTTAGCAAGGGCTTTCCTGGCCCTGTGGCATGCAAAACATGCCGGCAATACCACACCCACAGTTCATCCCCTTTATGATTGTTACCAGCAAGACACGGGTTTTAACAGCGACAACTATTCTCACAACCTTGTTTATGTCAGGGCAGATTGCTCTCCTGCTGCCAAGACGTAGGGCTAAATTCAGCTAAGTTGCACTCAGAGCAGACCTATTTAAATGAATGTGCATGGCTGCATTTGGCTCAATAATTTCAAGGGTTCTACTTTTATGTTTCTTAACCCAAGGTACTATTTCTGGGTTAGTGGAGTCTGTAACCTGAAGCGTCTGTAACCTGAAGCGTATGTAACCCGAGGTACCACTGTATGGGAAAACCGGCCATTTGTGTGTTGCACTAAGGGGCTCTCAGCATCCAATGTGGGCTCTGTAAGTTGCACATTTGCCTCCAACAGAGGCTCCAAATGCCAGGAGCTCGCTTTGCCTGTGTGCAACGGCACCCTGTGTACTGCTTCTCGCACACAGCCCTCCCCAGCCATCCAAGAACAGTTAATGGGTGCAGTCTTTCCATAACAACGCATTCACCTCTCCAGCTCAGCCAGCCCTTTCCACAGCGTTGATGTCTTCCCAAACACAAATGGCTTCCGTGGCACATCACAAACAAGCAACGGAGGCACGGCTACCTCTTGTACATTCGTGGGCTTGTTTGCTTTTTTTAAAATTTTTGCAGATGGACATAACTTGGTACAAGTTGGCCTCTTTTGCATTTCACAGCTTGGGCATTCAGGTGCCGTGCCTCCACATTCCTTGCTTCAGAGAAAGACAGACACCAGGAAGCATAAACTACCTTGAAGCACATCTGGATAAATCTCATTAGTCTCAGTGGAGTTATTCCAGAGTTAGCCTGAGGATTAATACCTTTTAAAAAAAACTACATTGGTGTAATTGTTCTGGGTTAGACAGGTCATTGCTCAAGCCCAGCAAACTTTCCCCAACAGTGGTCAGAAAATCTGAATGCTCACAGCATTGGCTATGCTGGCTAGTGTATGGAGGGGGCGAAAGATTTCATACCCCTAGTTTAGAGAAATCAACTGGGCACTAACAATATGACCTACTAGCTCCTTGCTTAAAATACTCCCTGCGTTTACAGACCAGACTGCTCAAGAGCACCCCCTGCCGGAAAGCCAAAACAGTAAGGCTAGATCGCTGTCTCTGCACACGATTGTTGTCGTTTAGTCGTCTTAGTCGTGTTCGACTCTCCGTGACCAGAGAGAGCATGCCTTGGAAACTCTCACTTTCTTCTAAAAGCTTCTCCTTTTTTATGTCCATGGAGTTTTCTTGGCAAAATACTGGAGTGGGTTGCCAGTTCCTTCTCCACTGCACATGATTATGTTGGTGCAAATTAACCATGGAAGGGTTCCTAACTTCAGAACCGAAAACAGTAGCTGCTGGTGCTCATGCACGTTTTAAAGCTAAGATGGCTTACAGATATCAAGGGGGCTTGGAACAACGAGTGCAATTTTTACTGTCGGTTTGGAACATATGGGTGAGGTTATCGTCCCACTCTAGGGAAGAAACCCCCACTGTTTATTGGCCAAGACGTTCCAGGGATAACTGCTGGAAATCATTGCTTGTGCTCAAGCCCACCTGAAGGTTGATTCCATCCCAGATGTACAACTATCGAGTGGTATTATAGATGGTGGCCACACCCTCCCCTCCCCATGCCTTTAACAGCTATGCAGAAGGCAGAAATCAAACAGGTGAAGCTTCATACAGTTACATGGATGGCATGATGAGGAAAGCTACGCCTGGAAGACTTCTGAACAAGTCGACATGGCAATCAACTCTGTACTCCATGCTGTCAACAAGACACACACACACAAGCTTCCAATAATTAGAAACCAGACACAAAGTTACTGAGCTGTCAACATCAGATTTCAAGAAGCCCAGATCAGCCACCTGGGATTTTTCCTAGTTCTGATTGTCCCTTGCTTTAGCCTGCCAACAGCAATTTCTCCTAATGGAGGGTATCTGGATGTGATGTAATGAAAGTAGCAGGTCCCTTTTGTAACTGGGGCTACACGCATCTTTACCACTGAATCCAAAGGGACTTCTTTTTTCTTTTTTTAGTAAACCACATTCTTTGTTATTTTAACTCCCGTAAAACAAAACAGACCAAGTAGACATCTTCGGGATGGCATCCTCGCTATTGAACACCACTTCCACAGGAACAGCTCATATTAAACTATGATGAAATCCCCCCCATTTTATAATCGCAGCTGATAGACTCAACTGATTCACGCACCTAGGTTTTTCACCTTACGTGCAGAAAGTTGATGTGGCCCGGAAAAGAAGGTGCCAGTGATGAATTTGGAACCGTGACAAAAAATGAAACCCGCAGTGATCAGCCTTTGAAGTCTAGCGCACCAACTTAGAAACAGGAGGAGACCCTGGTAGCTGTGAAAAAAACAGGCTGCCAGGTGCTTGAATTTGATGCTGCACCTGTTGCTCAAAACATGCCAGGAACTGCAAGCCCCTGAGAAGCCACATGAAAGAGGCCATGGCGGAGAAGCCCTCCCTGATTTACGCTCCACACCACCTGTGCCGACAGCAAGCTGCTTTGCAAATCAAAACTTACTATTATTATTATTGATAGAAGAGTATCTCTTTTTGAGAAGGAGGGGGAAGAAATTAGACGGATAAGAGGGTGCTTCAAAATCTTCCCTCTGCACACTTTGCATGCAAACAGGTCCCCCCCCCCTTTTCCATCTTGAAGAGGGATTTCTGTGTTCAGGAAACAAGGACAGGACCAGCAATTGGCTTTACAAAAAAATTCTCCAACCCGATTAGGATCAAATGTCCCCGGGGACACTCTGCAAAGGCTTTACCTCACGCAGACAAGAATCTGGCATAAAGAGCTCTTCCTTGGTGGCCTCAGAATAAGGAAATAAACTTGAAGTCATGGAGAAACCTGTATGGGGGGGGGGGCAGGGCACATTCAGCCTGATAAAGGAAACTTCTGCCTCACTGGAGAGCTGCAGGTGTCTAACAAATCAGTGGCAACCGCAACAAAGATGGAACTCCTTATTTATTTCCCCCTCTCCAAAATACGGAGTATTACAAAAACCAAACCATGTTACCAGCCTTGCAAGGGAGGTTTGCAAGGGAACAGTCTTCATTATTCAGAGCCCACTGAGGCTGGGTGCACATTGTATTTTTGGCTATCAAACGCCCACCAGGTTGCCTTCCAGTAATGCAAACTTGTTTTCCTTCCAAATCAGACGCCATTAAACTTTTGCCCCAGAAGATCCTTCTCCCCCCCCCCGTCAGATTACACGGCTGTCACAATCAAGGTTTAAATATACATATATAAAAGCAAAACCCACCGCTTAAAACTCACCAGCACACACCTGCCAAAACTCCCACAAGCTCAGGTTACTGCAACTTCATCCTTTAAAATGCAAATATGGGCTCCCTGAACGCTTGAAACAAGTGCATCATTATAGTTTCCTTAGCCCAAACCCAGTCCACCCCTCCAACCCTGCAAATCCAATCCCCTTGCACTTTTCCAGTACAAAAAATCCAACATCTCCTTCAATACATACTAGGGGGGGGGGGACATGCCCCAATACATCATTTCACACCTTCCTCATTGGATCATATATATTTTTGCAGTTTTATTGAAATTCAGAAACAATTCTCCTGCGTTTATTTCATTTCAATATTTGCTTGCATCACTTTTATCCCACTCAGTTAACAACGACCTCTGAGTCAATTATGCCTAGGAGACATATGCGGGACAGCTTTCAGAAGCTGCCAACGTAACGTCAGGTTTAATGTTTGCTCTATGAAAACGAGCAGCCCTGCAGATCCTGGTAACGCGCTGACTCCACCTTAGAGCAACTTTTCGAAGGCTGCAAGCCTAGACACACCTACTTAGGAGCCAATCATGAGAAACTCCGTGGGGTTTAAATCTAAGGACCGAGTTCTGTTCACCCCCTAAGATGCACCAAGATAAACGAATTAGATCTGCAAGGGTCCGCTGCACCTCAAATCCTGGATTTAGAATGCATGCATTAAGCAGTATCTAGCCTCCCTTTCCTTCCCATTTTGCAGGAAAAAAACTTTCCGGAGTAGAAGCTTCCCCAGCCCAAAAGATATAACCGCCCCCGCCCCGATCTCTTGCACAGCCAACTTTTCACCGTGCAAGAGCACCCCGGGCACAAAGCGACGCGCTGTAATCCGTGCACTACAAAGTTCTTTTTCCGCCTTCCAAAGCAAAACGCATCCCGCATCTCTCCCCATGCAACCCCCCCCTTACATCTGCCAAAAAGTCGACCCTCGGGCGCGCATCTTAAGCACTTTCTGGGAGAAAAAAGAAGGGGGGGAAAGCAAGAGTTTTAAGAAAATCCACGTACCCAAGTCAGCTCAGAGATCGTTTCGCTGCAGTTCCTTCCACTTTTTGGGTTCTCTTTTCGAAATGGGTTCTTTTTGGTGGTGGGGGAGCCTTCCCCCCCCTCCCAAAAAATAAAAATAAAAAAGTCAAGCTTGCAGCGATTGCCTTCCTCCTGGTCCGCGGCAGCCCAGAGATGCGCGCGAGAGAGAGATCTGCACGCCGTCTAGACGCCGAGTAAGCCACTGGGGCTCACCAGCCCGTGGCCAGGAGATTCTCTTAAGCTCTCTGTGACGCACAGGCGGAGGGGTGGGCAGGGAAGGAGGGGGGATCCTCTGACGCACGCGCCGGGCTGCAGGCTTCACCATACAAGGCAAAAAGGGGCGGAATGTTCCGGCGCCCGCGGAGCGAGGGGAGGGGTTGGAATGTCTGCGCGGGTGACGCACGCGGGGTTCCATTGACGCACGCCTTGGAATTGTTTGATCTAAAAATAGAACGAGCTGCCCCCGGCTAAAAATAGAGCCCTTTCCCTAAGCCGGGGAGACGAGAGAAAGTGTCATAGGAAAAACCAAAAGGGGGAACGGGAGGATCCAGGGAACGGAAATGAAGGGGCGACGGCAAAATAATAATAATAATAAAAGATGCAAGAGGCGAGCGCGGTCTTGCAAAGCGAGCTCCTAGCAGCGCTCGGAAGCGCGGCTTAGGCAGCTCTCGCAGCGCTGCAGACACGCCGGCAACCCCCCAGCCGGGCGGTGGTTGCAGCCCTCCCTCCTTCCGTCCCTCCCTGCCCGCCACGAGGTTCTCAGGACAACCCCAAACTCCGCTCGCGTCTGTGCTTCCAGGGCCCTCCCCTCCTATAGTCGCCCGAAGCAGGGCTCCTCCCCTTTCCTGGGAGCAGGGGCCGGCGGAACGCCCCGAGACTTGATTCAGAAGATGCCCACCGGAGAGGGAGCGGAACGGTGCCAAGCGGCACGCGGGGGGCGGGCAATGCTTTCTGCTCAGATCATTGCAAAAGCCACGACGCCACCACCATGAATACAAAGAGCTGCTGCCCCCCCCCTCTCATGAGTATTTGGGGATAATGCGAGCTTTACAAACATGCGGGATTTGGGTTGCAACATTTTGAGCGTTGTTTTGTTTGCAAGAGTCGTCCACTCCCTTCTTCAATAACAGCGCAGGGTGAATTCAGACGAGACCCCCCCCCCCCACACACACATTTTCTTGGCCTGGAGATGGGAAAACAGGATTTCTGCATCCCCCGCTGCTGTGAAAGGCACAGGGGCAAAAGCCACTACAGAGAAATAAACAAAAGTTGCAATCCTATGATGAGAGTCAATTTCAGTGAGGGCATGACTTTCGCTTTTCTAACCCCATTTAACCAAGGCTGGGATGTTTTCCAGGTTTTTGCCTTCTTGCAATGCAATTAATTGGCCCCTGCGGCATGGTTTTAAAAGGCACATGACGGAGCTGAAGCTAAGCAGGTCTGGCTACTGTATTGATGAGAGCTAGCCTGGGAACCTAAGGCCTTAAGTCCCTATGGGGGTTAGCTTGGTTATAAAATTAAACAATTACATAAGTAGAATTTTTAAAATATTTCCCCCCCCCCCATGCTTTGAAAATGCACTACCACTAAGCCTACAACCCGATTGAAGAAATGTTAAAAATCAAGAGTTTCAATTCATTTAACCGAGAATAATATTCATATCTGTCAATAAAACAACTTTTCTAAAAAATATTATGCACCCATATCAACTATATACTGTGTTTTTAGATGATGCACACATCCTTTGTCCTACGTGTCCTCACTTCTCTCCCATACAACCCAACTAGGGGCAGGATATTTGTTAATTATTCACGAATGTTCACTACTACCAGCAGCACTAAGAAGTTAGAAACAATTAAAAAAAAAACCAAGAAAACCATACTCTGCACATTTGTAACACTGGTGCTGGGGAAAAAAAGCTGCAGCGAATCTGAAGCTTGAAGCTCACTAGATCTCCAAAGTGGATAATAAATTAGGCTAGGGAAATGAGTGTAAAGATGAGGGCAGAGCCCTGCCAGTTTGCATCAAACATTTGCCCTTTATCACCATCTCTAGTTGGCTGGCTCTGTTTTGGGAAAGAGCCTGGTGGAAACCCCTCTCCCCCCCCCCCGCCCTGCGCATGTTTTGCTCAATCAAACAAGGGAAACTAGAGACAAGGGTGACTCAGGAGTCCAGAAAACTAGGTCAAGCTTTCTGCACGTGCCCCAGTGCACCTGTTGCTGGCTGGGTGGCTTTCCTTGCATGCCCCAACCATAAATAATTTTTTAAAGAAGTACAGTGGTACCTCGGGTTACATACGCTTCAGGTTACAGACTCCGCTGACCCAGAAATAGTACCTCGGGTTAAGAACTTCAGGATGAGAACAGAAATCGTGCTTTGGCGGCAGCGGGAGGCCCCATTAGCTAAAGTGGTGCTTCAGGTTAAGAACAGTTTCAGGTTAAGAACGGACCTCCGGAACGAATTAAGTACTTAACCCGAGGTACCACTGTATTTCTTAAAGCCTGGAACTTTGCCACAAACAAGGTGCTGGCAGTCATCTCTGCCTCCACAACCTCAGAGAAGCCTCTTTCTCTTTTCCTTCCCAGCCAGCTTTCTAAGCCCACTTCCAAATTCTGATTTTGCTCTCTGCAATTTTGTTTACAAGACCTTAACAGCCCGCCAGTCCGTCCCCCCCCCCCCAGCTTTTAAGGCAAGTTCTGGTAAAACTCTGGAAAAATGGTTCACATCTCCACAAGCTAAACTTAACACAATAAAACCTAAATATATTCTATATGAACATCAGTAATATCAGATAAAACGCAACAATGAAAAATTTTGCTCTGAGCGGGAGTGAGAAGAGGCGGTAACAGCTTTTGTTAAATAAAGATGTTGTCTGTTCCAGTCTAAAAAAAAATTTGGGTAAAAAAATCAATGTTTATTTTTTGCAAGAACCTTACGGAAACTGCTTTGGGAGGTCTGCCTGAAAAGCGCAAAACAAACAAATATTCAAAAACCTTAGCCTCCACCATCACATCCTCCTCAAATCAAAAGAGTCAAAGTACCCATTAGGTGCTACTGCCCGTCCTAAATTGTCCACAAAAATTTCCAGGCTATAGTTCAGGTAAGATAACCTGGGAGACAAGTCATTGGAGCAAGCATGCCTTTAATCTACACTTTCTCTTTTCTTTACTTTTCATAGTTTGCATAGTCTGTTCTATTGGGGTGTGATAACCAAGAGTCATAAGAGGAAGCCAACAAACATGTGTGAAGACTTTTCAGGGTTTGGCTCTAGTGGGATTAAGAGATTTCATTCAGGATCATTCACTGAGTCCTGGATTTTGGAATGAACAGGCAGCACAAGAAATCAGAGGGTACTACAATTAACTCTGACTAGCTGAAAAGCATATTATCATCAGTGCGGGATCTTGCAGTCCTTTGCCAGTAAGAGAAAAATATTTGGGCTGATTTGCCTCTATGGCTCCCCACTACTTAAGTCCCAAATGAGGGTTCTCAATCTGTACCCACTTTCTTTGACCTACCACAGCTGTGCTAAAGCTCCATAATGATGATGATGATGACAACAAAAATAATTTTATTATTTATACCCCACTCATCTGACTGGGTTGCTTCAGCCACTCTGGGCAGCTTCCAACATATATAAAAACATAACACATTATTACAGTGGTACCCCAGGTTACATACGCTTTAGGTTACATACGCTTCAGGTTACAGACTCCGCTAACCCAAAAATAGTGCTTCAGGTTAAGAACTTTGCTTCAGGATGAGAACAGAAATCGTGCTTTGGCGGCAGCAGGAGGCCCCATTAGCTAAAGTGGTGCTTCAGGTTAAGAACAGTTTCAGGTTAAGAACGGGCCTCCAGAACGAATTAAGTACTTAACCCGAGGTACCACTGTATTATTATTATTATTATTATTATTATTATTATTATTATTATTATTATTAAAAACTTCCCTAAACAGCTGCCTCCAGATGTCTTTTAAAGTTACTTATCTCCTTGGCTTGGGGGTTGGATAACTCCATAACCTCCAACATTTATCCGGTGAAAATAGGGGCACCCTAAGGAAAAGCGGGACATTCCAGGATGAAATCAGGAACCGGGGCAGCTTCTGTAAATCCGGGGCTGTCCCTTGAAAATAGGGACACTTGGAAGGTCTGCCACTTTAGCTAATAATCATGACCAACTTGCGTTCATTAACTTCAATGGGTCTGCTCTGAGTAGGCTTTCACGGAATACAACCTCTCTGCTTTGTCAGAATGCAGAAGCTGCTGTGGACTAGATTCCTGGGCTTAAATTTACTTGTTGTTTAGTCGTGTCCGACTCTTCATGACCCCCTGGACCAGAGCACGCCAGGCACTCCTGTCTTCCACTGCCTCCCGCAGTTTACTCAAACTCATGCTGGTAGCTTCGAGAACACTGTCCAACCATCTCGTCCTCTGTCGTCCCCTTCTCCTTGTGCCCTCCATCTTTCCCAACATCAGGGTCTTTTCCAGGGAGTCATCTCTCCTCATGAGGTGGCCAAAGTATTGGAGCCTCAGCTTCACGATCTGTCCTTCCAGTGAGCACTCAGGGCTGATTTCCTTCAGAATGGAGAGGTTTGATCTTCTTGCAGTCCATGGGACTCTCAAGAGTCTCCTCCAACCCCATAATTCAAAAGCATCTATTCTTCGGCGATCAGCCTTCTTTATGGTCCAGCTCTCACTTCCATATTTATTTCCAAATTTACTTGAGAATAGTACAAGTTCAGGAAGGGTTAAGTGAGTAGCCCAGGGCATGGCAGTATCTCTGCTGCAGGGCTCTTGCGAAGCTAAAATGTTATTCTGAGTTGCTTATTAACAAGGAAATGAAGACGGGTGGGGAGAAAGATCACTTCACAGTGTGCCAGGCATTACTTGGTAAAGCTGCAGTGGCTATACAGAACCTCCATGTTTAGAGCAAGTTAGGCTGCTGAACAACAGCTGCTGGGGAGCAGAAGCGGGAAAGGTCTATTGCCTACAGGCTTCGTTCGGTGAACTTCCCAAAAGGCATGCAACTACCGGCCACTGCACATGGGATGCGGGTGGCGCTGTGGGTTAAACCACAGAGCCTAGGACTTGCCGATCAGAAGGTCGGCGGTTTGAATCCCCACGACGGGGTGAGCTCCCATTGCTCGGTCCCTGCTCCTGCCAACCTAGCAGTTCGAAAGCACGTCAAAGTGCAAGTAGATAAATAGGTACCGCTCTGGCGGGAAGGTAAATGGTGTTTCCGTGCGCTGCTCTGGTTCGCCAGAAGCGGCTTAGTCATGCTGGCCACATGACCTGGAAGCTGTCTGCGGACAAATGCCGGCTCCCTCAGCCAGTAAAGCGAGATGAGTGTGCAACTCCAGAGTCATCCGCGACTGGACTTAACGGTCAGGGGTCCCTTTACCTTTACAGGTCCCTACTCATATGGCCAATGCAAAGGCTGTAGTGCTAACATCATCATCATTATTATTAAAATTTGTACATCACCCAATACCCGCAGGTCTCAGGGCAGCTCACAAGATAAAATCACAATATAAAAACATAAATAGCAAAAGTAAAAACAACCCAATAATCCCCTCCCCAGCACATTTTCAAAGGGCAAGAGATGTCCATCAGCCCAAGGCCTGGTTAAAGAGGAACATTTTTGCCTGGCACCTAAAGGTGTATAATGAAGGTGCCAGCCAAACCTCCCTGGGGAGAGCATTCCACAAACGGGGAGCCACTGCAGATAAGGCCCCGTTCTTGTGTTGCTACCCTCAGGACCCCTGCTGAACTCAGCGTGGAGTAAACATGCATGTAAGATCAGGCTGTGTGTATGTGTTTATAAAGCTTTGCCTTAAAGATCCTTGCCCCAGCGGTCAAACCCCAAAGGCCGCAGCCACTTTGCCGGGAGTTTAGTGTCACAAAAACAAAGTCAGCCCAGGGCGGAAGGAGTTTTTCCTCTGCCTGGTCTACTCCCCCCCCCCCCGCTCCCCATTTTCCAACTTGGCGATACATCAGGCTGCAACCTCCAAGTGGAATTTTGTAGGCCAAGCATAAAAGACGCCGATAACTCGGCAGCCGGAAAGATTGATGTATTTTCCTATTGTTAAAAATATTTTTAGCCTCGGCAGCCTCTGGGTTTGCTTAAAGGCCTCACGCCTGTTAAGACCGACTGCGTAACAAGATGCGTTTTTCTTGCATGTTTGAGCTGAAGACTTGGCCGGAAACCCAGAGCAGCTGCTGAGGAGAGGAATGTCATTGTCAATTGGTTGGTTACCCCAGCACTCTCGAATGCTGGGTTTTTTTGCGGGGTGGGGGGAACAAACCCTAAAATTTCAGGAATTAAAACCAACGGTGCCTTGTTGGTTTGTTTTTTAAAATGTTGGGTTGGTAAATAGATGATAGAGGGAGACTACTAAAATCCAAGTCACAGAATCCTGGCGCTACTGGAAATCTGAAGATGACTTAGCTTAGGGATGCGAACCTGACATCCCCCAGCTGTTGTTGGTACCAACTCTCATCAACCTCGGCCAGGGACGACCGAGTCCAGCAACATCTGGAGTACCATGCCTTCTCCACCTCTGATCTAGCCAATCCTCTGTCATAGAATCATAGAGTTGGAAGAGACCACAAGGGCCATCGAGTCCAACCCCCTGCCAAGCAGGAAACACCATCAGAGCACTCCTGACATATGGTTGTCAAGCCTCTGTTTAAAGACCTCCAAAGAAGGAGACTCCACCACACTCCTTGGCAGCAAATTCCACTGTCGAACAGCTCTTACTGTCAGGAAGCTCTTCCTAATGTTTAGGTGGAATCTTCTTTCTTGTAGTTTGGATCCATTGCTCCGTGTCTGCTTCTCTGGAGCAGCAGAAAACAACCTTTCTCCCTCCTCTATGTAACATCCTTTTATATATTTTATATATTTGAACATGGCTATCATATCACCCCTTAACCTCCTCTTCTCCAGGCTAAACATGCCCAGCTCCCTTAGCCGTTCTTCATTAGGCATTGTTTCCAGGCCTTTGACCATTTTGGTTGCCCTCCTCTGGACATGTTCCAGTTTGTCAGTGTCCTTCTTGAACTGTGGTGCCCAGAACTGGACACAGTAGGGGCTCAATTTCTCAATTTCCTCAGAGGGGCTCAATTTCTCTGTATCAGGTTCCCCACAGAACACTGTGTTTTCAATATTTTTTGGGGGGAAGAATCATGAATCCAGGACTGGACTCTGAGCATAAAAAGAGCTTAGCCCCCCCCCAAACCCTCTTCTTAGATCAGCCACTGATTTCCTTGGCCTAGCTCCCCTCACAAGTTTTTCGCAAGGATAAAAAATAGAATAACCTCCTCTATGGCATCTTGAGCTCTTTGGGAGAATGAGAGAATCCCAATGTGACCAATGAATTTGGAAATGATTGAGAAGGAATTTTAAAAAATAAAATAAAACATTCTACATATACACTCCAATAAATCATATTTTTATTTTTTTCGACTTCCCATCTTGTTTTCCATGAATCCCCCCCCCCCCCGTTTTCTATCTCTTATGTCCTAACAATATTACAATAAGTCCTAATTCTTTCTTTACTCGTTATTCAAATCCTTCCCGCAAATTCATCAAACTGTAACATTTCTTTAAATAGTCCGAAATCATTCTGTTGCTTTCAGCTGGCCAGTAAAAATGTACGGTAGTTGACGGCTACTCTAGAAGAAGAGGAGAAAATGAGAGGAGCACCCCCCAAAAAGGCAAAAACCAGACTGCTAGGCAGGGGACCTCAGAGTTTAAAAAGCTATTCGAAAGGCATGTATATGTAGACGACAACAGACGACAACCAGTCCTCACATTAATTCAATGGAAAGTTCCACTCTGAAACAATTTAAGGGCACTTCGAAGTGGTTTGAGGTCTGCAGCCGTACTGAAGTCTCAGAGCGAGGCAAGCCCTTCTCTTGAAAGCATGGAAATGTGGCTTGCCAGTGGGGGTGGAGACCAGGGGAAAACCTACTCAGATCTCTCTGTGCTTCTAGCAAAGCCTTTGTGCCTCTCCTACACTCAAAATAATCTCTAAAACCATCAAGCAAGGAACCTGCTATGTACACATGGAAAACGCTGCACACTGGGTTTCCACTCTTGAACAAACGCGTTAAAACAGTAAATATGTAATTCGAAATTCAGAAGGCAGATTGGTTTTTATCATCCGATCTGGTCTAGAAGTCAGAATCATCTAGGTAGAAAGCCTGAATTAATCAAGTACGTTTGGCATATATAAAGCAATGTTGCAGGGCGGAACAAACTGATTTTCAGGATTCCAGGCACCCCATTCCCGTTCTCTGCCACTACCCATCCAGTTTTCAGCTTTCCCCAGCAGTCAATCAGTATTCCATGTGACTGGCTCTCTTTGGTTGCTCTGAGCTTTTTAAAGATTCCCCCACCCTCCCAAATATTTCTTGTACTTTTGCAAATCTATTGGGTTTCCCCAAAGCTTGCTGGTACCTTACGCAGGTGTCGGTTACATAAGAATCAGCACTCTGAGAGTGGATATCACTATTGAAGAGGACAAAATTCTGTTTATATCATTATTAATATATATAAAGGGAGAAACACCATCCCTGGCTCAATAATTTAAAAAGACACTGGAGAGAAGGAGGAAGAAGTCTTTGTATTCACGACCGCCCCCCCACTACAAGATCAGTGCACAACTTGATCACTGCTGGATACTAAGTCAAAGATCAGGAACGCTTAGCCCTACAGATCTTGCTAGATTAAAGGTAAAGGTAAAGGTAAAGGGACCCCTGACTATTAGGTCCAGTCGTGACCAACTCTGGGGTTGCCTCTGGGGTTGCGGCGCTCATCTTGCTTTATTGGCCGAGGGAGCTTCCGGGTCATGTGGCCAGCATGACTAAGCCACTTCTGGCAAACCAGACCAACACGGAAACACCGTTTACCTTCCCGCCGGAGTGGTACCTATTTATCTACTTGCACTTTGACGTGCTTTCGAACTGCTAGGTGGGCAGGAGCAGAGACCAAGCAACGGGAGCTCACCCCGTCGCAGGGATTCGAACCGCCGACCTTCTGATCGGCAAGTCCTAGGCTCTGTGGTTTAACCCACAGCGCCACCCGCGTCTTGCTGGATTACAACGCCCATAATCTCTCGTACCAATTGATTTGAAAAATAGTTCAGTTCCAAACTCATGCTATTAACAGGGGAGGGGGGAAAACCAACCCAAACTCTTGTTGTTATGGTTCTAGTGCAACAAAACAAGACTTTTTATTTATTTTTTACCCATCAGACAAGCAGCCAGCCCTACATCCGCTGCCAAGTTGGACCCTGCTTTAACACCCAGCAACACCATGTACCGCCAGCTGCATCTAAGTCATCCCATAGAGAAGATAGATTAACTACACAAACTGTTCCGGCACAGTCTGGTTCTAAAGAAAAGATGGCTTGCGAGCCTGGTACTCGGGGTATGTTCCCAAGGCAACCCTTGCGTTTCAGAGTGTTCCCAACTTACGCGTCAGACTTCAGAGCTTGGAACTGGATGCCAGGAAGGGTAGCAAGCCGCTTGCTGAGTTATTAAAAGTGTTTCCGTACCAGATGTCTTTTCTCGGCGGCGTCTCAGTGTTCTTCCACCAATCTCTCACTTACACACACCCTTTAGAGACTTTGGAGTACCATTGTCCAAAAGGAGGCGGGGAGGGGAAAACAATGTGGCAGTCGCAGGGCCTTTTCGCAGTGGCCCCCAAATCCTTGTATGAACTCCCATACGAAGAATACAGAGAGGCATCAAACCGTGCGACAACATTATAGAAAACTTCATAAATGTTTCCCCTTGTGAGGCAGGATTTGGGTCGATTCATAAGTCTGCCAAATGGATCTTTTACAATATGGACTGGTTGTTTATGTCCTCATCTGGCAAATATTTTTTTTTGCAGAGGATCACTGTGAATGGGTAGTCAAAGGCTGGGTGAATTCTCATTACCACCACCACTGTCTCGCCTGTTTCCCTCTCTGCCATTGATGGGATGTGCTACTTGTTCCATCCCCCCCCCCCCGCCCCCGCCGCCGAGACACAGCAGATGAAGAAACAGTCAGAAGGAAGTCAGATCCAAGAACCTTTGGTGCTGCCACAAAGGACTCTGGGCATTGCCACCCTTTGTGCAACAAAGCCAGGCAGCATTCAAAATCTGCCAGCTGCCCACACTCTGAGATGGAGATGCGCTGTGCAGTTCCTGGATTCCAACACACAAAAAGCTACTCTGTCCCCAGGCAGAACAAGGTCCCTGGCATTCTGTTCTGCCCAGTGGCATCTCATTTTACAGAAAGCCTGACTAGGCGCGATCCGATATTGCGCATTGTGCTTCGGGACTGAAGAGAACAGCTGGAAAGTGGGAGATTGTGCCCCCTCCCCGCAGCCCAGGTGCAAACCGGATTAACGAAAGGTACAAAGTCCTCCTAGCCTGCTAACTGAGTGTTCTAGACAAGAATGTTGCAAGAGGCTCCGAGTTCCTGGCTGGTGTTGCAGGATATTCGAGAGGGTACAGAAACTTCTAAGGAGGGAAACATTCCCAGGATTGTAGGTGGTGCCTCTCTCTGATGAAGACCTCAAAGCTGGGTAACTAAACAAGCTGAGGCCCTAGACCAGCGGTTCTCAACCTGTGGGTCCCCAGATGTTGTTGGACTACAACTCCCATCATCCCTGAGCTTCGGCCTTGCTAGCTAGGGGTGATGGGAGTTGTAGTTCAACAACATCTGGGGACCCACAGGTTGAGAAAGGCTGACGTAGGCCTTTTACCTCCTCAAGACAGGAGTAGCAGGCAGATTTGAAGATACAAAAGTCCTGTGGGCAAGGTGTGTCACAGGAACACCACAAGGACTCGGGACAGCCTGGGTCGGAATCCCATTCAGCAACAAAGTGGATTTCACAATCTCGGGTCAATCATGGTCTTTCAGCTTGGTCTACTTTGCAAAGCTGGTTTTTAGGATGCAACAAGTACAGTGGTACCTCAGGTTACATACGCTTCAGGTTACATACGCTTCAGGTTACAGACTCTGCTAACCCAGAAATAGTGTTTTAGGTTAAGAACTTTGCTTCAGGATGAGAACATAAATTGTGCTCTGGTGGCGCGGCAGCAGCGGGAGGCCCCATTAGCTAAAGTGGTGCTTCAGGTTAAGAACAGTTTCAGGTTAAGTACGGACCTCCGGAACGAATTAAGTACTTAACCTGAGGTACCACTGTACATCCTTCATTTGCCACCCCAAGGCCCTTGGAAGAAAGTTGGGATACAAATGCGATAAATAAATGAATGCTGGCAAGTTAAGCAAAATAGCTGAATCTTAGATTTTAGGCTCATGTTATCTGAGTAGGAATTTACCTGTATCCTGGTTTTTTACAGATGTCACCCAGCGCTTCTCCTTTCTAGGTTAGTACACATTTGTGACGTGCTTAGTTTCAGCAATTGTGCTTTATCTAACGTTCTCTCTCTGATCAGTCGCTGGGCCTGTGTATCTGTTAGATTCAATCCAGGCCAGTGAATCTTGAATCGCCCAGCCCACCGCTTCCACTGATTCATGACTAAACTCTGGTAAAGTCTCTCCAGGAAGCAAAATTATTTTGACTTTGGCGGTTCTGTGCTCACAGGGAAACTTTGTGGCGGAGTCAGAACTGAAGTCAGTATGTAAAGCTCATCATTGAAGGAGAGGCGTCTCTTAAACCTGTCTGGGGAGAAGCAGGAGATCGCTCTCTCCGCTTCTACAGAAGGAAAAACTAAAGAAGAGAGGCCTTCTCCAAAGCGTCCTGACCCCAAATGACTTCTTTATTGTTCAGGAAGTTCCCTTCCCTTAGGCAATGTACACCTGCGGCACATGTATCCAGGGAGTCCTGCCGTAAGCATTTTGATTGGCAGAAAGTAAATGTATCTTTCCTGGCACAGGAACACAGGTAGAGGACAAAGTGTACGAACATGTCAAACTGGGTTTTGGAGAGAACTTCCAAGAAAAGCAACACCGTTAAGAGGAAGAGTCCGGATTTGCAATAAAGGCTGTCTTGTGTTTAGGAAACCATACATCCTTCGCCGTAATTGTACCCATCCCCTCTCACATAATCAGGGCGGCTAAACTGTTGATCTTTCCTATTTGCTCAGGTCTGCTTGAAGGGTGGGTGGGGGGAATAGTCTCATAGTCTAATGTTGATATCTAGATTGTTGGTGGACTCCAACTCCAATCAGCCCTGGCCAGATGGTCAGGGATAATGGGAATTGTAGTCCAACAACATTTGGAGAGCTGCAAGTTCTTCATCCCTCCTTTAAGCGGGTGGCGCTGTGGGTTAAACCACAGAGTTTAGGACTTGCCGATCAGAAGGTCGGCGGTTCGAATCCCCACGACGGGGTGAGTTCCCGTTGCTCGGTCCCTGCTCCTGCCAACCTAGCAGTTCAAAAGCACATCAAAGTGCAAGTAGATAAATAGGCACCACTCTGGTGGGAAGGTAAAGGGCATTTCCGTGCACTGCTCTGGTTCACCAGAGGCGGCTTAGTCATGCTGGCCACATGACCCGGAAGCTGTACGCCGGCTCCCTCGACCAGTAAAGCGAGATGAGAACCGCAACCCCAGAGTCGGTCACGACTGGACCTAATGGTCAGGGGTCCCTTTATCTCAGATCAGGGCAACCAGCACCAATGACCCAAACTAACATCCTTGCTCCTTGGGCATCCCTTGGCAGAGTGGAGAATGGGCCCTTTAATACCACTGTGCTGGATAAAAAAACCAGTTAGCATAATTATTTATTCCAGGGTAAATACCGTATTTTTTGCTCTATAAGACTCACTTTTTCCATCCTAAAAAGTAAGGGGAAATGTGTGTGCGTCTTATGGAGCGAATGCAGGCTGCGCAGCTATCCCAGAAGCCAAAAGCCAGATGCTTTCGCTGCACAGCAATCCCTCTTGCTGTTCTGGCTGCTGGGATTCAGAATATTTTTTTCCTTGTTTTCCTCCTCCAAAAACTAGGTGCGTCTTGTGGTCTGGTGCGTCTTATAGAACGAAAAATACGGTAGTTCTCCTGCACACTCCCCACAGCTCATTTTAATTGGCTGAACTGTTTAAGGCAGTTTCTATTTGCAAAAAACACCCGTGACTCACAACCAAACAAAAAAGTAAAAATGGAGCTCGATAAAATCGTGGATGGAACCATCAGCTCCTTTCCAGGCAAAAACTCAGCCCTTCTATCTAAAGAGCATCGGTCTTATTACACTCAGAAGGCTTGTAGCCACAATTAGTTCCTGGGTTCCCCCCCGGCAAAAGGAATCCTTGCTTCGAAGTGTGACTCACCCGTAACAGAAAGTTCCATAGGTTAGGTTATTTGCTGTCTGAAAGGAGTGTTGCCTTTGATCGCACGGGAGCCGGACTGGTGTTCCTTGCTGTCGTCCTACGCTCTCTCCCTCTTTCATCTGAAGCAAAGCTGCAGGTGTAGCGAACACCTTGGCCAAGAGGAGCCATCTGGCAGGCGGCCAGCGGTGGCGGTGGAGGGCAGCAGCCCGCAGCTGGTTTCAATCATCAGGGGCCGGGCCGGGAACTGCTTAGCAGGGTTTGGCAGTCAGAGCGCTGAATGCACGCATGTTTGTGTTTCAGAGGAAGCCAAGCCCACAGCGGCGTCAGAGAAAGCGTAAGGGGTGTCCCACCCACCGCTGGACGTCAGCAGCTGGACAGGCAGCGGCCCGCGTCAGCAGGTCTTGGAAGAACACGCCAAGAGCCATATATAGGTCATGTGGGGAATCCCTTCTAAACCAGGAATCTTTCCCTTCCCCTCCCTAGTTGACCTCCTAAAAACGTCACTTTCTAGCCAAAGCTGGGGGAAAGCATTTAGGAGTCCCAGAATGGCTGGCTGGTGCCGGAATAAAAAAAACACACACACACAAAAACCCTGATGCAATTGAGCAGGCTGGTGACTGTTTTAGCACAGTTATGAAAGAGCTTGTTTCGCCAGGACTGAAGGCCAAACGTTGCAGCGTTTTCAGCGTCCATCAAAAGTGCTGCTGGTCTCAAACTGACCAAACTCAAATCACATTAAAAGTCTGAATTCCAAGTATATACATGCACAATTAAGGCACACTCCCAGACCCCGATTTGATCCCAGAATATCCCACTTTTCCTTAGGACGTCCCTATTTTCATCAGAGGGCATGGAATTATGCAACCCCCAAGACAAGGAGATAAGGAACTGTACAACCTTTAGAAGAAATCTGAAGGCAGCCCTGCACAGGGAAGTTTGTTTAATGTTTTATTATGCTTTTATGTATGTTGGAAGATGCCCAGAGTGGCTGGGGCAACCCAGTCAGATAGGTTGGGTATAAATAATAAAATCACTATTATCATCATCGTTATTATTATTACTATGGAACAGGTCATCCCTATTTTCATGGGAGAAATGTTGAACATCATCAACAATGGGAGGTGATCTGAAACAATGCTACTTGAGTCAGTTACCCAGAGGTGCCAAATCAATCATGAGGCCCAAATTCCTATTTGGAGTTGTGCAAGCAGAATTGCCATGCGCACAATGTCTCCCTTTGTTGAACAGAGCAGGGAGGCTGCTCTGCCGTATGCCAACACCTTTCATTGCTATCTGCACCGAAACACCAAATGTAGGGCTGCCATACCTCTGGAATTTCCTGGACATATATGGGAAAAGCTCAACAACTTTGCCCAAAAAAGATCTCAACAACTTTTGCACCCGGATTTTCACTTTTTGAAATATGGCAACCCTAACCAAATGGAAAGACAGTGCTCCATCGCAACCCAGGAGGAGGTCAGGTACTACCAGACATTCAAGATGCAGGGCAGGGGACCTCCTAAGTACCGTATTTTTTGCTCTATAAGACTCACTTTTCCCCTTCTAAAAAGTAAGGGGAAATGTGTGTGCGTCTTATGGAGCGAATGCAGGCTGCACAGCTATCCCAGAAGCCAGAACAGCAAGAGGGCTCGCTGCTTTCATTGCGCAGTGATCCCTCTTGTTCTTCTGGCTTCTGAGATTCAGAATATTTTTTTTCTTGTTTTCCTCCTCCAAAAGCTAGGTGCAACTTATGGTCTGGTGTGTCTTATAGAGCGAAAAATACGGTAACTGAAGTTCCATTTTCATGACCTGCGGGCAAGGATCAAACACCAATTGGACTACAACCCCCATCATCCCCAACCATGGGCCATCCTGGCTGGAGCTGATGGGAACTGGAGTTTAGCAACATCGATAAGCCCACAGACCTGCTATCCCTGGCCTACCAAAAGGAAGCATGCAACAGGAACAGCCAGACACAGAGTGGGCAGTGGGGCAGCCAGATCAAGGTATTTTACACAAGTCCAATATTAAATTGTAAGCCTTTAAATCAGCAAAAGCTATTTTGAAATTCGCTGCTTGAAAGGTGGGAATCTGGTTAACCCAGCTCTATCGGTGTATAAAGCAAAAACAATGGCCCAGATTCTATATGGTGCAGAGGTTTGGGGTACCTCAAAGATCTCTGGTTCAGAACCCCCACAGAATTATTTTTTAAGAGTTCTTTTAGGTTTACCCAAAGACGTGCAATCTGCCATGGCCAGGTTGGAAACTCGCATGTTGAGCATAGAGAGCCAAACAGATAAAATAATCCTCTGCTATTGGTTTAGAATTCAACAGATGGACAACACTAGGCTACCAAAAAAAGCCTGATTGAGCTCTCGAATGGATTACCCCTTAAAAACTGGGTAAATCACGGTGCCCAACTGATGGGCAAATATGACTGAGATCACAAGTCACCCAAAGGGGTGTGTGCCCATCTGACATCCAGGAAAGTCTGCAGTGCAGTCACAAAGGAGAAGCACATCACTAACAACACTTGCTCTGAGCCAAGTCACTATCCTATCCAGACAAAAGGTGTGCTCTCTAGGCCTTTGTCAGTGCTTCAGCGAGTTTCAAAAGGTGAGAGGCGTGCGAGAGAGGAAAAGAAAGAGAAAGAGGAAGGGAGAAAAACACAGAGAGGAATCTCATAACTTTCTGAAGCCCATATCTAGGGCAGTGTGTACTTGCAACAAGTGGCAAGAGGCAGTATTTGGGTTACCGGTATTTATTTCTTAAACTTACGCCCCACCTTGGATAAAAATATCCAAGGCAGCTAGAAGTTAACCAGTTAACAAAGTGAGTTCAGACAGCATTTCCACAGGAAGGAGCTACACTAAACACTAAATGCCCATTGCCCAACACACACACACATACACACATATGACCGTGCTCATGCAATTTCTGGCTTAACTTCGCATCAGCAAGTACTAGGGGCTTGGTTTGTTTTTTAATAACTAAATTTATTCTATGAGAAAAACCACATTTCGTGCTTAGCCAGCGTGATTACAGATACGCAAACACATACAGTCCATCTTAATTCTCAAGGAAATCTATATGACGGAGGAAAAAAATATAGCACGAAATGGTTTATCCTGCTGGGGACAACCACATTTTTTAAAAAAATATTTTTTTTGAAGCATTGTCAAGGCTTTGTTAGGCTGTCCATGTAGCAACCAGCACTGAGGCTCTAGCAAGAGGAAGAAGCAACAGAAAAAAATATTTCATTTGCCAGCCAAGCAAATATTTCTCCCCCCCCCCCCCACTGCAACATATACAGTGATGTTCAAAGGCTTCAATCCTAAACATGAATGCTTTGGCATATATGCTACTGAACTCAGTGGGACCTACCTTCAAGTAAACATACTGAAGATTATAGTGTTAGGTTCGCTCCTATGCATAACGTATTTTTCGCTCTATAACACGCACCCGACCATAACACGCACATAGTTTTTAGAGGAGGAAAATCCGCAGGCATGCCACCCGTAGGCATTCCCTCCATAACACACACAGACATTTTCCCTTACTTTTTAGGAGGAAAAAAGTGAGTGTTATGGTGCAAAAAATACGGGTATGTATTTGAGAGTGACCACTCCTCTGTGAAGCAGCACGTTCACCAACACAAAATCTGTAGTAGCCCAGGAAATTTCCATTATGCAAACAAAATTAGCATCTTCATTTCACTCCAAACACAAGTCTAGACACCCACACTACTATCCAGTGGAATACAGGGTATGCAGGCCACTCCGACATATATGCCGAGCTCCAGAAGAGGGGCTGTGTTTTGTTATGCCAAGGTGGGATACAGAGTGCCAAAGTGCATGAAGGAGATCTACACTGACTGAAAGCATCTCAATTTGCAATTCAGCTCACTTACTGGAATGGGAGGGGATACATTCCCCCCCTTAATTGGAACAATCTTGTAGAAAGGCAAGACCAGAACTAGCCTGGCCTTTGACAACTCCAAAGAGAAAGAAAAATGATACAGAAGTGGTCAGGTGGTCAGAACCCTTCTAATATCCCATATATTGTTATTCAAGTGAGAATGGTTGGGCTCTTAGCTGCCAACTTTTCCCTTTTCTCGCGAGGAATTCTATTCGGAATAAGGGAATTTCCCTTAAAAAAAGGGAAACGTTGACAGCTATGGTTGGGTTGCCCTACAATAATACCTGCTGACTGTAGGAAAGAATGGCAGCTTTATGCAGGAGATCTCTCAGTAGAACCCAGATCAACTAAACCAGTCCTTATGTAGGTTTTCTAAAACGCCATTGCAGGTACCTAGGAGCAGTGGCATAGCGTGGGTTGTCAGCACCCGGGGCAAGGCAAGGAATTTGCGCCCCCTAACCTGTGGATTTGCGCCCCCTAACCCTAACCTCCAGATGTTGCGCCCGGTGCGGCCGCCCCCCCCTGCACCCCCCACGCTACGCCACTGCCTAGGAGTAAAACCCACAGAAAACAGTGGGATTTACTTCTATGTAGCCAGGCATCGCTTTGCCTTCCCAGCAGGGCTGCCACCCATAGGTGTAGCCAGGATTTATGTTGGGGGGCAGGATTTATGTTGGGGGAGCCGAACCAAGCTACCTGCGAGGCAATCGCTCAGTTAGTTAAGTATTTTATGTATCTACTTGATTTAGGGGAGGGGCAGCTGTCGTCCCCCCGCCTCTCTAGATACGCCCATGGTGCCAACTTGAACAAAATATTGAGTGGGGGGGGCAGGTGAGTCCTGCCCCACATAATCGATCACAAGGGACTACTTTAATGTCAATGCCCATCAACTTTTTGGGGAGGTGGCCCCCTCAAATATTTTATTGCGGGGAGGGCCGAAGGGATCTCCTCCCCTAGGAGTTGGTTCCTATGCTTCCGAGAGAGAAAGGAAAACCGATCTTCCCCACCACCGACGCGCCTCTTCCCCACATCTCACCTGGCTGTCGCTGGCGGTCCTCCATTGGCACCCCTGCTTCCCCCGCTCTCCGCGCTTTTCCCCAGGCGGGCAGTCCGGTGTTGGGATCTGGGCCGCGGCCTCCGGAGCCATGCCGAGCCCCCAGTCCGCCCCCCACCCACGCGATGGGTCCCTGACCCCCTTCTTCTCCGCCGCCGCCGCCGCCTCCCGCCCCCTGCGCGCTCGCCCCGGCTGCTCGCTCTCCATCCGTGCGCCGCTTGACTTTCTGCAAACCCCGCCTCCCCGCCCCGGCTTGGAAGGAGCCTCCGTGACGTCAAGGCCGGGCTCCGTTGACGTCGTCGGAATCCCAGCCATCAATGGGGCTAAAAATAGACGCCTCCGAACCCAAAATACTACACGCCCAAGGACGCGCGAGGCTCCCCCGCACTGCGCGGCGTTGCTACGGAGAGGGTGGGGCTGCCCGGGGCTGCCCGGGGAGGGGAGCAGCGCCGTGGCCTTTGTCCCCAGTGGGAAAAGAGGGGCAGGGAACGCAGCCTTGCGACGCCGCCGCCCCGCCTGTGTGATAGGAATTTTATGGCCTTAGATACAGTGGTACCTCGGGTTACATACGCTTCAGGTTACAGACTCCACTAACCCAGAAATAGTGCTTCAGGTTAAGAACTTTGCTTCAGGATGAGAACAGAAATGGTGCTCCGGCGGCGCGGCGGCAGCAGGAGGCTCCATTAGCTAAAGTGGTGCTTCAGGTTAAGCACAGTTTCAGGTTAAGAACGGACCTCCAGAACGAATTAAGTACTTAACCCGAGGTACCACTGTACAGTTCCCAGGATTCTTTTGCACATCGTACATACATCGGCACAGGAAGACCGACCTGGAACCATTTTGATTCCTAAACTGAGCAAATGTTTTCTCTGCAAGGTCAAAGTGGGAAACCTCTCCATTGTCTCTTTCATTCACAAATCCTGTCTTAAGGGTATGTCTGTTTGAATAGGGTGTGAGCCTGTGACATGGCAACCCAATCAAGTAACCTGCCAGACAGGAGATAAACAACGACAGGAGAAAAACAACATTCAACATTTCTGTTTTAGACCTCCTTTTTTGTGATATAGGTATGATGTATCTGAGGGGTGGTCTTAGGTTACACCCCTTCTGTGCTGTATGTATGATGTTTCTGCGGGTGGTCTTGATCTACAGGGTGGCAATTTCGAAAGTCCATATAAGGCCTTGCGCACCATTATTCTGGGTTCCTCCTCCCTCCTTTGTGTGGTGAGTGAGGACCCTGTTGCAACAGATCAATAAAGATCAAGCTTACTAGCTGCTTTGCTTCTCAATATTCTCTGGTTGGCCTCTGTTATCTTCTCCTACCAATAGGGAACCTATGTAAGGACTCTATATGGGCTCTTGGATACCCCATAAGGGAAAAGGGCAATTTTTGCTTACAACACCTGCAACGTCAGTGCACCGGTGCAAGTATGCCGTGAGGCCCCGGTAGGGTTGCCACCTTTGTTCATGCAAAATACAGGACAGGGACGATTTAAAAATAAATAAATCTGATGCCAAAGTGACTTCAGAGCAATCCATTGCAGGCATAGGCGAGCTGGGGGTGGGTGGGTGGGGGGTGCAGAGGGGGCAGCTGCCCCCTCCATCAAGTAAATAAAGAAATAAAAATACTAAACTAACTGACCAGCTGCGTCGCAGATAACTCAGTTCTGCCTCCTCCTAACATAAAGTCTGGAAAGCAATGACAAACCTAGACAGCATCTTAAAAAGCAGACATCACCTTGCCAACAAAGGTCCGTATAGTTGAATCTATGGTTTTCCCAGCAGTGATGTATGGAAGTGAGAGCTGGACCATAAAGAAGGCTGATCGCCGAAGAATTGATGCTTTTGAGTTATGGTGCTGGAGGAGACTCTTGAGAGTCCCATGGACTGCAAGCAGATCAAACCTATCCATTCTTAAGGAAATCAGCCCTGAGTGCTCACTGGAAGGACAGATCCTGAAGCTGAGGCTCCAATACTTTGGCCACCTCATGAGAAGAGAAGACTCCCTGGAAAAGACCCTGATGTTGGGAAAGATGGAGGGCACAAGGAGAAGGGGACGTCAGAGGACGAGATGGTTGGGCAGTGTTCTCGAAGCTACCAGCATGAGTTTGACCAAACTGCAGGAGGCAGTGGAAGACAGAAGTGCCTGGCGTGCTCTGGACCAGGGGGTCACGAAGAGTCGGACGCGACTAAACAACAACAACATGCCCATAATTGCAGCCTAACAAAATGGCCCCTCTGGAATTTGTCACACAAACATACACATGAATTTATAAAGCTGTCTGTCCTTGGCTACCCAGAGCTTAAATACATGACTTTTCAGACACGCATTTGGAGAGGGTCCCTAACTTGGCAGACAGACAGACAGACAGACAGACAGAAGGAAGACCTGGGATATGTAAAACAATACTATCAATACAGGAGGCAGCATTTTGCATTGAAATAGGAGACAATCACAGGTGGCCACGCTACGCGCGGGGGCAAAGCAAGCACTCCAGTTTATGGGAGGGGGGAAAAACCTCAACCCCAAAAAGAAAGCCCCCCCCTCCATTCAGCTACCGTCACGCCTCCTCCTTGTTGCACTTTTAAAAAACCAGGAGCCGTCATCAAATGCATGGGGGCGGAATGAGCTCTTGGCAATTTGGCACTGGACAAAAATCCCTTCCTGAATTTCTCAGGGCGGTTTTTAATAGAAAGCGGGGGCAGCCCCACTCGACGCTGGCTTGCCAATGAACGTGTGTAGGAGGAGGACGCGGATCGCACTGCGCGGCCGCAGCCCTCCTCCGCCGGAAGCAACGCGCGCTTGGGGGAGCGGAGCAGCGGAGAGCCGGGTGGGATTTGCTTCGGAGCGAATGCGCAATGGAAACCAGCAAGGAGGTTGCGCCCGGCTGCAGCCCGGTCCTGACTCTGTGTACCTGGAAGTCAGGTGTCCCCCCCCCCCAATTGAGTGCAACGGGGCTTCCTCGTGAGTAAGTACGCCTAAGGTTGGATTTAGCCCTGTAGAACTTTACTGGACCCGACGGTTTCATAGTAAATGTAGTAGGAGCTTGTTGCAAGGCGGTCGGCTTTTCCTTGGGAGTAGAGTTTATCAAACTGGGGGCAGAAGCTTTACTGTCGAGTAAAATATACAGAAGAGGAGCGGCTTGTTGGGTGGGACAATTCCCTAAAACTATCTGCATGCACACGAAAGCTCATACCAGTAACAAACTTAGCTGGTCTCTAAGGTGCTACTGGAAGGATTTTTTTTATTTTGTTCCTGAAATGAAAGCTATTCCCCTCCCTTATTTTTTTTTATCCCCCTCCCTCCCACTCCTTTTGGGCAGCTGCCAAACAGAAGAGAAAGGTCAGCAGCCACCTTTCCAATGCCCCACCTTTCCAATGTCGTGAGTTTCCGCCTTTGCAACGATTTCCCGAATCCTGGCTCGCCTCCAAATGTCTGACCGGTTCCGGTTTTGTAAAGATGCCATTGTCACGCATGGGGCTAAACGCGGTTCACGTGCCGCCCTTCGAAAGGCGGCTATCCAGGGCGCTCATTTCAATGATGTGTCTCTTCCCTTTTCAGTCCCTCATTAAAAACCACCCATTCACTTAAGAAAAGGGGGGGAAGCCCAAATGTCTCATTGAACAGGCGCAAGTGTAGCTAGCTACAGTGGTACCTCGGGATGCGAACGGGATCCGTTCCGGAGCCCCGTCGCGTTTTGCCGCTTCTGCGCATGCGTGTGACGCCATTTTGAGCGTCTGCGCATGCACGAGCGGCGAAACCCAGAAGTAATGCGCTCCGTTACTTCCGGGTTGCTGCAGAGCACAACTTGAATGCGCTCAACCCGGAGCACATTCAACCCGAGGTATGACTGTAGTGTCATTTTTCTAAAAAAAAAAAGGTGCTGGAACTCACCATGAACTTCTCCCTTGTTCTCTTAGAATGGCGATGGTGCCCACTTGAGAGGTGCTGTGGGATCTTCAGCTTCCAAAAATCATTTGGAAACTGGAACACTCGCTTCTGGGTTTCGATCGTTCGGGAGCCCATTTGTTTGGAAGCCAAGGTCCAATTGTATATAATATGTATGTGTATAATATTTGTGCTCTGGCAGTACATAGGCTAAAACACCATACAATCATACCTTGGGTTACAGATGCTTCAGGTTGCGATTTTTGGGTTATGGACCGCCGAAACCTGGAAGTACCAGAACGGGTTACTTCTGGGTTTCAGCAGCCACGCATGTGCAGAAGCGCTAAATTGCGCTTTGCGCAGACGCAGATGCGTCATTGTGGGTTGCGAATGCTGTGGGGTGCGAACATGCCTCCTGCACGGATCATGTTCACAAACCCATGCATCCACTGTATATCCACACACATATAATGAACTCCCCCAAAAATGGACAATAAGGGAGAATTAAGACAAGCTGTTCAAAGGATATTAAGCAGTTTGCCTCACTCAGCAGGAAGCAATAAAACAGGCTGAGATTGCAAGGAGGAAGGTTTTTCTTAACACTGGAAGAGGCCTTTGCTGAATAGGGCCGACCTTTGAGTAAACATTACAAAAGGGTCTTAGCTGATAGGAAGCGTTCTGAGGATCGCCGTTTTTCATCCTACTTTCAGCTAAGTGCCAAAGAGAAGCGGCTTAGCAGTGCTGAAGGACGCCAGCGTAGAAGCAGTCTTAACTTCAGGTAAGTGTGCAGGATTGCAGCCACATCAGAGCTTATTGAAACTCGCTTCTTGGGATGGCACTGTACAAAATTCGCACCTGTACAAATTTGCACCCAGATTGCCTCTTGGGACATGCCTGCCTGGTGCTTGTCTGGTTTGTTTTCACAAACAAACTAGAAGCAAAACTGGTTTTATTTTTGAGTAAGCAAGCTTCTCTATTGTGAGATTCTGGGCACTTTGCCTAGGGTCCATGTTTACTTTTGGAATGTGGCACAGCAGAGACTCTCATGTCTTTAGGATATATGGTTTATTTACACATATATACAAGCTGAGTCTACGATGGAAGGGTTCACAGCATCAACACCCTGAAAGGGTCTTGTTTCTCCTATAGCCGCAGCCTTGGATTCAAACAGAAATCAAGCATGGCTCTGCCTGTCTTCTTCCGGCTTGCGGCTTTACATCTGGCCCACACATAGGCGCCGAATCCATGGGGCTTGAGGGGGCCCGAGCCCCCTCAAAAATTCGTTTGGGGGGGCTCCGCCCCCCAATAATCTCCGGCGCCCCTCCAGCAGAGCTCCATCGCCGCCCCTCCCCCAGCCCAAAATGCACAGGGAGGGGCGGGCTGCATGCCTCCTGCCCTCCCTCCCGAGCAAAAGCTCCACCCAATTTCCTTTGGAGCTGATTAATAGGCGCAGCACGCTCTCCCCTATTCGCTCACGAGGAGGCGGCGCCACTTTATTTGCATATTCATGAGCTTATTTATTATTCATGAGCTTTCCCGGGCCCCCCCAATATTTTTTATAAGTCCGCGTCCCTGGGCCCACATCACTGCCAACTCGCCGCCTAGGCTTTATCCTTCTAACTCTGAGGTCTAGCACAGAGCCCCCTCTCCTTTGTTCTCTTAATGGCCCATCACCCAGGCGATCGCCTTGACACAGGAAGCTAAAAAGGTAAAGGTAAAGGGACCCCTGACCATTAGGTCCAGTTGCGGACGACTCTGGGGTTGCGGCGCTCATCTCGCTTTATTGGCTGAGGGAGCCAGCGTACAGCTTCCGGGTCATGTGGCCAGCATGACTAAGCCGCTTCTGGCGAACCAGAGCAGTGCACAGAAACGCCTTTTACTTTCCCGCCAGAGCGGTACCTATTTATCTACTTGACGTGCTTTTGAACTGCTAGGTTGGCAGGAGCAAGGACCGAGCAACGGGAGCTCACCCCGTCGTGGGCATTCAAACCGCCAACCTTCTGATTGGCAAGTCCTAGGCTCTGTGGTTGAAGATCTATGGATGGATCTATAGATCTATAACCATTTGTTAAATACAGTGGTACCTTGGGGTAAGTATTTAATTCGTTCCGGAGGTCCGTTCTTAACATGAAAGTGTTCTTAACCTGAAGCACCACTTTAGCTAATGGGACCTCCTGCTGCTGCTGCGCTGTCGGAGCACGATTTCTGTTCTCATCCTGAAGCAAAGTTCTTAACCCGAGGTACTATTTCTGGGTTGGCGGAGTCTGTAACCTGAAGCGTATGTAACCTGAGGTACCACTGTAGTTATAGAAAAGGCAGCCTGTGGCACCCCTGGGAATCCCCGGTGATTTTCCTTCTGAATTGTTGTTGCAGGACAATTAAGTTTTTCTGGGTCGGCTTTAACAAAACCGGCGCTTCAGATTTAAAACCATGAAAGGCACGCGTTTGCGGAGAGCTTTGTAATAACACTTCTTCACAAAATGCAGCGCTTTTGAGTTGTTCCGTGTGCTTGCTGGGGAGAAATGACTGGTGGGAAGGAGACACCTCCAAACCACATACTTGCTAAGTATGACGCAATATGTTACCTATAGTTGCGTGGTTCCATTTTTCTGCAGCCCCTGAGGTTGCAATCTGAAGTGGAAGATTGGCACAGGAAGAGGGAGAGGAGCTTCTAAACCCTTACCTCCCAGCCTGGGTTCCCACCACCACTGAAAATCGCACATGCCCACAGACGTCTTCTCCTCACTGTGGAAAAGACGTGTGTACCTATGTATGTTTCCTACCACAGCGGGGCTCAAAGCAGCTCGGAGGCTGGCGGTTTTAGGCAGGAAAGAACAGCTCCAGGGGAAAGGGTTAAGAAACCCCTCTCCCCTAAGGGAAGGGCCATGGCTGAGTCACAGGGGAAGGGGCAGCACAACTGCTTTCCCATACACAAGGTTCCAGATTTGGTATTTCCAGGTGGGGCTAGGAGAGACCGCTGCCCAAAAGCTTGGAGAGTCACCACTAGCTATTGCATAAAAAGGTAAAGGGACCCCTGACCATTAGGTCCAGTCGTGACCGACTCTGGGGTTACGGCACTCATCTCGCTTTATTGGCCGAGGGAGCTGGCGTACAGCTTCCGGGTCATGTGGCCAGCATGACTAAGCTGCTTCTGGTGAACCAGAGCAGCGCACGGAAACGCCATTTACCTTCCCGCTGGAGCTGTACCTATTTATCTACTTGCACTTTGACGTGCTTTCGAACTGCTAGGTTTCCAGGAGTAGGCACCAAGCAACCGGAGTTCACCCCATCGCGGGGATTCAAACCACCAAAGTTTCCGGCTGCAGAAGTTTCCATCTTAGTCCTTTGGATGTGTTAGGTATACAGCCGTCTGTACCTCGGAAGTTGGAACGCCTTCGGCTCAAACGTTTTTGGCTCCCGAACACCACAAACCCGGAAGCGACTGTTCTGGTTTGCAAACATTCTTTGGACCCGAACGTCCGGCGCAGCTTCCGATTGGCTGCAGGAGTTTCCTGCAGCCAATTGAAAGCTGCGCCTTGGTTTCTGAACACTTTGGAAGTCAAAATTTGGACTTCTGGAACAGATTCCGTTCGACTTCCAAGGTATGACTACTTTCCCACCCATTTTTTAAAAATTGCTTTTCAACATTTATCACAAGAGTAATACGCAACAAAGAAAAAAGAAACAAACCACACATTAATAAACTAAACATACAAAAAAGCAAAAAAAATTAAAAATTATCTCTTCAAATATCCAACTTCCCTTACATTGAAAACTGACTTTCTCGAATTCCCTCTAACTGAATTTCATTATATTGCCTTTATAACAGTTCTCCAAGTTCATATTTCTAATAATATTCTTTCATTTACTAACCTCTCTTCCTTTATTAATATTCTAATCCTTAATATTTACTACCACGTATCCTTATTCTACCCCTAAGCCTATTTGTTACTTCCAAGAATTTTCTATTTATCTTATATTACAATATTTAGCTAAATATTCTTTGAATTTCTTCCAATCCTCTTGTGTCTCCGCTTCTTTCTGGTTGTGGATTCTTCCATTCAGGTCAGCCAGCTGCAAGGTACGACTGTACTTTAGCATGGGCGTAGCCAGGATTTTTGTTGGGGACGGGACAGGACTGATGTGATTGGTCAGTTAAGTATTTCTATTGTTTTACTTGATCTAGGAGGGAGCAGCTCTCCCCCCCCCCCGCGCTACACCCATGTACTTGAGCCTATTGAAGTCATAGAATTATAGACTTGTAGGGTTGAAAGGGACAACGAGGGTCATCTTGTCCACCCCCCTGCAAAGCAGGACTTGAATATTTAAGAGTCTCGTGCTCTATCGACAGAGCTGGTAAATCATTGTACCTAAGTGTATTTCATGCTGCACATTACTTCTGAGCCTGACATATATCCTGCCCATTGAGGATATTTACAGGGCTCTTCTCCCCCCTCCCCCACGCCGGAACTCACTGGAACTCAGTTCCAGCACCTCTTATTTTCTAGAAAAAAATAGCACTGGGTTTTGCATATCCTTTTGTGTGCTGATTGCACATGATTTGTTTGATTTCTGTTAGGGAGAAGGAACCAAGAACAATGGAAGGAAACGATGACCTTTGCAGTTCTCTTTGCAGCCTTAATGGGGGGGGGGAGAGAGAAAGCTGTGATGTTCAGGATGCCAAATCTTAGCCCCCACTGCAGTCTGCACATGAGGAGATAATAATAATAATAATAATAATAATAATAATAATAATAATAATAATAATAATAATAATTTATATCCCGCCCTCCCCAGCCGAAGCCGGGCTCAGAGCGGCTAACAACAGTAAAAATAACACCGTTTACAAAAAATCACAATCAGTTAATTGAAATACATTCTAAAATCAATTCATTCTGATGCAAGCTCATCAGACCGCCAATACACAGGAAAGTCCCAAATACACGCACACACACACACACACACACACACACAACCTTTCACCTTGGGTTAGGGGCAGCATGGCAGGAGATGGGTTGCATTTATTTGTTTGTTAAATTTCTATGCCACCCTTCATCCGAGGATCACAGGGCGGTTTTCAATATAAAAAGACAAAGATCATAGAATTGGAACAGACCCCAAGGGCCATCGAGTGCCCCCCCCGCAAAGCAGGAATTGTTTGCCCACAATGATCCTGAGATTTAAGAGTCTCGTGCTTTGCCGACTGAGCTATCCATTTTTGCGCATAGAAACAAACAAAAACGATACTCTTCCTCCTCCCCCCGCAGTCCAGTTTAAAAGGCTGTAGATGGAACGTTTAGCCAAAGGCCAGGGAGAAGAGGAATGTTTTTGCCCGGCACCTAAATATATATAATTATGTAATAATAACAATTTATTATTTATACCCCACCCATCTAGCTGGGTTTCCCCAGCCACTCTGGGCAGCTTCCAACAAAATATTAACAATACAATAAAACACCAGACATTAAAAACTTCCCTAAACAGGACTGCCTTCAGATGTCTTTTAAAAGTCAGATAGTTGTTTATTTCCTTGACATCTGATGGGAGGGCGCTCCACAGGGCGGGCACCACCACCGAGAAGGCCCTCTGCCTGGTTCCCTGTAACCTTGCAGTGAGGGAACTGCCAGAAGGAGCTGGACCTCAGTGTCTGGGCTGAATGATGGGGGTGGAGACACTCCTCCAGGTATACTGGGCCGAGGCCGTTTAGGGCCTGTGCCAAGACTTGCTGTTCCTCTTGTGACACAGATTTCTCCTTTTCCTGCAGCAGAACCCCCTCAGTGCATCCTCAAAATCTGCTCCAGGGGATTGGGGTACCCTCCAGAGCAGATTGAGGGTTGGAAGGGCAGAGGAATGAGACCTGCGGGTATCAGGCGGTACAGGGGTCCCTCTGTTTACGTACTTAATTCGTTCCGGAGGTCCGTTCTTAACCTGGAACTGTTCTTAACCTGAAGCACCACTTTAGCTAATGGGGCCTCCCACTGCTGCCACGCGATTTCTGTTCTCATCCTGAAGCAAAGTACTTAACCCGAGGTACTATTTCTGGGTTAGCGGAGTTTGTAACCGGAAACGTATGGAACCTGAGGTACCACTGTATATGATTCCTGCATCCCAGTAAAACCTGATAGCAGATTGGCAGGTAATGAAGAAGAAGAAGAAGAAGAAGAAGAAGGAAGAAGAAGAGGAGGAGTAGTAGTTTGGATTTGATATCCCGCCTTTCACTCCCTTTAAGGAGTCTCAAAGCGGCTAACATTCTCCTTTCCCTTCCTTCCCCACAACAAACACTCTGTGAGGTGAGTGGGGCTGAGAGACTTCAGAGAAGTGTGACTGGCCCAGGGTCACCCAGCAGCTGCGTGTGGAGGAGCGGAGACGCGAACCTGGTTCCCCAGATTACGAGTACACCGCTCTTAACCACTACATCACACTGGCTCTCGCTGTTGTGGATTGGGCTGAAAAGAAAGCCTGCCTTGTCCTGCATTTTGTTCTAACAGAGGCTGCCCAGAAGCCCATGGGAAACCCGTACGGAGGACATGAGCACAGCCGCACTCTTGTGAATCTAGCAACTGGTCTTCAGAGGCATGTCTTCCATCTCCAGCACTGAAGGCAGAAAATAGCCACTGTAAGTATGCCGGGAGCGGAAGAGCTGCAGCAAACATTGCCTCCACCCGCTATCTAGAAGAAATCCCAGTGTGATTCAAGAATCAGCTTATCAAAATGTTCAGGTGGTAATGCCCATTTGGGGTGGTTCTCTGCTCCAGTGTGCTAACCCCAGACTCTCCACGTGTCCCTATTTTCCAGGGACAGTCCTGGGTTTGTAGAAGCCATCTCCTTTTCTGATTTGATTTTGGAATGTGCCACTTTTCCTTAGGGCATCCCTATTTTCACTGGGGAAATGTTGGAAGGTACAGTAAAAGGTGGTGCTGTGGGTTAAACCAGAGTGTAGGATTTGCCGATCAGAAGGTAGGCGGTTTGAATCCCCGCAACGGGGTGAGCTCCTGTTGCTTGGTCCCTGCTCCTGCCAACCTAGCAGTTCTAAAGCACGTCAAAGTGCAAGTAGATAAATAGGTACCGCTCTGGCGGGAAGGTAAACAGTGTTTCTGTGCGCTGCTCTGGTTCGCCAGAAGCGGCTTAGTCATGCTGGCCACATGACCTGGAAGCTGTATGCCGGCTCCATCGGCCAATAAAGTGAGATGAGTGCTGCAACCCCAGAGTTGGCCACGACTGGACCTAATGGTCAGGGGTCCCTTTACCCTTACCTTACAGTAAAAGGTAAAGGTACCCCTGACCATTAGGTCCAGCTAAACAAGCTATGGCTTAGGGCCCCACTCTCTTGGGACCCTCCCAATAATTGAAAAGAAAAATAATAACTGGATGTACATTTCCAAAATATAGGATAAAAAAACCCAAACAAAAAAAACCTACATACAGCAACAGTGTTTTGTGTTGTGTAGGCTTTTATGATGTAAGTAATGGCCCCCGCCTGCTAGCCCGCTCCCTAAAATATCACTGATTTGCTAATTTCTATATATAGGGTGCCTACATTCTGCATGTGCAAATGGCTTTAGATACCTATTAAAAAAGGTAAAGGTAAAGGACCCCTGGCAGCTGAGTCCAATCACGAACGACTCTGGGGTTGCAGCGCTCATCTTGCTTTAGAGGCTGAGGGAGCCGACGTTTGTCCACTCCGCAGACAGCTTTTCCGCTACTCTGAAAATTTATTATTCCAAAAACGAAACCTTCATCTGGTTGTAAATATTAAGATTATACCAGCAAGAATGAGTCTTTTTGTTTTAAAAAATAAATAAAAATGATCTAAATAAAGTCTTACTGACTAGTGATTTAAATCGTGATTTAAACCGATTTGATTTGAATCAAAAATCCACCTGGTCTGAAGTCATTTCTTTGCAGGATTTTTGGGGCCCAGGCTTTAGTTGGAATGCTGTGGAGTTGTAAAGGTGAAGAAGTAGGAAATAAGAACTGGAACACAAAGAAAATAAATGATCACTGTGTGTTTCAGGGATAGGTATTGCATATGCAATATTGAACCAGGGTTATCTTTCTCTAGCTTCAGCAAGGCTGTGCTGCACTGCCCTCGTGTGGTGAGAGCTTTAATTAAACCTGAGTAGGATTTCTAGATGCAGTTCTGTATTATCTGACAGCTACTGCAGAATGAGGAACTCTGTTAGGACCACAGTACTGTATCACAATTATTCCCCCTGCCAATTATATTTTATTATGTTTCAAAATTTTTAGCATATATAATCAAAACACAATTATGTATTTTTCTCTTGTTTTCATTGACTTCCATGGGAGCGGGCGTACAGCTTCCGGGTCACGTGGCCAGCATGACTAAGCCGCTTCTGGAGAACCAGAGCAGCACACGGAAACGCCGTTTACCTTCCCGCTGGAGTGGTACCTATTTATCTACTTGCAGTTTGACATGCTTTCGAACTGCTAAGTTGGCAGGAGCAGGGACTGAGCAATTGGAGCTCACCCCGACCTTCTGATCGGCAAGTCCTAGGCTCTGTGGTTTAACCCACAGCGCCACCTGCGTCAGTAGTACATGCAAAAAGGATCTAGGTGGGCTCAGCATAAAATATAGCTAATGCTATTCTAGGATGCAGCAACAGAAGTATAGTGTTCAGATCAAGGGAATTCAAAGTCCTGCTCTATTCTGCTTTGGTCAGATCACCCCTGGAGTACTGTGTCCAGTTCTGGGCAGCACAATTTAAAAAGGATATTGATAAGCTGGAACTGGGACGCAGGTGGCGCTGTGGTCTAAACCACTGAGGCCGCAACCCCAGAGTCAGCCACGACTGGACCTAATGGTCAGGGGTCCCTTTACCCTTTACCTACAACTAATATATAAACTGATCTTCCCAAACTCAGGGCAGTTTAGAGTTAGATATAACACTTTATCCGGGTGGCGCTGTGAGAATGTCAACAAAATAAACAACTATCTAACTTTTAGAAGACATCTGAAGGCAGCCCTGTTTAGGGAAGTTTTTAATATTTGATGTTTTATTGTGGTTTTAATATTCTGTCGAGAGCCACCCCGAGTGGCTGGGGAAACCCAGCCAGATGGGTGGGGTAGAAATAATCAATTATTATAATTATATTGTACATGCCAGCAGATCAGCATGAATCCAGGAAATGTACTTACGCATTGTCAGCAGAACTGAGATGGAGAGATAGGCACTTACAGGCACTTCTGGTGGCCTTGGTCAGTGGAAGCAAGTGGAGATTAGTTTTGGTACCAGGGAAAGAGTTATCACTGCATCTGCAATCTCTTTGATGGGTGCGGGGCAAAGACAGAATAATAGTAGTAGTAGTAGTAATAATAATAATAATAATAATAATAATAATAATAATAATTTATTTATACTCCGCCCATCTGGCTGAGTTTCCCCAGCCACTCTGGGCGGCTCCCAATCTAGTGTTAAAAACAATACAGCATTAAATATTAAAAAATTCCCTAAACAGGGCTGCCTTCAGATGTCTCTTAAAAATAAGATAGCTGCTTATTTCCTTCACATCTGAAGGGAGGGCGTTCCACAGGGCGGGTGCCACTACCGAGAAGGCCCTCTGCCTGGTTCCCTGTAACCTCACTTCTCGCAATGAGGGAACTGCCAGAAGGTCCTTGGAGCTGGACCTCAGTGTCCGGGCAGAACGATGGGGGTGGAGATGCTCCTTCAGGTATACTGGGCCTAGGCCGTTTAGGGCTTTAAAGGTCAACACCAACACTTTGAAGTTTGCTCGGAAACGTACTGGGAGCCAATGCAAATCTCTCAGGACCGGTGTTATGTGGTCCCAGCGGCCGCCCCCAGTCACCAGTCTAGCTGCCGCATTCTGGATTAATTGCAGTTTCCGGGTCACCTTCAAAGGTAGCCTCACGTAGAGCGCATTACAGTAGTCCAAGTGGGAGATAACTAGAAGACCTTACCTGGCAGACCTTGGTCAACTACACAATCTTTGCCACTCGGCTTGCCCAAGGCTTGGAGGAGGCGGCAGCTCTGGCACCAGGCAGATGGCACTCAGAAGCCTTGTTTATTGCCGCATTGGAGAATCTGACTCATCAGAGACCTTGGAAGCCCAGCTGGTCCCAGATGACGACGAGGCAAACTGGTGAGAATCCATGTTGCGGATGGACTAGCAAACTTTCCCAGCTCTTGATCCTTCTAACTGGGAGTTTGCCTTGCACCATTTTAAATAAATTCATTCAACCTGAGACCAAGTCCCTTTGAATGGCATAATCCTCTTGGCTGTGGCCCTTCTTGGCTCTGGCAGGTCGTTGGGTAATTATGTCCAGTTGTGGAAAAACGTGGTTTTGTTCTTTCTGTTGTTGAATATTTTCTGTAATCTTGCGTCAATAAAAAAGTTGTGGGGTTTTGCTTACAAACAGGATTACTCTTATCCATCTTCTCTCTGTTGTTGTTGTTATTGTTGTTGTTTTTTGTCTATGCAAAAAATCAGTACAATGGTACATCGGAAGTCGAACAGAATCTGTTCTGGAAGTTCCTTCGACTTCCAAAACGTTGGAAAGCCACGTCAGATGTTCGGGTTCCAAAGAACGTTTGCAAACCAGAACACTCACTTCTAGGTTTGCAGCGTTCAGGAGCCAAAACGTTGGACTCGCAAGGCGTTCTGCATCCAAGGTTCAACTGTAATTATCTTTCTAGCATCACTGCTGCATTTGTCACTTTGACCAGCAGATGGTGCCAGAGAAGAACTGTTTGTTATATTGTCTAAGGCAGGGGTCCTTTTTCAGCAGGGGGCCGGTCCACCGTCCCTCAGACCTTGTGGGGGGGCCGGACTATATTTTTTGGGGGGAAATGAACGAATTCCTATGCCCCACAAATATCCCAGAGATGCATTTTAAATAAAAGCACACGTTCTACTCATGTAAAAACACCAGGCAGGCCCCACAAATAACCCGGAGATGCATTTAAAGAAAAGGGCACATTCTACTCATGTAAAAACGCGCTGATTCCCAGACTGTCCGTGGGCTGGATTTAGTAGGCAATTGGGCCAGATCCGGCCCCTGAGCCTTAGGTTGCCTACCCCTGGTCTAAGGCACCTTTTACTGCTTTGTGTGTATTGGATAACTGTTGACTTGAGTATGGTTCCAAAGATTGCAATAGTTTGAATATTTGGCACGTTTTGTGTGTGTGTTTTGTACCACTTCATGCCAATGTTGCCAGTGAAAGAAGAGTGTCTTGTCTTTGGGCACGAGTAACATTTGAACGATGAAGCCGGCACAAAAACACACGAATATTGATGTTGAGAATGGGGCAACTATTTGTCTGCCCTTAGATGAAAAATGTGGGTTACCTCCACTGAGTCCTACTCAAAGCAGACCCCCCCAACCCGAAATGCATGAACCTAAGTTAATCATGCCCATTATCTTCAACTGGTCTACTCTGAGTAGGATCAGCATTGGCAACAGCCCTGCGCTATGCATCTTGCACATGGAATCATAGAATGGTAGATTTGGAAGAGACCCTGAGGTTCGTTCTAGTCCAACGCCCTGCAGTGCAGGAATATGCAGATGTCTCACTTGGGAATCAAACCTACAACATTGGCTTTATTAGCAGCAGGCTATTGCGAGTGACGATGTGGTCGAAACCACTGAGTCTCTTGGGCTTCCCGATCCGAAGGTCGGTGGTTTGAATCCTCCCAACGGAGTGAGCTTCCGTTACTCTGTCTCAGCTCCTGCCAATCTAGCAGTTCGAAAGCACACCAGTGCAAGTAGATAAATAGCTACCACTGCGACAGGAAGGTAAATGGCGTTTCCATGCGCTCTGGTTTCTGTCACGGTGTTCCACTGTGCCAGAAGCGGTTTAGTCATGCTGGCCACATGATCTGGGAAAGCTGTGGACAAACGCTGGCTCCCTCGGCCTGAAAGCGAGATGAGTGGCATAACCCACAGTCGCCTTTGACTGGACTTAACTGCTCGGTGGGCCTTTACCTTTACCTCCCCCCCCACCAATTGAGCTGTCTAGGCAGTGCCCCATCCACACTCAGCCATAGCATTAGGTATCCTGAGAACCAGAACTTTCACGAGACAAAAACAAAACAAGTGGCTATCTCTCATGGTTGCAGAGAAATAAGAAGGTAGTGTGAAGGGATACAGAGAGGGGTAACAGGATGTATCTTGTCTGGGGTTTCTGTGTTCACTCTTTACAGTTCCTGGTTGATTTCTCATTCACTAGTCCTGATGGCCCAATCCTTTTGCTTGTTTTCTTCCTTCCTTCCACTTCTGGTCCCAGCTCCTGCCAACCTAGCAGTTCGAAAGCACGTCAAAGTGCAAGTAGATAAATAGGTACCACTCCAGCGGGAAGGTAAATGGCGTTTCCGTGCGCTGCTCTGGTTCGCCAGAAGCGGCTTAGTCATGCTGGCCACATGACCCGGAAGCTGTATCCCGGCTCACTCGGCCAATAAAGTGAGATGAGCGCTGCAACCCCAGAGTCGTCTGTGACTGGACCTAATGGTCAGGGGTCCCTTTACCTTTATCGTCAAGGAAGACATCGGATCAGGTAGAACTACCCATCCTGACTAGTAGCCAATGGTAGCCTCTTCCTCCATGAAATTGTCTAATCCTGTTTTAAAGCTCCCAGGTGACCTGGGTTCTTCCAGATGACCTGTTGCTCAGTCACCCAACCTCATTTGTCTGCAGGGTGATTGAACTATGTTTGTTATTTAATGAACATTTGTTCTGTTTTGTGGTTGTTTTTTGTTTTGTTTTTGCCAATTAATTTTTATTAGTTTTCCAAATTTTTAACAAATGAACAACAAATTTAACACAGATTTAAAAACTGACTTTTCGTCCTCCTCCCCACTTTCAAGGTGCTTCTATCCCCTCCCTCCTTTGCTGCTTACAGTAAAATACTTTTTCTTAATTTCTAATACTTTCCCACCCACAATGAACATTTGGTATAATGTGTTCGGGGAGAGATGTGGCTTTGCTTCCAAGCCAGCACAACCCCACATTTCCCAGTATGTTTCTACGTCACTTTCCTTTATCGGAAAAAGTCTGATCTTTCGTGCGAAGCGAGCTTTGTTGCGCAAAACCTCCCAAATATTCTATAATAACGTCATGTCACAAATGTGCTGGTGTGGGATTGGATCCCACCTGAAAACTGTTACAGACTGTGAAATAAACTTGGAGTCGAGAGTGGATTTCAGGCTCTTTATTCAGCTCATAGTGGTGAAGAGGAATGGGAGTTCCCCCAGAATGTCTGCTTTATATACATTATTTACACAATGGGCCCCACGTGATTGGCTTATTCCGGGATTCACCTGTAGGCCAATCAGGTTGCAGATTCACTTCCACCTGGAGCTGGATTGGGTGGCTACTGCGGACCAATCAGACTACTGCATTCTGGATCCTATTGTTCTAGGACCAATCAGACTGCTGTATTCTGAATCCTATTGTTTTAGGACCAATCAGACTGCTGTATTCTGAATTCTATTGTTCTAGGACCAATCAGACTGCTGCATTTTGGATCCTATTCAACTCAGTACATAGCCGACTGGAAGCACTTTTTTTTTGCGATGGAAAAACGAGAGCATGTGTTCCCCAGACACAGAGGCAGGGAAGGGAAGAGAAATGGTTCACATTCAGCCCAAGATGTTCTTTAAACACAGCCTAGAATGGTCCCTCATTCTGCCACCGGAAAAGCTGGGGAGGGAGTTTCCAAGCAGGAATTCCACAAGATCCCACAGGAAAACAGGCAGGAAAAGAAGCTGGATGAACCTAGAGTGCACCAAAAAAAAAAAAAAAAGGCCCGGACATGTGTCCCTTTGCAGCATTCGGAATAATAGGCTCAAGATGAGGCTTTGTTCTCTCTCTCTCTCTCTCTCTCTCTCTCTCTCTCTCTCTCTCTCTCTCTCTCTCTCTCTCTTCCCCCCCCCCCCAAGTCTGCCTGTTGCATTTGTTTCATTGCTGAATTTCATGCCAAAGGCACTCCGCTAGCGTGGAAGGGACAGCAGTCTAGGAGGTTATTCAGAGTCCATGGCCAAAACTGAGTTAACGTAGCTCACTTGACTGTAGCTGCACTTTGAAGCGGGGGAAACTGACAATGCCTAATCTGCTGGCTTTCCCCACCCCACCCCCATTTTTATTTTATTTTTTAAAAATCAAGTTTCTAGGCGGCATCGTTAGAGGAAGAGCTTGTGGGAACACATTGGTGGAGTTCAATAATAATTGCTCATTGCTGTTCAGCATGGAGCTGTGTTATCAAGCCTGCTTTGTCTTATTAGTTTATTAAATTTCTACACAGCCCTTCAACCAAGGATCACAGGGCAGTTTACAATATAAAAGCACAAAACATAGTAACAAACAAAGAGCCAGTGTGGTGTAGTGGTTAGGAGCAGTGGATTTGTAATCTGGTGAACCGGGTTCGCTTTCCCACTTCTCCACATGCAGCTGCTGGCCAGCATGACTAAGCCACTTCTGGCGAACCAGAGCAGCGCATGGAAACGCTGTTTACCTTCCCGCTGAAGCGGTACCTATTTATCTACTTGCACTGGTGTGCTTTTGAACTGCTATGTTGGCAGGAGCAGGGACTGAGCAACGGGAGCTCACCCCGTCGTGGGGATTCGAACCGCAGACCTTCTGATCAGCAAGTCCTAGGCTCTGTGGCTTTAACCCACAGCACCACCTGCTGTTCCTTTGAGCTGTAAAAGCCAACCCCAATTTTGCAGGGCAGCTTCCTGTTTCCTCCTGTGTTTCCAGGACATGCAAAAATTCAGCATGCCTCATTGTCGTGTTTTTATGCTGGAAAAAGCTGGACGTTGCGTTTCTACTTATGCAGGTGTTAAAGCAGGGGTAGGTAACCTAAGGCCTGTGGGCTGGATGTGGTCCAATCACCTTCTCAATCTGGCCCACGGACAGTCCAGCAATCAGTGTGTTTTTACACAAGTAGAATATGTGCTTTTAATTAAAATGCATCTCTGGGTTATTTGTGGGGCATAGGAATTTGTTCATTTCCCCCCAAAAAACATAGTCCAGGCCACCACATGGTCTGAGGGACGGTGGACCGGCCCACGGCTGAAAAAGGTTGCTGACCTGTGTGTTAAAGGGACCTGTCAATCACAGGAGGTTGATCTCAGGTGTTAGGGAGCCTTGATTTCTAGATCAGCATTTTCGTCTCCTGAGTTTGAGTGGAAGGCCTAGAAGGAAAAGCTTCCTTGCAACTAACGATATACGATATCTTTATTGTCATTGTCGCATGCAGAACAATGAAATTGAAAAACTACATAAAACATTCAAAAACCCCTAAAAACTCTGAAACCCCATTTTAAAATACATATACTATAGAGACCCCTTATGCTGCGTTTAGAACCAGAATTGCATTTGTGTAGAAACTGTTTCTCAGGCGGCTAGTCCTGGCCTTTATAAACGTATACCTTCTTCCAGAAGGCAGAAGCTGAAAGAGATCATTTCCGCGGTGCGTACTCTCCTGCGCTATCTCTGCCGCTTTCTTATGGCACCTGGCAGCATAGATTTGATCCAAGGTGGGAAGAATGCATCCAATTATTCTCTCTGCAGTCTTTACAACCCTGGGCAGCATTGTTTTTTCCCTGGCTGTGCAGCTCCCAAACCACACACACAGACCATAAGTTAGTACGCTCTCCACAATGCAATGGTAAAATGCCATCAACATGTCCTTTGAGAGATTGTTTTTCTGGAGGATTCTCAGAAAATATAACCTCTGCTGTGCTCTCTTCATCAGGTCTTTGCTGTTTTCTCCCCAGGTTAGGTCATCTCTCAACTCCATTCCCAGAAATCGAAACACTGAGACCTGTTCCATGCACTTCCCCTCAAGAATAAGTGGCTGAATATTCAATTTACATTTCCTAAAGTCCACAATGATCTCTTTTGTTTACTTTAAGTTAAGGAATAAGTTGTTCTTCCTGCACCACTCCTCCAACTCTCCCAACCCCTCCTCTCCAGACTTTCTCAGCGCTTCATTGCTGCCCTCCAGTTAAATCTCCAGGCATGCCCAGGGCACTGGGCGTGGGATGCTCCCTGGTGCTAAATCCAGTTGCCTCCATGTCTCGCATGCCATTGCAAACCAAGCAGAAGGTGCTTGGCTGTCTGGGGCCCACTGGCCTGTCAAAATGGGTTTGCGTCTCAGGACCGCTGCGCCTGCGTTGGCAAAGCTGAGAGCCTCTGGAATGCAACTGTTGTTTCTGCCTTGGCTGGCTGTCGGAACGCCAGGTGGGAAATGCGCACCCAGAGACGCTGATGCGCACGGATCTCTGCACACGTCCACAGACATGCACAAAGGCCCTGCCAGTCAGAAGCAGGCAGAATTGCATTCAGAGGAGAAGCACTTATAACCACTGGAGTTGTCTTTGCATCGATGACTGCTTAGGTAAAGGTAAAGGGACTCCTGACCATTAGGTCCAGTCGTGGGCGACTCTGGGGTTGCAGCGCTCATCCCTCTTTATTGGCCGAGGAAGCCGGCGTACAGCTTCCAGGTCATGCGGCCAGCATGACTAAGCCACTTCTGGTGAACCAGAGCAGCGCATGGAAACGCCGTTTATCTATCCGCCGGAGTGGTACCTATTTATCTACTTGCACTTTGACGGGCTTTCGAACTGCTAGGTTGGCAGGAGCAGGGACCAAGCAACGGGAGCTCACCCCATCATAGGGATTTGAACCACTGACCTTCTGATCAGCAAGTCCTAGGCTCTGTGGTTTAACCCACAGCGCCACCCACGTCCGATGACTGCTTAGATGACTGCTAAACATAGGAATACAGTGCTACCTTGGTTCTCAAACGTAATCCGTTCTGGAAGTCCGTTCCAAAACCAAAGTGTTCCAAAACCAAGGTGTGTTTTCCCATGGAAAGTAATGCAAAATGGATTAATCCGTTCCAGACTTTTAAAAACCCCTAAAACAGCAATTTAACATGAATTTTACTATCAAGTGAGACCATTGATCCATAAAATGAAAACAATGTACTTCAGTCACACAATCAATCAATCAATCAATCAATCAATCAATCAGTAACTGAACTGGGTTCCACACTGCCACAAAAACAAAACAAAAAAGAGCCGCAAAAACGCAAAAGAAATAGCAAAAACAGACAGACCTCAGCATAACACTCAAAACAGAGCACGTTTGGCTTCCAAAAAAAGTTTGCAAACCGGAACACTTACTTCCAGGTTTGCAGTGTTTGGGTTCCAAGTTGTTTGAGTACCAAGGCGTTTGAAAACCAAGGTACCACTGTATAAGAAGAAGCTATTTACTAACCAACAAAGTGAAACTGGCATGGGCACAAATGGGCCCCATTATGGTTCCCCTTTATCACATACACAGCCCAACAAGACGACAACAAGAACCCGCCAACAGTATACAAATCCATCTGGATAACCTGATCTATAAACACATACATACCCCACTCACACACGAAAACAAATTTCACTACAGCCCATCGAAGACAACCAACCACACCCTAGGCATATATATTCTAACTTTGCAAAAGGGGAAGCTACAAAGCAGGGGTCAGCAAACTTTTTCAGCAGGGGGCCAGTCCACTGTCCCTCAGACCTTGTGGGGTGGCCAGACTATATTTTGGAAAAAAACAACCCAAAACAAATTCCTTTGCTCCACAAATAACCCAGAGATGCATTTAAAAGAAAAGGACACATTCTACTCATGTAAAAACACGCTGATTACCAGACCGTCTGCGGGCCGGATTGAGAAGGTGATTGGGCCGGATCCGGCCCCCGGGCCTTAGTTTGCCTACCCATGGTTTATACGAATGTCAGCTACTGTTTTCAGAACCTGCCTGGGCTTCCTCTCTGAACGAGATGTTGCCTGGCTGTGTCGGAAGGGGGCGCTCTTGCTACACAAGCCAAGGTCACAGGGGTTTTGCCCAGACAAGCAGGAATGTGCTGTGCATTCCGCATGCCCATTTTATATTTAAAATCATTGGAGTTGCATTAAAAGGTATGTCAACAAAGCATTAAGAGAGGGGCTCTTTGGAAGAGTGAAGAAGAGGGTGGGAGCATCTGAAGGAAATCCCTACCCAGATTTTGGAAAACCTCCAACCTGAGCAATCTTGAGTTCTGGTAAAGAATGGCAGACAGCCTTGGTGTGTGATCAATCACATAACCTAAAGGAAGCCAAGGAACAAAGCGCAACACACTAACTTTTTTGTGATTTGGGTCGGCTTTATTTCTTACACGAATGAAACAGGACACAACCAGCCCATCCCTCCAGTTGTACCAAGGTATTTGGCTGCAATAAACATGCAGTGATTGGCCATTTTGCTTTCTGCATTTTTTAAAAAAATTATGCTTTTCAGGTTTATACGTTCCATTAATTCTACAATCATTTTAACATTTCAAAGCTTGACTTCCTTCCCCCTCTTTCTGTGGTTCCTTAAATTTATTTCTAATATCTTCTGCATATCCAAATTAATTTAATTTGCTCATTTGTTCAGCTGCTTTAAATGTGTACTCTTATAAAACTGCAGGTTATTACAGCAATCCTGCCAATGTTCTTATCTGTTTGCAATTTATCTGTAAATATTTAGTAAGCCATTTCCACTCTGTTATAAAAGTTTGTCTGGATTCCTTATTCTTCCAGTAAGTTTCGCCATTTCTGCATATTCCATAAGTTTTTGTATCCTTTCTTCCTTTGCTGGGACATCTGCTTCTTTCCATTTTGGGGCGAGTAACATTCTTGCCGCTCTAGTAGCATACATGAATAAGTTTCTATGCTGTAGTTCTGTCCCTATAATTCTCAAAAAAAAAACAACTTTTGGTTTTTTGGTGTTTTTTTTTACTAAAGCTATTTTAAACATCCTTTTCAATTCATTATATATCATCTCCCAGTAAGTTTTAACCTTACTACAAGACCCCCACATATGGTGAAAAGAACTTCCTTCCTCTTTACATTTCTAACACTTACTTGATTTAGATTTATACATTTTTGATGGTGTTAGATACCATCGATAGAACATTTTCATACAATTTTCTCTTAGACCATAATATGCTGTGCTTTCTGCATTTCTTTCTTATCCTTGCATCTCCGCTCTTTGCTGTGTGAGGCTTATTCATTCTTATGTTGGTTTCTTAATGAAAATGCAATGAAAAATCTACATTTTCCCAAAAGGGAAGTGCCCACATCCCATGCCTTCTTTCTTTTTGCCTTCTCAGGTTGTTCTTTGTTCATCTCTACTGTTCGCTGATTTACTCAGGTGTAAGTCAGGTATAAGTCAATGTTGTGTCATCTGCATATCTGAGGAAATATCAACAACCTCAGATATGCAGATGACACAACCTTGATGGCAGAAAGTGAGGAGGAATTAAAGAATCTTTTAATGAGGGTGAAAGAGGAGAGTGCAAAATATGGTCTGAAGCTCAACATCAAAAAAACAAAGATCATGGCCACTGGTCCCATCACCTCCCGGCAAATAGAAGGGGAAGAAATGGAGGCAGTGAGAGATTTTACTTTCTTGGGCTCCATGATCACTGCAGATGGTGACAGCAGCCACAAAATTAAAAGACGCCTGCTTCTTGGGAGAAAAGCAATGACAAACCTAGACAGCATCTTCAAAAGCAGAGACATAACCTTGCCAACAAAGGTCCGTATAGTTAAAGCTATGGTTTTCCCAGTAGTGATGTATAGAAGTGAGAGCTGGACCATCAAGAAGGCTGATCGCCGAAGAATTGATGCTTTTGAATTATGGTGCTGGAGGAGACTCTTGAGAGTCTGGACTGCAAGAAGATCAAACCTACCCATTCTTAAGGAAATCAGCCATGAGTGCACACCGGAAGAACAGATCCTGAAGCTGAGACTCCAGTACTTTGGCCACCTCATGAGAAGAGAAGACTCCCTGGAAAAGACCCTGATGTTGGGAAAGATGGAGGGCACAGGGAGAAGGGGATGACAGAGGATGAGATGGTTGGACAGTGTTCTCAAAGCTACCAACAAGAGTTTGACCAAACTGCGGGAGGCAGTGGAAGACAGGAGTGCCTGGCGTGCTCTGGTCCATGGGGTCACGAAGAGTCGGACACGACTAAACGACTAAACAACAACAAAGTCAGGAAAGTGGGGCATTGTTTCTTTAACTTGGGGAGCTCCTTGGCAGGCCTTAAGCCACCTGTGCTCTCCTCCCTTTTACTTTTCCGTTATGCCAACGAAAAAACGACTCAGTCGTGATCAACGTGCCACGAGGTGTGGGGGAAATGAAGGCAGCGGAAAGATACTGGCGATGTCCCTCAGTTTGCTTCCCCCTCCGACGGCTTCTAGAGATCGCAGCCGAGGTCACGACAACTTCCCCTCCACGCCGACCGCCATTTTCTTTGGCGTCATCGTGGTTTCCCATCTCCGCCTCTACTTCCTCGACAGTCCATATATGTTGCTTTTCTCCTCAGCCCGGCCTCTTGTGGCTTGCGTTGAGGGAAGTCTCTTTCCTCACAGACGCGGTTTGCTAAAACGAGTAGGTGTTTGCCTCCTGGAAATGTGATGGTGCGGTTAACCATTGAAAGATTGTAATTTTTTTTGTGAGGGGAGGCTGGTGGGCTAGGTCAAGGGGGGGATTCCCTTTGGTGCAACCTGAGGAGGGGGTGTCATCTCCCAGTGGTGGGCAGGACCTGAGAGCACCCCCTCTGTCCTCTTCTATTCTAGGCGAGCGAAGACACATAATCAGGGTTCAAGGACATATTCCAGGTAGGCAAAGGCACTCAGGGTGGGTTGGGTATGGAGCTGGGCTGGTGAGGAGTACATACCCTCCAGCATTTCTCTGATGAAAATAGGGATGCCCTACTTAACGACAATAACACTATTATTATTTAACTCTGGGTTGCCCCAGCCACTCTGGGTGGCTTCCAACTTATATATAAAAACATAATAAAACATTAAAAACTTCCCTATACAGGACTGCCTTCAGATGTCTAAAGGTTGAAGAGTTACTCATCTCCTTGGCTTGGGGTTCACATAACCCCATACCCTCCAACGCTTCCCTAATAATAATAATTTATTATTTATACCCCACCCATCTGGCTGGGTTTCCCCAGCCACTCTGAGCGGCTATAACAACAACAACAACAACAACAACAACAATAATAATAATAATAATACCAAACATTAAAAACCAAAAAACGGCCCAACAGGGCTGCCAGATAGTTGTTTATTTACTTGACATCTGATGGGAGGGCATTCCACAGGGCGGGCGCCACCACCAAGAAGGCCCTCTTCCTGGTTCCCTGTAACTTCGCTTTTCGCAATGAGGGAACCACCAGGAGGCCCTCAGAGATGCTCCTTCAGGTATACTGGGCTGAGGTCATTTAGGACTTTAAAGGTCAGCACCAACACTTTGAATATAGGGACGGCCTAAGGAGAAGCAGGACATTCCGGGATTGGATTCTGTAAACCCGGGACTGTCCCTGGAAAATAAGGACACTTGAAAGGTGTGGCAGTGTGGTTGCCTAAGGAGAGGGGGTGCAGCCTGGAAAGTGTCCTGAGGGCCAGATAGACAGGCTTGGAGGGCTGTCTCTGGCCCCTAGATGCCTGAGGCCCCAAACTCTTGGAATACAGGATGTTGCAGCTACCTTCTTGCGGGAATTTGTGTGTCTGTCTGTCTGTCTGTCTGTCTGTCTGGTACAGTGTGCGCTGTTGCTGCAGCAACTACGCCAGGAAAGGCTGCCCCTGACAGAAAATCCCTTTTCCCCACCCAGCTTTTTAAAAGACAGCAAAGGTCTTTTGTCATTTGCCCTTTAGGACTTCTGTGGAGACGCTCTCTTCGCACCCTCATTTTTGCTCTGGATTTTATCGTTCAACCGATTTCCTTTGTCGGCTCCACATCCCAATTTTATGATAGGTATCTTGGCTGGCTAAAGCCAAGCCCCCACTATGTTTGTTTATTGGTTTGGCGAAGAGCTTTTTCCGACTGCTTAAGAAAAGAGGAGGGGAACGGGAGGGGCCTTGCCTGGATGCAGGGCTTGTAACCCAAATACGGAATGACAACACGCAGGCCAGAAGAACGGCAGAAGATCTGTCAGGAGCAGATGCGTCTTTTCCTCATTCCCTCGGTCAGGCAGCGTCTTGTCCTTGCACATTTTCTAACTATATCGCGTGGTTCGCATTAGTCATTTGGTGTTGCCCACCTACACTTGGCAACGCTCCCCAAAAAGCCAAATGACGGAGGTTTTAATATTTAGTCCGCCGGAACTGCCACAAATAAACCTGCACAGAGTAGCTCTGCTGGTAGGCGTGTTCTCGATGTTTCTGCACTTCCTAGGCAAAGCACTTAGACAGAGTGAAAGGAGATTTCTTCCCTCTTTTCCCCACCTTCCTTGCAAACAAGCAGCAGCAGCAGCAATGCTAGCAGGCTTGTGCATTCTGGGCATCATAAATGAAGGGGAAGGGTTCAGCTCAGTGGCAGAACATCTCTTTTGCATGCAGAAGGTGAGGGGTTCAACCCCCAGGATTTCCAGTTAGGGGAAGGGGAGACCCAGGTCTGAAATCCTGCAGCACCTCTGCCAGTCGGTTTTGACAATACTAAGGATTCAGAGCTGATGAAGCGGCTGGGCCAAAGCCGAAAGGTCGCTCAGTTGCGGATATGCCTGGAAGCGAAAGGAAAGTCCAATGCTGTAAAGAAAAATATTGCATAGGAACCTGGAATGTTAGAACCATGAACCTGGGTAAGTTGGATGTGGTCAAAAATGAGATGGCAAGAATAAATATTGACATCCTGGGCATCAGTGAACTAAAATGGATGGGAATGGGCGAATTCAGTTCGGATGACCATCATATCTACTACTGTGGGCAAGAATCCTGTAAAAGAAATGGAGTGGCCCTCATAGTCAACAAAAGAGTGGCGAAAGCTGTACTGGGATGCAATCTGAAAAATGATAGAATGATCTTGATACGAATCCAAGGCAGACCTTCTAACATCACAGTAATCCAAGTTTATGCACCAATTACTGGTGCTGAAGAAACTGAAATTGACCAATTCTATGAAGACCTACAACACCTTATAGAAGTGATACCAATGAAGGATGTTCTTCTCATTATAGGGGATTGAACACAGGAGGGCCTGGCGTGCTCTGGTCCATGGGGTCACGAAGAGTTGGACACGACTAAACGACTAAACAATAACAAAGGATGCGGGTGGTGCTGTGGTCTAAACCAGTGAGCCTCTTGGGCTTGCCGATTGGGAAGTCGGCGGTTTGAATTCGCGCAACGGGGTGAGCTCCCGTTGCTCTGCCCCAGCTTCAGTCAAAGGCGACTATAGGGTTGCGGCACTCGCCTCGCTTTTCAAGCTGAGGGAGCCAGCGTTTGTCCACTGACAGCTTTCCAGGTCATGTGGCCAGCAGGACTAAACCGCTTCTGGCGCAATGGTACACTGTGACGGAAGCCAGAACGCACGGAAACACTGTTTACCTTCCTGCCGCAGTGGTACCTATTTATCTACTTGCTCTGGCCTGCTTTTGAACGGCTAGGTTGGCAGGAGCTGGGACAGAGCAATGAGAGCTCACCCCATCACGGGGATTTGAACCGCCGACCTTCTGATCGGCAAGCCCACGATGCTCAGTGGTTTAGACCACAGCGCCACCCGCATCCCCTTCATAAAGTGAGAAGTGACCTGGCATAGGGACATCTAGTTCAACCCCCTGCAATGCAGAAATATTTTGCCCAATGTGGGGTTCAAACCCAGGACCCAGAGATTAATAATCTCCTGCTCTACCCAGGGAGCTACCTGTGCTGACACCATCTTGCAGTTTCCACCAACTGGTGGAGAAAGAGTCATTGAAATATTATTATTACAGTATTATTAATAACAAGAACAACAGCAATAATAATATTTATACCCGGCATTTGGGTAGCTTCCAACACATATTGTTGTTGTTGTTTAGTCGTTTAGTCGTGTCCGACTCTTCGTGACCCCATGGACCGGTGTGCGCCAGGCACTTCTGTCTTCCACTGCCTCCCGCAGTTTGGTCAAACTCATGCTGGCAGCTTCGAGAACACTATCCAACCATCTCGTCCTCTGTCGTCCCCTTCTCCTTGTGCCCTCCATCTTTTCCAACATCAGGGTCTTTTCCAGGGAGTCTTCTCTTCTCATGAGATGGCCAAAGTATTGGAGCCTCAGCTTCACGATCTGACCTTCCAGTGAGCACTCAGGGCTGATTTCCTTCAGAATGGATAGGTTTGATCTTCTTGCAGTCCATGGGACTCTCAAGAGTCTCCTCCAGCACCATCATTCAAAAGCATCAATTCTTTGGTGATCAGCCTTCTTTATGGTCCAGCTCTCACTTCCATACATCACTACTGGGAAAACCATAGCTTTTACTATACGGACCTTTGTTGGCAAGGTTTTCATTGCTTTTCTCCCAAGAAGCAGGCGTTTTTTTTAATTTCGTGACTGCTGCCACCATCTGCAGTGCTCATGGAGCCCAAGAAAGTAAAATCTCTCACTGCCTCCATTTCTTCCCCTTCTATTTGCTAGGAGGTGATGGGACCAGTAGCCATGATCTTGGTTTTTTTGATGTTGAGCTTCAGACCATATTTTGCGCTCTCCTCTTTCGCCCTCAATAAAAGGTTCTTTAATTCCTCCTCACTTTCTGCCATCAAGGTTGTGTCATCTGCATATCTGAGGTTGTTGATATTTCCTCCGGCAATCTTAATTCCGGCTAGGGATTCATCCAGCCCAGCCTTTCGCATGATGAATTCTGCATATAAGTTACAAATAAAAGCATAATAAAACATCAAACGTTGAAAACATCTTCAGATGTCTTCTAAAAGTTGTGTTGTTCTTTATCTCCTTGACATCTGAATGGTCTGGTCCTCCCAGTTTAGAGGCCTAAACCAGCCTACTCTTGCATCTGCTTTTGGAAACAGAGCAGTGGCGTAGCATGGGGGGTGCAGGGGGGCCCGGCCGCACCGGGCGCAACACCTGGGGGTTAGGGGGCGCAAATCCACAGGTTAGGGGGCGCAAATCCACGGGTTAGGGGGCACAAATTACTTGCCTTGCCCCGGGTGCTGACAACCCACACTACGCCACTGAAACAGAGACAAAGGTTAAGGGAAGCAGACCCCCTGTCTGCTACTTGGTTCCCAAAACGAAAGGTCAAGGATGATGTTTTCTCATACTCTCAGCAATTCTATATAATTCCTGTTGCGAAGCAAGAAGAAAAATGAGAAGTAAAGCAAAAGAGGTTTTTTGTGTGGTCAGCCTGACGCCTCTACCAAGCCCAGTTGTTATCTGTGGTGGGAACGTTTGTGAGGACGTCTGCAAAAAAGTCCAAAAAGTCACACCACACAGGCCCTTGAACCATTAGAGCAGGGCAGGGGGAACCTCTGGGTCTCTCTGGATCGTACCTTCTGCATGGCCAATGGGCAAGGTTGATGGGAGCCAGATTTCAACTACATTGGTACCTTGGTTCTCAAACTGAATCTGTTCTGGAAGTCTGTTCCAAAACCAAAGCGTTCCAAAACCAAGGTGCGCTTTCCCATATAAAGTACAGAGTACCTCGGGTTACATACGCTTCAGGTTACATACACTTTAGGTTACAGACTCCACTAACCCAGAAATAGTACCTCAGGTTAAGAACTTTGCTTCAGGGTGAGAACAGAAATTGTGCTCCGGCGGCATGGCAGCAGCAGGAGGCCCCATTAGCTAAAGTGGTGCTTCAGGTTAAGCACAGTTTCAGGTTAAGAACGGACCTCCGGAACAAATTAAGTACTTAACCTGAGGTACCACTGTAATGCAAAATGGATTCATCCGTTCCAGTCTTTTAAAAACAACTCCTAAAACAGCAATTTAACATTAATTTTACTATCTAACGAGACCACTGATCCATAAAATGAAATCAGTAAACAATGTACTGCAGTCGCACATCAGTCAATCAGTAGCTGAACTGGGTTCCACACAAAACAGAAAGAGCCACAAAAACAAAAAATAAATAGCAAAAACAGACAGACCTCGGGCGTAACACTCAAAACGGAAGTGTGGCACTCAAATCGTCAGCGTAACACTCCAAACAGAGCACATTCTGCTTCTGAAAAATGTTTGCAAACTGGGTTCCAAGGTGTTTGAGAACCAAGGTACCACCGTATTCCAAGAGAGCCACAGGTTCTCTCCACCTCTCCGTTAGAGAACATTGAAGGGGTCAACTGTAGCATGGCGAGAACCGTAAAGCAAATGCAATAACCTGTTGGGAAACTGTTCGTGCAGCTACTCACACAGAGTCAATTAAGGTTTGGCAGACAGCCAGAAGGCAATCTGAAGGAGTTAGTCTGCCTGGTGATATCAGAGGCATGGAGACAGCTCCCTGATTGGTCAAGCTCTTTCAAGGGAGTAATAATTAATGGCCTACTAACTGGAATATGTTAGTTCAGTGTTCAGAGGTTCAGAGTTCTGTGTGTCAGTGTAGGAGTTGTGAGTCGTGTCAGAGAGAGCTAGCAAAAGATCCGTGTTCTGTTCCTGTAAATAGTCCACTGTATATAATAAACACCTAACTACAAGTTCCTGGTTCCTGCTTCGTCTATCCTGTCTGCAGCCAAGTCGCCAATTGCTTCCGTGGATTCTGCGTATACTCTGCTAGGTCTGGCTAAGGTCCTGCAACTAGTCGGAAAGTTGCGAAACACCAATAGGTTTTACCAATATAACCTGCCTTGGAAAACGAAATAGGAGGAATGCAGAGAGCTGGTGCCCTCCTTGCGATGGTGATTTTCTGTAGGGCCGCAGCAAAGGATGAACGGGTTAGATCCCTCTCCCCACACGCTGCGGCCCCAGTCGGGAGATCAACGTGGCAGCTCTTTGAATTTTTAAAAATAAGCATGTTAATTGCTTTCGCACAATTAAAAGAACCTGTTAGATGAGCCTCAGCAAGGTGTGGAACAGATTTCAGGTTGCGCCAAGGACAGCTAGGATAACAAAACATTAAGAGCTTTTATGAGATTCTAAAATTTAACAATGCACTCCAATCCCTTTCCAGCACAGAACCCTCCACTTATGGGATAGTAGCAACTGTTCTCAGGCTGGGAATAGAACAACCTTGCAGGAACTTGCAGTGCAGGAAGTGCAGAAATGGCACACTTTCCTGGTGAAATAAACTACAGAGTCTCAGGATGTGGTCTAAATGTAGGTGCTGCAGCCACCAGGCAGACGACCAACAGGTGCAGGGAATCCCATGGATTGTCACTTTGAGTCCCGTGATGAAGGAAAGGCAGGATGTGAAAGTAGTAATGATTTTTACATAATGAATGAAAACTTAATAATGGCTGTCAATAGCAGATTGGCTGTTTGGGATGTGTGGTATAATTGATTAAACTAAAAATATTTATTAAAGGTTAAGGCAAAAGGCTAGCCAGACAGAAGGTTTATGTTTGAATTCTGAAGTGTAGGATGTTATACTTTACCGGGAGCAATTTAAGAAAATATTGATATATTTTATTTACATGATGTTTATTTTGCAATGGATCAGTTTTTATGATGTGTCCTACATTGTAAAGATGTATTGAATGTTATTTATATATCTTTGTCAATGCATTTTGCTTTCAAGTGCAATCAATAGATGTAAAGCCCCTTTAAAATGTGTTTTGTTTTGGGGGGGCTATTGAGTTGTTTTTGTTTTAATAATAATAATAATAATAATAATAATAATAATAATAATAATTTTTATTTATACCCTGCCCTCCCCAGCCAGAGCCGGGCTCAGGGTGGCTAACACCAGTAAAATTACAGTAAAATCATAACAGGAAAAGAACCAATTTAAAATACAGGTTAAAATGCAATTTAAAATGCAGCCTCATTTTAAAAGTAGCCCATAGATCAAAACCATAAGGGGAGGGAAAACATAAGGGTCAGACTGAGTCCAAATCAAAGGCCAGGCGGAACAGCTCTGTCTTGCAGGCCCTGTGGAAAGATGTCAAGTCCCATAGGGCCCTAGTCTCTTGTGACAGAGCGTTCCACCAAGTCGGGGCCAGGACTAAAAAGGCCCTGGCCCTAGTTGAGACCAACCTAACCACCTTGCGACCTGGGACCTCCAAAAATGTTGTCATTTGTGGACCTTAAGGTCCTCCGCGGCGCATACCAAAAGAGGCGGTCCTGTAGGTACATGTTTTGTGGTTTTATATCTTTGATTTTATTCTGCGAACCGCCCTGAGACCCCCCGGGTATAGGGCAGTATATGAATTCAATAAGTACTGTATTTTTCGCTCTATAGGACACACCAGAGAATAAGACACACCTAGTTTTGGTGGGAGGAAAACAAGAAAAAACAAAAAAACATTTTGAATCCCAGAAGCCAGAACTGCAAGAGGGATCTGGCTTCTGGGATACTGTGTGGCTGTTCTGGCTTCTGGGATAACAGTGCCAGGCCTCTTCAGGACAGCAGGATGAAGGCTCCCCCTGCCTGGAAGAGGCTAAGGCAGAAGTCAGGACAGGCGCCTCGCTGAAGGGGCGCTGCGCAGTTCTCCCTCTTTGCGCAGCACCTCTCCCTTGCAGGAGAGACGCTGTGCAGAGAGGGAGAACTGCGCAGCGCCCCTTCAAGCGAAGCTGGAGAAGGAACAGAAGGAGACCCTTCTGTTCCTCCTCCGGCTTCCAGGACAGGTGCCTCGCTGAAGCTTTCCGCTGCTCCCCGCAGCTTGTGGGGCTGGCGGTGGGGAAAGCTGAGCCTCCCTCACCGCCAGCCCTGGGGAGAAGTGGGAAGGATGCACGCAGCCTTTCCGCTGTTCCCCGCGCTTGTGGGGCTGGCGAGGGAAGCCCGGGTCTCCGCCCCCCCCCAGCCCCAGGGACCACACATTCGCTCCATAAGACGCACATTTCCCCTTAGATTTTAAGAGGGGGAAGTGCGTCTTATGGAGCGAAAAATACGGTAAATAAATAACACACATGCCTCAACTGCAGAATTCTAGCCGGTGAAAGCTCTGCTGGCATGGAGATGGCCCTGAGGTTTCACTCGCAGAATTCCAGCCTGTTGGGCTGCTGTTAGAAGAAGAGATGCTTTGCCAGAGGAGACAAAGTTGGCACTCCTTCTGCCTCAGTCCTTGCATGGTCACCCTGCTTGCTGCTCACGTTATTTCCTCTTTGCTTAGGTTACAGGAGTCGTGCTGCAGGAATATCATTGAACTGCCAGGGTCCAGGTACTATGACAACCAGGGCCAGGTGAGCATTGAGATAACAGCAACACCTGCTTGTTCCTAATGGCATGACTCTTATTTATAGAGCCAGCCCCTTGCCTCTCCAAACTCCGCCGGCTTCAGATTGTGTGATTACCCAGCAACAATTAAGGCCTGCATCCTGACCTGCTCTTCACCCTCGCAGCAACCCACCTGCTATGTAAGCTCATCAACCGAGAACCAGCCCTAGCCTCAGGCAATAACACCACCCGTGGCTGTGACAGGTGGCCAAAAGACTCGGGTGCTGCCTACGAAAGTCAGGCAGTTTCTTGTTGTGTTCCAGGTGCTCAGGAAGATGTCTTATATCACATCAGGCCCTAGCTCAGTAGTTGTCTGCAATGATTGACAGTAGCTCTCCAGGGGTTCAGGCAGAAGTCTTCTGAAGCCAGGGACGCAGGCAGCACTGTGGCCTAAACCACTGAGCCTCTTGGGCTTGCCGATCAGAAGGTCGGTGTTTCGAATCTCCGCGGCGGGGTGAGCGCCCGTTGCTCTGTCCCAGCTCCTGCCAACCTAGCAATTTGAAAACACGCCAGTGCAAGTAGATAAATAGGTACCACTCCTGCGGGAAGGTAAATAGCGTTTCCATGCGCTCTAGCTTCTGTCACGGTGCTCTGTTGCGCCGGAAGTGGTTTAGTCATGCTGGCCACATGACCCAGAAAGCTTTTCTGTGGACAAACGCCGGCTCCCTCGGCTTGAAGCGAGATGAGCACCACAACAAAGTTGCCTTTGACTAGACTTAACCGTCCAGGAGTCCTTTATCTTTTTTTCTTTTTTTTAACCTGTAGACACCAGGAATTGAACTTTGGCCTTTTTGCATGCAAAGCATGCACTATACCCATGTACGACAGCCCTTCCCTCTTGTTTTAAATGCTAAATGGAAAGTACCCATTCATTTGCATGCTAAATGGAAGGCAACCCATTCATTTGCATGGGAGGGAACGTTGGGGCAAATGTGTTGCTTCTCCTGCTCACAGGGCACTGTAATGAGAGAAACTTTGTCCAGGGATCTGAAGCCACAATCTCAGGGTTTTTTGCAGACTCATTTCTGTATTCAGGACCCAGGGTGGATCTACTATGTAAATCAGTTGGTTCAAGCAAGGTGCTGATAATACCAAGGTTGCAGGTTTGAACCCCATATGAGACAGCTGCATACTCCTGCATTCTTCTTCTTTGGCAATCACTTGTAGCCAAGTATGATTGTATTACATCAGGGGTCAGCAAACTTCTTCAGCAGGGTCCACTGTCCCTCAGACCTTGTGGGGGGCTGGACTATATTTTGGGGACAAAATTGAACAAATTCCTATGCGCCACAAATAACCCAGAGAGGCATTTAAAATAAAAGCACACATTCTACTCATGTAAAATCACCAGGCAAGCCCCACAAATAATCCAGAGATGCATTTTAAATAACAGGGCACATTCTACTCAATTAATAACACGTTGAATCCCAGACCGTCCGTGGGCCAGATTTAGAAGGTGATTGGGCCAGATCCGACCCCTGGGCCTTAGTTTGCCTACCCATGTCTTACATAAACACGGTTTTAAAGTGAGTCCGTAAGTGACTGTGGAGGCCAATTCTGGATCCACATGTCCTTCCACAGTGGGGACATAGGTTTCCAGGCAGGAGTTGATCACACTGAGGGTTTGCCAAACGTGCCTTCCTCTTAGCACGTTTCCCCCTTTCATCCTGAGTTCGAGCGTCTTCAAAACCCATGACACCTTTGGTAAAGGCTGTTCTCCAACTGGAGCGCTCGTAGGCCAGTGTTTCCCAGTTATCAGTGTTTATACTAATTTTTTTGTTGTTTGGTCGTTTAGTCGTGTCCGACTCTTCGTGACCCCATGAACCAGAGCACGCCAGGCACTCCTGGTAGCTTCGAGAACACTGTCCAACCACCTTGTCCTCTGTCGTCCCCTTCTCCTTGTGCCCTCCATCTTTCCCAACATCAGGGTCTTTTCCAGGGAGTCTTCTCTTCTCATGAGGTGGCCAAAGTATTGGAGCTTCAGCTTCAGGATCTGTCCTTCCAGTGAGCAATCAGAGCTGATTTCCTTCAGAATGGATCAGTTTGATCTTCTTGCAGTCCATGGGACTCTCAAGAGTCTCCTCCAACACCATACTTTTTAAAGTACATTTTTAAAGTATAAACTAAACTATTGGACAGGTGCATATTTCTACATTCTTCTTCTTTGGCGATCGCTCATAGCCGAGTAAGATTGTCTTCCATAAACACGGTTTTAACTGTGAGTTTGTAAGTGACTGTGGAGGCCAATTCTGGATGCACACATCCTTCCACAGTGGGGAACATTGGTTTCCGGAGTTGGACGAGATGATTCTCAAGGTCCCTTCCAACTATATAATTCTATAATGAAGCTTAAGCTTCCATACCCTCCAACATTTCTCCTATCAAAAAAGGATGTCCAGTCCTATTTTTCTAGAAAAGGAGGTGCCAGAACACAACCGTGAACCTCCCTTGTTCTCTTATAATGGCAATGGTGCCAGAATTGAGTCCCGGTGAGTTCCAGTTGAAAAAAAGCCCCATGGATGTCCTATTCCATACCTTCCGACATTTCTCTGATGAAAACAAGGACTTCCTAAGGAAAAGCAGGGCATTATGGGATCAAATCAGAAACCAGGACAGCTCCAGGACTGTCCCTGGAAAAAAGGGACATTTGAAAGCTTTGAGCCTCTGGGCCTCTAATCCTGGAAGGACCCCAGAAACAACTTTAGTTCCCATTGCTTAAAATTGAGGGGCTCTAGTAGACCCAATTTGAGTCACGTGACTCAAGTTGATGAATTCTTTGTTGTACAGTGGTACCTCAGGTTACATACGCTTCAGGTTACAGACTCCGCTAACCCAGAAATAGTACCTCGGGTTAAGAACTTTGCTTCAGGATGAGAACAGAAATTGCGCGGCGGCAGCAGCGGGAGGCCCCATTAGCTAAAGTGGTGCTTCAGGTTAAGAACAGTTTCAGGTTAAGAAAGCACCTCCGGAATGAATTAAGTTCTTAACCCGAGGTACCACTGTATATATTTCAACAATCCCAAAGTCTGAGAGCCAGTGGCACAGATGGTGTAAAGTTGCAGCGATCTGTCAGGGAACAACTCCGTGGAAGAAGATAACAGGAGTAACCCAGGCCTTGCTTGTTGCTGGTTGCAAAGGGGACCCCAATGCAGTTGAAGCTTCAGGAGCGCCCCCAAATGTAGGGCTGCCACTGTCTTGGATTTCATTCTAGCCAAGTGAATGGGATGTGTCCCCTGAAAAGGGTGAAATAGCAGGAGAAATTGTCAGGATTGATTTGAAAAACTTGTAGCACTCAAAGCTGGATCACGTACCCCAGATATTAATGCCATGGTTAAATGTTCTTTGACTTTAAGGTGGTTTCTTTCCAATGTAGCTCATTCTCCATTCAGCTGTGACCAATGACCAAGTAATCAGGGAATATCTATACAGCTGAATTTTGCAATTCAATGCTATTTAGAAATAGCCCTGGTCTTTTTATGCAGCATCCCAGAAGGGTTTTAGGATCCACAGCATTGGTGTAGAGTCCACTGGCGGTGACTGCTCTTCAATTCCCCACCCCGGGTTGGAAAGGGCTCTTTAAATTTCCCACAATGCCCCAGAGCAATGCTACGTCAGAGGCATTGTGGGAAATTAAAACAGTGGCTTCCAGGTAGAACTGCTTTCACTGGGCTTCTGTTGCTGCCTTTTAGCAACAGAGCTCATCCACAAAGGAGGAGGATTGGCTGTCCATAGGCAGAGAGAGGACATTGCATGCATCCAATTTCTAAAGGACAATCCTTGGTTCAAAGGACTGGCTGGTACAGGTTTCTGATTTAAAGATGAAGATGGCAGAGGAATGCAGAGCAGGATCCTTGATGTTCCCCACCAACACCCCATACCCTGGGTTGCAGTCTTCCCTAATATGGTGAGAAATATTGCATTTCTACTTACAGTACTTATTTCTAATGCTAATTATTTCTAGATGTGCAAGGTTTTTGGTTATGTGTAAAGGTTGCCCCTCCAGATGGTAGTTTGCAGAGGGGACCTCCTCAAAACTGAGGCTCTGGTTTTATTTATTTTTAGGGGGGCGGAGTATTTCTGTAGCTGTATTTTGAAGCTGGGGACTAATTGGAGTTAGGTTTCCCAGATGATCAGGAAAAAACAAAGGCTGCTCCGTGTACCTTTAATACAGCATGAAGTGCAGAAATCAGCCTTTTACTGCTTTTCCACAGCAGAAGCAGTAATGATTAGCACCTGCTAAGGTCTTTGACATAAAAAAAGAAGATTGATTCACCTGCTGATTTCTGCCTATGTTCAGCTGGTCACTAAAGGCAGAGCAACAAGGGCCTGAAGAAAAGTTGGCAGCCAATACAGTGGTACCCTGGTTCTCAAACGCCTTGGTACGCAAACAAATTGGAACCCAAACACTGCAAACCCGGAAGTCAGTGTTCCGGTTTGCGAACTTTTTTCGGAAGCCAAACGTGCTCCGTTTTGAGTGCCACCCTTCCGTTTTGAGTGTTACGCTGAGGTCTGTCTGTTTTTGCTATTTATTTTGCGTTTTCGTTTTTGCGGCTCTTTCTGTTTTGTTTTTGTGACTGTGTAGGGACGCAGGTGGCGCTGTGGGTTAAAGCCTCAGCGCCTAGGACTTGCTGATCGAAAGGTTGGCGGTTCGAATCCCTGCGGCGGGGTGCGCTCCCGCTGCTCGGTCCCAGCGCCTGCCAACCTAGCAGTTCGAAAGCACCTCCGGGTGCAAGTAGATAAATAGGGACCGCTTACCAGCGGGAAGGTAAACGGCGTTTCCGTGTGCGGCTCTGGCTTGCCAGATGCAGCTTTGTCACGCTGGCCACGTGACCCGGAAGTGTCTCCGGACAGCGCTGGCCCCTGGCCTCTTAAGTGAGATGGGTGCACAACCCCAGAGTCTGTCAAGACTGGCCCGTACGGGCAGGGGTACCTTTACCTTTACCTTTAGAGCCCAGTGATTGATTGTGTGACTGCAGTACATTGTTTACCGCTTTCATTTTATGGATCAATGGTCTCGTTAGGTAGCAAAAATCATGTTACATTGCTGTTTTAGGGGTTGTTTTTAAAAGTCTGGAACGGATTAATCCATTTTGCATTACTTTCTATGGGAAAGCACGCCTTGGTTTTGGAACGCTTTGGTTTTGGAACGGACTTCCGGAACAGATTAAGTTTGAGAACCAAGGTACCACTGTAATTGAGATAGAAGGGGTTAGTTTCAGATTCTCCCCCCTGCATTGAAAGGGATTTGCAGTAGTGGGCATAAAAACCTGGGATTCTGGGTGTTTATTCCCAGATGTACGGTGATTGTTAGTGCCAAGGGTTTTTGCCGAGAGCTCCCCACCCACCCAGCTAAATGTGTGTGTTTTTCTCTGAACAAGTGGAACAGTTGGTCTCAACCTGCCAGGTGACAGATGGTGAGTGTGTCTGTGTGCTTTCATTCAAGTAAGCCTGGCCCAGGATCAAGCATAAGCCTTAGCAGCCCCCACACCCCTCCGAAACACAGCCAATTAGTTAGTTCGCTGGGTGCCCTTGGCAGAAGGATGAATATGGGGGGGCACTGGGAGGGAAGAAAAGGTCCTGCCTATTTGCAGCTTCGAAGGGGGGCAAATCAGGATGTTAAGAGGTCAACAATATCATACCCTCCAACTTTTCTCCGATGAAAATAGGTACGTCCTATTCAGCGATGATGATGGTAATAATTTTGCTGTTTATACCCCGCCACTCTGACTGGGTTGTCCTAGCCACTCTGGGTGGTTTCCAACATACAGTGGCACCTCGGGTTACATACGCTTCAGGTTACATACACTTCAGGTTACAGACTCCGCTAACCCAGAAATATTACCTCAGGTTAAGAACTTTGCTTCAAGATGAGAACAGAAATCATGCAGGGGCAGCGCAGCGACAGCAGGAGGCCCCATTAGCTAAAGTGGTGCTTCAGGTTAAGACCAGTTTCAGGTTAAGTACAGACCTCCGGAACGAATTAAGTACTTAACCTGAGGTACCACTGTATATAAAAACACAATAAAAACTTTTCAAAAACTTCCCCATGCAGGGCTGTCTTCAGATGGCTCAGGAGCTGGACAACTCCATACCCTCCAGTGTTTTCCCAATGGAAATAGGGACATCCTAAAGAAAAGTGGGACATTCTGGGATCAAATCAGAATCCAAGGTGGCTTCTGTCAATCTGTCCCTGGAAAATAGGGACACTTGGAGGGTCTGCAATATCCCCAACCCCATGTTACTCACTCTTGCACAAGGAAGGCTGGAAGTTCTTCCCTTCCACCTAGACTCCAGAAACACCTCACAGGTGTAGTTTTAGCCACCCACCCACCATGGATCCCAAACTGGAATGAAGCATGGGATGGAGAATGACCTAGAAGACATTGCCAGGGGATTGGCAAGCCTGGGTGGGGTTAAGGCAGAGGGCCTTCTCGGTAGAAGAAGAGGAGTTTGGATTTGATATCCCGCTTTATCACTACCCAAAGGAATCTCAAAGCGGCTAACAATCTCATTTCCCTTCCTCCCCCACAACAAACACTCTGTGAGGTGAGTGAGGCTGAGAGACTTCAGAGAAGTGCGACTGGCCCAAGGTCACCCAGCAGCTGCATGTGGAGGAGCGGGGAATCGAACCCGGTTCACCAGATTACGAGTCCACAGCTCTTAACCACTACACCACGCTGGCGCCTGCCCTGTGGAACGCCCTCCCCACCAGTTGTCAAACAGAGAAACAACTCTTTGACTTTTAGGAGACAGCTGGTCAGTCTTGTTCAGGGAAGTTTTTAATGGTTGAGGTTTTATTGTGCTTTTAATGTTTAATATTTTCTTGGGAGCCGCCCAGAGTGGCAGCAACTCAGGTGGGCGGCTAACGACAGCAAGAAGTAGCCTTTGCATTTGGAATACTAGACAATGTCTTAATACAATCTAGGTTAGGGTTGTCAATTTTAGAAGTGCAGAACATGTTGGTTCTCCAGTTGTTGCTTATCTTGGAGCATGGCCCATGCTAGCTGACGACTGAACACTGGGAAGGCCACAGGTTCCCCATTCCTGGTCTGTGCTGCCTGGGTCTCAGGTGGACCTACAGGTTTTCAGACAGGAGTCTTTCAAAGCCTGATCAGGAGCTACCAAGCAGCTGAACTTGGGGTGATTGCTATGCAGAGCAGATGCTAGGCTGCTGGGCCACGTAAAGGTAAAGGGACCCCTGACCATTCGGTCCATTCGTGACCGACTCTGGGGTTGCGGTGCTCATCTCGCTTTACTGGCCGAGGGAGCCAGCGTACAGCTTCTGGGTCATGTGGCCAGCATGACTAAGCCGCTTCTGGTGAACCAGAGCAGTGCACGGAAACACCGTTTACCTTCCCGCCAGAGCGGTACCTATTTATCTACTTACCCTTTGACGTGCTTTCGAACTGCTAGGTTGGCAGGAGCAGGGACCGAGCAATGGGAGCTCACCCCGTCGCGGGGATTCGAACCGCCGACCTTCTGATCGGCAAGTCCTAGGCTCTGTGGTTTAACCCGCAGCGCTGAAAGCTCGGAGTCGCATTTGCCAAGATACTGTGCCGTTCTAGCCCAAGGCTAGATAGCACCAGTCCCCTCTCTACCTCTGGGAATGCCCCTCTCGAGAGAGATCATTTTTGCTCTGCTGAGGGACATTATTTGAAAATGGTTCTCTGCTATCGTTGGTGTCTGTAATCCTAACTGCACTAAACTCAGGAGTAGCCTTGTTGAACACAGTTGGGAATACTTTCCCATAGGCACACATAGGAGTTGCATTGTTAATTTGTTTAAAAGAGCCACTGTGGAACTTTGTACTAATTCTGCATGAAATTCTTTGGCTAAGGCAAATTCACCCTAAAATGAACTCTTAAGCATTTCTAAATAAAGTTTTATTGCTGTCATTTAGCAGAATTAGTGTAGCTGATGTGGAAAGTTTCCTTTCCCCCTTTGACTCTCTGCATTTTTTGTCACGAGCTCCCAAAGTCGTGTTTTATGTGGTTTTTGCCCTTTTCTGCGTGCTGTCTTGAACAGATGGGTGGACAGGGCCAAAAAAACTGGCAATAAGCACTTCTGAGGTTATATAAACACACTCAAATAATCATTTTGCCGTTGGTGCTCTGGAAGTATTGGAGAAGCAATCTTATAATCAGAGACTCTTCCCTTTTCATCTAGAGCCATTTTATCACATTTGTATCCTATGTGGCCCAAGCTGAGTTATATCACTTTCTTATAACCCTTAGGCAGGGTATTTAATTGACTACACTGAGACTCCATATTTGTTATGGAACTTGAGTAGACATTTGGCCAAGTGTCTAGGCAGTGATGGGACCCAATCCTGTTTAACGGTGGCCTCTTTCTCACCACACATTTAAAGCACTGCACCACTTTCGTCCTAGCTTTCCCCCAAAGAATCCTGGGAGCTATAGTTTAAGGGTGCTGTGAGTTCTGGGAGACCCATATTCCCCTCAGAGCTACAATTCTCATAGTGGTTTAATCACCAATTCCTCTTCACCAGGAACTCTTGAAATGGGATCTCTGTGAGGGCAATAGGAGCCTCCTAACAATTCTCAGCACCCTTAAACTACAATTCCCATAATTATTTGGGGGATGCCATAAGTGGCATCATAGTGCTTTAAATGTATCATGTGAATGGTTCCAGCCTCAGTTGGTTTCAGGTCTGGGTAGGCCAAGAAATTGTGGCTCCAGAGCAGCCTTCACCAGCCAGTGCCCTAGAATCATAGAGTTGGAAGAGACCACAAGGGCCATCGAGTCCAACCCCCTGCCAAGCAGGAAACACCATCGGAGCACTCCTGACATATGGTTGTCCATCCTCTGCTTAAAGACCTCCAAAGAAGGAGACTCCACCACACTCCTTGGCAGCAAATTCCACTGTCGAACAGCTCTTACTGTCAGGAAGTTCTTCCTAATGTTTAGGTGGAATCTTCTTTCTTGTAGTTTGGGTCCATTGCTCTGTGTCCGCTTCTCTGGAGCAGCAGAAAACAACCTTTCTCCCTCCTCTATGTGACATACTCTTATATATTTGAACATGGCTATCATATCACCCCTTAACCTCCTCTTCTCCAGGCTAAACATGCCCAGCTCCCTTAGCCGTTCCTCATAAGTACCCTACAGGTACCTGGGACTGTAACTCCCATCAGCTCCACTGTCTGGAGCTGATGGAGGTTGTGGTTGAAAACATCCAGCAGGAAACCATGTTGGTGAAGGCTCATACTGATCTACCCAGGCTTGCACCAGAGATGGAAAGCCTTTGGTCCTCCTGATGTCGCTAAACTGCAATTCCCATCATCCCTGACACTGACTAGGCTGCTGGGAGTTGTAATCCAACAGCATCTGGACACAAGTCCCCTCGTCCTGGGCTTGGAGCTTGGCCTTTTAATTGATAGTTACAAAAGTGTGAAAGAGCCTGCAAATAAATAATAATAATAATAATAATAATAATAATAATAATTAATAATAATAATGGTACCCTGTCCATCTGATTGACTTGCCCCAGCCACTCTGGGTGGCTCCCAAGATATATAAAAACATAATAAAACATTAAACAAACTTCCTAATACAGGGCTGCCTTCAGATGTCTTCTAAAAGTCAGATAGTTGTTTATTTCCTTGATATCTGACGGGAGGGTGTTCCACAGGGCGGGCGCCACTACCGAGAAGGCCCTCTGTCTGGTTCCCTGTAACCTCAGTTCTTGCAGTGACGCAACTGCCAGGAAGCCCCTGGAGCTGGACCTCAGTGTCCAGGCTGAATGATGGGGGTGGAGACACTCCTTCAGGTATACTGGGCCGAGGCCGTTTAGGGCTTTAAAGGTCAGCACCAACACTTTGGCTCCCAGTACATTTCCAAGCACAATTCAATGTAGGTGTTATATGGTCTCGGCAGCCACTCCCAGTCACCAGTCTAGCTGCCTCATTCTGGATTAATTGCAGTTTCCGAGTCACCTTCAAAGGTAGCCCCACATAGAGCGCATTGCAGTAGTCCAAGCGGGAGATAACCAGAGCATGCACCACTCTGGCGAGACAGTGTGTGGGCAGGTAGGGTCTCAGCCTGCGTACCAGATGGAGCTGGCAGACAGCCGCCCTGGACACAGATTTGACCTGCGCCTCCATGGACAGCTGTGAGTCCAAAATGACACAGGGGCACAGTTACCCCATTCAGGACCAGGGAGTACCCCCCCCCAACAGTACTTCTGTCTTGTCAGGATTTAACCCAAATCCATTAACCTGCATCCATCCTTCAACCGCCTCCAGACACTCACATAGAAACCCCTTTTTCTCTCTTCCCCACAGCTTCCAGGGACAAGGCAATCTTTTTCAAGTTGAGCACACTTCAGAGTAATTGTCTAAAGCTCTAAAACTGCTTAGGACATACTTTGGAGACCATTACCTTCCTATGTGTTGCGCGACCTGACAAGCATTTCAAAAGGTCACCTCCAGGCTTGACTACTGTAATTCGATCTATGCGGGGCTGCCCTTGAAGCTGTCCCAGAAACTCCAGCGGGTGCAGAATGCTGCAGCGAGGCTCCTCATGGGGTCTCTGCCATGGGAGCATATTCACCCAGTGCTTTACCAGTTGCACTGGCTCCCAGTGGAGTACAGGGTCAGATTTAAGGTGCTGGTTTTGACCTTTAAAGCCCTTCACGGCCTAGGACACTCATACCTACGGGACCGCCTCTCCTGGTATGCCCCACGGAGGACCTTACGGTCCATAAATAGCAACACCCTAGAGGTCCCTGGCCCTAAGGAAGTTAGATTGGCCTCAACCAGAGCCAGGGCCTTTTTAACACTGGCTCCGGCCTGGTGGAACGCTCTGTCTCATGAGACCAGGGCCCTGGAGGATCTGATTTCTTTCCGCAGGGCCTGTAAGACAGAGTTGTTCCGCCTGGCCTTTGGCTTGGAGCCAATTTGATTCCCTCCCCTTTTTTCTTTTCCTTTCTCCTCCTGTGATGAGGCTGCATTTTAACATTTTAATATTTTACTGTTTCAATGTTGTATTTTAATCTTTTTAAGTTGTATTCATTCAACTTGTTTTTATTATTGCTTGTTAGCCGCCCTGAGGCCGCCCTTGGTTGGGGAGGGCGGGGTATAAATAAAAATTATTATTATTAAAAGCCGGTCAAGAAACCGGCTGCAGCCTTATAACTCTGTAGAAGAAGCTAGCCGAAGGGGAAGGGTGATTAATGCTTCCATAGAGAGGCCACATAGCACCTGCTCTTTCCAAAGTTAAACAAGAGTTGCCTCTGATCTGGGTTTATTTTGGGCCAGGCAGGACAGTTCCCTATGCAATTAAGGGTGACCGCAAGGGACAGGAACGGAACAAGGCAGCTGGGGCACACCCTGCCTCAGAACACGGAACAAACCAAACCCCGCAGGGGAAGCAAAAGTTTGGACTCAGCAGTACTGAGGAAATGCTGAATTACTGGCTTGGGTGGGCCTCCAGCACCCAGCTGGGATGGCTCAAAAGCTCGGACAGCAGGAGAAAAGATCCATCTGCTTCTCCCACCCCTTGACGCCCAACTGCGCTTGGCTGTTGTCAAAAGTTTGACAAGCACTGCTCAGGTTTGGGGAGCAGCAACTGTTTGCTGTTTTGGCCATCCATGAAATTTGAAGATCTGTCTGGAAAACATACTGTATTTTTCGCTCCATAAGGCGCACCTATATTCGGGAGGAGGAAAGCAAGAAAAAATTATTCTGAATCCCAGAAGCCAGAACAGCAAGAGGGATCTGGCTTCTGGGATAACAGCGCACAGCCTCTCCTGGGCGCATCACTGAAGGGGCGCTGCACAGTTCTCCCTCTCTGTGCAGGGCCTCTCCTTCGCAGGAGCGGCGTGTGCAGAGAGGGAGAGCTGCACAGTGCCCCTTCAGTGAAGCGGGAGAAGGAACAGAAGGGGCTCCGTTCCTCCTCCCGCTTCGCTGAAGCGGGGCTGCGCAGCTCTACCTCTCTGCCAAGTGCCATTCGCTCCATAAGGCGCACTCACATTTCCCCTTACTTTTTTGGAGGAAAAAAGTGCATCTTATGGAGCAAAAAATACGGTTAAGTTTCTCAGGGAAGCTAGTTCAGACAGACCACGGAGAACTTGGTGCAAAATGAGACTCGCCACCACAACTTGATTGCAAAAAGTCTTTACTATGTTTTATCAAAAGAGAACAAGCAAAACACCTGAAACCATGGGTGCATGTTTGTAAAAAAGAGCCCACTCCCCTTTACTTGGGTCACTTTTTTTTTGCAAGTATTGGGTGTACTCAGTAACAGCAACCGCCTGTCGTAGCTTAAAGGTTTGGCATCTCTTTTTGAGATACAAATATGCAACTTTGCCTGTTCTTGACGCCGTGTCACCCGCTTCCCCCTTCCTGCAGCTACTTCCTCAGATAAGGTTGAGCTAGAGTTTCAAAAAAAAGAAGAAAGTTCCCTTTTTGATTGCTTTCATAACCAGAACATTGCTTTGAATGAGAAGTAAAGCTTTTACGGGAATAATGCCACCCTGTTAAGACATTCACTCAGCCTGGCTTTCATTTCTCAGGGACCCTGCAAGCTGTAGTTCAGGCCAAGCAACAGGAATCCTCTTAAAGGCTCTGAGGAGATGGAGCCTAAAACCGAAACAAACTCCAAACTGGGGTTCCTCAGCGGACGTTTCGCTCTTATTTCCTGGTAGCTAGAGAAAGCCTTTAACGTGGCTGACAGGGAGAACACAAAACAACGAATGTAGTAGCCCTTTGCCGTAGTAGCCCTTCGCCTCCTTTAAATAGCCACTGTAGAAAATATCGAGACAAAAAGTATAAAAGCATCAACTTTGTTTTTTTTAAAGTACTGGAGGAGGAATCCGGCCTCTGGAGGTGACGAGACAGGCAGGATGTGGCCGGTGGAAGAGGCCTCCTCTGAGATTAAAGAGAGAGATCAGCAGCTCAAAAGAAAAACCACAATTGCACAGAACCCCGGGGTGGGAAGAGGGATTCCCATACGCTGCTGCCAGATTTTTGATATTAGAAAAGTCACTGCAGTACGTGACAATATATTTGCTGCCACAGATGGTTGGGGGGGCTACTAGGGCCTACCTAATTTAATTTGGTAGTTCTCCAACACTGACAGATATCACAGGCATGTGGAGACTTAATGCTGAAAGACCCTGGGCCCAAGTTCTTCCCTTGTTCAAGGTCTGCCACCAAACACCACATACTGCAGCTTTTTTTAAAGCCCCTCCCCACCAAAAGCCGTTTTCCCCCCAGGTCTGGGCTCTCCTCTAACTCTTTTATATATACCTCAAATGCTACTTCATGCCCTAGGGTCAACATGCTGTTTCTGCTAATACATCTTCCAGGTCCTAAATCAAAGCCCACAGTCTGCAGGCCACCCTGAACTCTCAATAAGTTGTTGTGTCGTCTCCCCCCCACCTTTAATCCTTGGCTGGTTGGGAGCTGGAAGGAGCACTCCATTTCCCAGTTCTCCCCCCCCTTCCAGGAATCACGGGTTTTCTCAAATTTGTGCCTCCTGCTGTTCTTGGACTCCAGTTCCCATTATCCGTAGCTAGCAGGACGATGGGATTTGTAGTCCCCAAAAGAACTAGAGACCCAAGTTTGGGAAACCTGACCTAACCCTTTCAATATAGCAAGGAACAAACTGAGTAGCATTCACAGATTCGGTTGACCCTGCTCCGTGGAAGAATCTAACTCTGAAAAAAAAAATCCCACAATCCTTCCACGGAACAAAGAATACCAGATCACTCGTGCTTCTTTGGCTTGACAATTTGTCGCGTTTCCTTCCGAGCTAATTCCCCCCCATTGCTTCTTTCCTCGAGGTTCGTGACCAGATCTGTCCGACGATCTGGATCCCGAGAAGCACAGCCCTAACACCTGCTGGCGCTCGGGATCTTATCGGAAGCCTCGAATCCACCGAGAACCAACCCGGTGGGCTGCTTGAATCCACTCTGCTGGCCGAATAAATAAATAAATAAATTAGCCAGCTTTATAAAAGCTGAGACTGCCGGCCACCCCTCCCCACCCCACAAAAAAAAATGCCCTTGTGCGCTACTATCTCCTTTTACAACTGGCTTTCTTCTTCCTCCAGGGAACGGTTCAGCCCAGGGATGAATTTGAGCAGTCTCTTGCGGAAGCTCCCCGGTTTGCTCTTCCTGGGCCTTGGGGCGGCTGCGGAGTTCTTTTGGTCGCATGATCTGTCCCAGAACCGCGCAACTCCATTGCTGCTGTGACTGCTGCTTGTGCATTTGACGCTGGCGCTGCGGGTGAGCGTTGGGCGCGGGCGCGAGGGCTGGGCGGCTGCGGGGACAATGTCCAGGGAGTCGGCAGAGTCAAAGAAGCAGGTCTGGTACACAGAATCCTCGCTCTCGTCCGTGGCGGTGCTGACGCAGCCCACGCTGCTGTAGGTGCTCCCCGATCCTGGCAACAGCACCCCAAAAGGGGCAGCAGGGCCTCCGGCCAGCCTAGTTCCGTACAGGCAGGATCGCACAGATTCCAGGGTGTCATAGATGCTGGGGTCTTTAACCACGATCCCTAGCAGGGAAGAAGGGTTCCAGTTAATAATAATAATAATTTATTTATACCCCACCCATCTGGCTGGGCTTCCCCGGCCACTCAGGGCAGCTTCCAACAAAGTATTAAAATACAGTAGTGCATCAAACATTAAAAGCTTCCCTAAACAGGGCTGCCTTCAGATGTCTTCTAAAAGTCAGATAGTTGTTTATTTCCTTGACATCTGACGGGAGGGCATTCCACAGGGTGGGTGCCACTACCAAGAAGGCCCTCTGCCTGGTTCCCTGTAACTTGGCTTCTCGCAGCGAGGGAACCACCAGAAGGTCCTCGGTGCTGGACCTCAGTGTCAGGGCAGAACGATGGGGTTGGAGACGCTCCTTCAAGTATACTGGGCCGAGGCCGTTTAAGGCTTTAAAGTCAGCACCAACACTTTGAATTGTGCTTGGAAACATACTGGGAGCCAATGTAGGTCTTTCAGGACCGGTGTTATGTGGTCTTGGCGGCCGCTCCCAGTCACCAGTCTAGCTGCCGCAATCTGGATTAGTTGTAGTTTCTGGATCACCTTTAAAGGTAGCCCCACGTACAGCACCTTGCAGTAGTCCAAGCAAGAGATAACTAGAGCATGCACCACTCTGGCGAGAGAGTCTGTGGGCAGATAGGGTCTTGGTCGGCATACTAGATGGAGCTGGTAAACAGCTGCCCTGGACATAGAATTAACCTGTGCCTCCACGGACAGCTGTGAGTCCAAAATGACTCCCAGGCTGCGCACCTGGTCCTTCAGGGGCACAGTTACCCCATTCAGGACCAGAGAGTTCTCCACACCTGCCCACTTCCTGTCCCCCACAAAAGAGTACTTCTGCCTTGTCAGGATTCAAGCTCAATCTGTTAGCCACCATCCATCCTCCAACCGCCTCCAGACACAGTTAGGGCAGATCACAGAGTTGGAAGGGACTATGGCAATGCAGGAGTCTCAGCTGAAGCAGCCATGACAGATGTGCATCACAGTCAAAGAACTTTTTCAAAGCCCAGTCCATTCAAAAGCCACTAACGAGAGCATGGGAGAAAGTACCGTATTTTTCACTCTATAGGACGCACTTTCCCCCCTCCAAAAATTAAGGGGAAATGTGTGTGCGTCCTATGGAGCGAATGCAGGCTCCTTGGCTTCAGCGATAGCAACGCGAAGCCTCCGAAGCGCAAAGGCTGTGCTCCCTCCGCACTCCGGAGGCTTCACGTTGCTTTTGCCGGAGCCTGGAGGGCGAGAGGGGCCGGTGCGCACTTTTTGTGTGCACTCAAAACAGCCATTTCTCCTCCTTGCAGATGTGAAATGGTTTAGCTCAGGGTTTCCCAATCTTGGGTCTCCAGCTGCTTTTGGACTACTGTTCCCATCATCCCTGACCACTGGCCCTGCTAGCTAGGGATGATGGGAGTTGTAGTCCAAAAAACAGCTGGAGACCCAAGATTGGGAAACTCTGGTTTAGATCAGCCTTGACCTGGCACCTTTCAGGTGCTGTTGGGACTCACTGCAGCCAGCATCACCAACGGTCCAGGGTGATGGGAGTTGTAGCACAACATCTGGAGGGTACCAGAAAAGGGACGACTGGCCCAGGAGACCTGTAAATGTATCTCTGTCACTCACCACGGACCAAGCGCTGCTCCTGCACCATCAGCGACCGATACTCCCCCCATTTTTCATAGAGGGTTTGCTGCAATGGAGAGAGAGGCCAGCATTCATTTGTGCTTCAAAATCTGCTTGATTAATCTTGCCTAAAAGTGGTTCTTTGGGTCTGATTCTTGCTCATTTAATTTGCAGGTATACATAGGCTACAGAGCTTCACCCCCACTTTGAGGATGAGGAAGGCATGGCTGGATCCATCTATCCAGCCACAAAGGCCCAGCGACCCATTTTTTGAGAAGACACTGGAAAATACTAATTCGCAGCCGGGTACCACGCTGGCCCGGCATTGTATGTAAGAGGTCCAGCTGGCTGCTGTTAAAAGGAAAAGCCATCAAGGTGCCTCTCAGTACCAAACTACAGCTCCTTGCTATGTTAGGCCTGGGTGATATATCGCCCGGGACCGGTAATGAGGGACAGACCACGATGGTGGTTTCTCTAGGCAGTATATCGCTAATAAAACCACCAGCGTTGCCAGTTCCCTCCAGCATGCTGAGGGAGAAATAAGCTAGACGCATGGGTAGGCAAACTAAGGCCTGGGGGCTGGATCCGGCCCAAAATGCCTTCTAAATCTGGCCTGCAGACGGGCCAGCGTGTTTTTACGTGAGTAGAACGTGTGCTTTTATTTAAAATGCATCTCTGGGTTATTTGTGGGGCATAGGAATTGGTTCATGGCCCCCCACAAGGTCTGAGGGACCGGCCCCCTGCTGAAAAAGTTTGCTGACCCCTGAGCTAGAGGGACACAGGAGCTGCAGCGGTTTTGCCAGCGCTATACTGAGTGAAACCGCCATCGCAGTCTGCCCCTTATACCAGTGCAGAGGGAGAAACAAGACACAATACAGCTTGTTCCTCCCTCAACTGCTTGGCTGCCCTTGCCTCAGCTGAGCTGTTTTACGGAGCCTCTGTCCTGCCAGCGATGGGATGGGGGCTCCGTTAAACAGCTCCTGCTTGGCTGTGAGGTGAGTCGCGGCTGGTGGCTTTGTGCTTCCCAGCTGAAGAAGTCTAAGGGAGCCCCCACCTCGCCTCTGGCTTGCGCAAGACGGGCGGCTCCCTTAGACTTGTTCTGCTGGGGACAGCGGTAGCCAAAACACACAGAGCCTGGGTCACGCTCCATGCGTTTGACTGCCCTTGCCCGAGCGGGCACGCTGCCACTTTCCTCGTGGGGTGGTTGTTCATCCTGGAGGAAAGACGCAGCCCACCCTCAGTTGCTTTCACCCAGAGGGTGGGCTCTGTCTTTCCTCCTGCGGTGAACGACAGGAGGAAAGATGTAGCCCACCTTGCTAGGTGACAGCAGCCAGCCCCTTACTAGGAAACCAGAATGTGAGCCAACAAGGGAACAGTTTTCCTGTCGCCTTAAAAGAGACTAAGATGAGTACAGTGGTACCTCTGGTTACGAACTTAATTCGTTCCAGAGGTCCGTTCTTAACCTGAGGTACCACTTTAGCTAATGGGGCCTCCCGCTGCCGCCGCACAATTTCTGTTCTCATCCTGAGGTAAAGTTCTTAACCCGAGGTACTACTTCCGGGTTAGCGGAGTCTGTAACCTGAAGCGTTTGTAAACCAAGGTACCACTGTACTACATTTTTCTAAAAACTTGCAAACTTTATCCTAGTCAAACCATTCAGCTGCATGCACTCCCTGTATTTTCACTATTTTGTTTTGTATTGTGTTGTACAAGTCAGGTGTTTGCATTGATTGACTTATTTCAATAAAAACAAGCTCATCTCCAGTTCTGACACTTCTTCATTTGTTTTGCTGTGTGTTCTTCACGGAAATGTCATGCGATGGCCTGGGAATCTTGATTCAGTGGCTGAAGCTGAGGAATCCCAGCCTGCACAGGAGTCCCTGCCTCCAGAACCAGCTGAGCCGGGGCTGGGGCTTGAGCCTGAAGGGCCCTCACCTGTGCTGGATCCTCAGGTGCAGGCACCAGCTGAGTCTGCTCTGGCTCCTGAGGGGATGGAGGACCCACTGCCTGCAGGTTCTCCACTCTCGGCCCCATCAGGGGAAGCTGAGGTTGCCTCTGGGTCCGGTAACCCTCCAGCCTCTCCTGAGCTGCAGAGGCTCAGGGCAGAGAGGCAGAGGGAACTAAGTTCCCGCAGGAGGTGTGCTCGTCTCCAGGCCATGAGAGGCGAGTCACCTGTGGACCGGGGCTGCCCTATGCCTCGGGGCAGATAAAAGCCAGCCAGCCCCAGTCGCAGGTTGCGGGAGCAACATTGTTGGTAGCCTGTTCCTGCCTGCACCCTGTCCTGCTCTTCTGCCAGAATTCCTGACCTCACCCGGCTCCCTGCCTTGGACGCAGCTTCAGCTTTGACGGACTGCCTCCATACCGCACCCTTGACCTCAGATTGGACTCGGACCACGCCGCACGGTAACCCCCCGGGACCAGCACACGTCACTCACCTTGAGGTACTGCAAACGGGCTTCCAGCTCTGCCCTGCGGATGGAAGTGCCGTACAAGGTCTCTAACCTGGACAGGACAAGAATCTGATTAGTGGCGGCTGGTTAGGGACAGTTTTGCCACCCCTGTGGACAAGCAATGCCTTCTGGGTCGGCTGGCCCTTCCCCCCAAATAATCTCCCACACACTCACCTGAGCACGTTCCCAGACGCTTTGATGATCTCCACAATCTCACGGTGTCGGATCCCCTCCACATTGAGCCCGTTCACGCCTGTGATCGTATCCCCTGCGTTAACAAAAAGCCAGAGAGGCCGCTGTCATTTCCAAAGCCTGCAAAGGGAAGGACAAGAGACCCCTGGCTCCCTTTGGCATTAGAGGATCTGGGCTGGGCTGTACGTGCTAACTGCTAGCACTTTTTGCAAAGCTAAGCAGGGTCTGGTCTGGTTACAAACTGGATGGGGGACCACGTGTTGAGATTCCTGCATTGCAGGGGGATGGACGACCCACGGGAGTCTATTGGAACTCTGTGATTATAAATCCCATCAGCTGTAGCCTGCATGGCCAGCAAGCAAAGATGATGGGAGCTGTAGTCCAATAGCATCTAGCGATCACCCCGTTGGTTACTGCTGTGCTAGTGCACCAAGACAGGAAACTCAGTGATGTAAACAGAAGCTTGTGACCTGTAGAAGTTATGCAAATGGGCACCATTGCTTCTCTTGCTTAATTTGTTCTGCTCTACTAAGTCATGGGCCAAGGAGCCCTGTTAAAGAGAAGAGACGCCTAAGCCAAGACAATGGGGGAGATACTGCAATTTCTGCAGCTTCAGATTTCACCAGGTATTGCTCACATACCGTGTTTTTCTGTGTATAAGATGCCCCCTATTTTGGGGGAGTAAAAATTTAGAAAATGGGAAATGCCCAGAGTTGCTGAGATTTTTCTTTTAGGGGGGATTGCGGAAAACCGCTCACCCGCCTGACCTAGGCTGCCACTCGCACGCGTCTTCACAAAGGTCAGCAATCCACTGTCACCTCACGCGCCCAGATGCTGCACTGACAGCCAATCAAGCCCAGCCCTTGCTGTAGCCACCAATAACACACCCAATCACCGCAGAGTCCCAGAAGCAACATATAACATGTCCCCCAGATGCACTATCCGTGTATAAGACAAGCCCCAAATTTTAACATGATAGTTTAAAAAAACCTCGTCTTTAACACGGAAAAAATACGGTACTTTCACGCATCATGCTGCCGTCTTCAGGGCTACAGAAATGCCACCTTCTTAAAATAATAATCGGAGGACAGATTCTTAATTTGGTAGCTGCTCCCCTTGCTTGGTCCCTGCTCCTGCCAACCTAGCAGTCTGAAAACACACCAGTGCAAGTAGATAAATAGGTACCGCTCCAGCGGGAAGGTAAACGGCATTTTCGTGCACTGCTCTGGTTCGCCAGAAGCGGCTTAGTCATGCTGGCCACATGACCCGGAAGCTGTATGCCGGCTCCCTCGGTCAATAAGGCAAGATGAGCGCCACAACCCCAGAGTTGGTCACGACTGGACCTAATGGCCAGGGGTCCCCTTTACCTTTAATCTATCGCATTCAGCAGCACTTTTGTGGAAGGTCGTACACACACAGAACCCTGGATCTATGTATGTGCCCTTTGAAAATCATCTGCAGTGCAGAGAAGGGTAAAAGACACCCTCGGAGTTAACGGGAAGGAAGGAGAGGGAAGAATGCTAGCACAGCTCAGCCCTGCGAAGCACCTGAGCTTACCACTCCACCTGCTGCCAACGTGACCCTGCGAACACAACATCAGCTCTCTGGGGAGCAGAGTAGCTGGGCTCATTATAGAGAGGAAAGTCACATGTGTTGTCCTTGGCTGTGCCTCCCTCTTCAGCCTGCTGTCTTATGGGGCTGCCGACGGCTTTGAACCTGCCCCTGCAAGAAGCGAATCAGCGCGCCTTCGACAGAAATGCAGAGCGTGGGGAGAAAAGGCAAATCACAAGGGCCCTCCAGAACCTGAAACCAGGCACAGCCCTTGACCCACCAGCCAGCGTTCCCCAAACTTGGGTCTCCCAGCTGTTTTTGGACTACAACTCCCATCATCCCTAGCTAGCAGGAACAGTGCTCAGGGATGATGGGAGTTGTAGTCCAAAAACAGCTGGAGACCCAAGTTTGGGAAACCCTGCATTAGGACTTCTGCAGCGTATCTAGAACTGCCAAAACTTCTGAAATTTGGGGGAGGGGGGAAAACATGCTCCACAAAAAAAGTGAAATATCTGGGGGTGAATTTAACATCTAAGAATATGAATCTGTTTAAGGACAATTATGAGAAATGTTGGTTGGAAGTGAAGAAAGATCTTGACATTTGGTCTAGACTAAGACTCTCCTTGTTAGGCCGAATTGCTGTTATTAAGATGAACGTATTGCCGAGATTGTTGTTTTTGTTCCAGACACTACAAATTTTGGACAAGATGGACTGTTTCAAGAAGTGGCAGAAAGATATATCTAAATTTGTCTGGCAGGGCAAAAAACCCAGAATAAAATTTAAGATTTTAACTGATTCAAAGGATAGAGGGGGCTTTGCTCTGCCGGACTTAAGACTTTACTATGAGGCAGCAGCATTCTGCTGGCTGAAACAATGGCTACTTCTTGAGAATACAGATGTCTTGGATTTGGAGGGATATGATAACAACTTCGGCTGGCATGCATATTTGTGGTATGACAAGGTAAAGGTTCATAGAGGCTTTAAAAACCACATTGTCAGGAAGGCACTATATAACGTGTGGATTCGCTATAAGGATTTGTTGGAAAATAAAACCCCCAGGTGGTTGTCACCCATGGAAGCCAAGGCGGTAAAAAAACTTAATATGGAATCAGATTGGCCAAAATATTATGAAATTATAGAATACGATGGTGAAAAGCCTAAATTACAGAGCTTTGAGAAATTAAAATCTAAAGTTCGAGACTGGTTACATTATCATCAGATTAATGAGACATTTAAGCAAGACAGGAGACTAGGATTTCAGAAGGAGAGGTCAAAGTTAGAAACAGAGCTATTGGAATCCAATACTAAGAATTTGTCTAAAATGTATAATTTGTTGCTGAAATGGAACACTCAAGATGAAACAGTAAAGTCAGCAATGATTAAGTGGGCACAGGATATCGGACATGATATTATGTTTGCAGACTGGGAACAGTTATGGACCACAGGCATCAAATTTACGGCATGTAGTGCCTTAAAAGAGAACATAATGAAAATGATCTATAGGTGGTACATGACCCCAGTCAAGTTAGCAAAGATATATCATCTGCCCAATAACAAGTGCTGGAAGTGTAATGAATGTGAAGGAACTTTTTATCATCTTTGGTGGACCTGTCCAAGAATTAAGGCCTACTGGGAAATGATCTATAATGAAATTAAGAAGGTCCTAAAGTGGACATTTGTAAAGAAGCCGGAGGCCTTTCTCCTGGGCATGGTCGATCAAACGATTCCAAAGAAAGATAGAACTTTTTTCATGTATGCAACCACGGCAGCAAGAATTCTTCTAGCAAAGTATTGGAAGACTCAAGAGTTACCTACTCTGGAAGAATGGCAGATCAAGGTGATTGAATATATGGGACTAGCAGAGATGACTGGCAGAATCCGCGACCAGAGGAGAGAGACGGTGGAAGAGGACTGGAAAAAATTTAAAGTGTATCTTAAGAATTTTTGTAAAATTTTGGAATGAGAAGATGTCAAGGGCCATGAAATTAGAGAATTTATAGCTGTTAAAATCTAAACTTAAGAGAATTTAAAGAAAGTTGTGTTTTTTAAAATTGAAAGAAGGATTGCTTAAAGCTAATTTAAAAAATAAGGGTGCAGTGATGGGAAGGTTTGGGGAAGTCATGTATGTTTGTTTTGTATGTTTTTCTTTTTCTTTTTCTATTTTGTCGTCTATTCTGTTTTTTATACTGTTTAAAATGAATAAAAATTTTAAAAAAAAAGAGAATAGGAAAAAAAAAAAAAAAAAGGAAAACATGCTCCACCCCACATAAAGGAGCTATGGAATATGCATTGAGATTTCCAGTGGACGCCAGGTCTCTTGCCTTCTATTTATTTCTCAAGAAGCTACCTAGACCAGGGGTCAGCAACCTTTTTCAGCAGGGGGTCGGTCCACCGTCCCTCAGACCATGTGGGGGGGCCGGACTATATTTTGGAAAAAAAAATGAACAAATTCCTATGCCCCACAAATAACCCAGAGATGCATTTTAACCAAAATACTAATAAATAATAATAATAATAATAATAATAATAATAATAATAATAATAATAATAATAATTTATTTATACCCCGCCCATCTGGCTGAGTTTCCCCAGCCACTCTGGGCGGCTCCCAATCAAGTGTTAAAAACAGTACAGCATTAAATATTAAAAACTTCCTTGATTCATGTAAAAACACACTGATTCCTGGACCGTCCGCGGGCTGGATAGAGAAGGCGATTGGGCTGCATCCGGCCCCCGGGCCTTAGGTTGCCTACCCCTGACCTAGACACATTGACTTTTGATCAAACACCACACAGATAAGAGTTTTATTTGCTTAGTTCTCCAGCCCGCCACGCTTGAAAGCAAGTCAGTTTTTACAAGGGTGAAAACTCACAAGTAGTCCATTAGGTTCAAGACGCTAAAGCGTGACATCTCTTACCTGGTTTCAAGCCAGCTACCTGGGCCGGGCTATCATCATGCACACGGCATACGAAGGTGAACATCTCCACCCGTTTTGTGTTCTGGTGGTGGAGCCCGTAGGTCTGAAAGGAGCAGAGGAAACAAGAGTTGGTTGGTTTTTAAAATGAGGTCAGACCGCAGCCACCCAAATAATGTGCAAGTTCCACCGTAGCTTAACTGTTAGAGATGCAATAGGGATAATGCTTCTCTAAAACGTACCGTATTTTTCGCTCTATAGGACGCACTTTTCCCCCTCTAAAAATTAAGGGGAAATGTGTGTGCGTCTTATGGAGCGAATGCAGGCTTCTTGGCTTCAGCAATAGCAACGCAAAGCCTCCGAAGCGCAGAGGGAGCGCTCCCTCCTCGCTCTGGAGGCTTCAGGTTCTTTTTGCTGAAGCCGGGAGAGCAAGACTCTCCCGGCTTCAGCAGAGAGGGAGAGCTGCGCAGCGCCCCTTCAGCCAAGCGGGAGGAGAAATGGAAGGGGCTCCGTTTCTCTTGCCACTTTGCTGAAGGGGTGCAAACAATAAGACAAAACCTCCCCTTGCCAGCGTTAGAAAGTCAGATATATAAGCTAGGCACTAAATGTTTTCTTGAACCAACGTTGCAGTTACCAAAAAAGGAATTCCCAGTTGCCATTCTAGGGACATGGGTGGCGCTGTGGGTTAAACCACAGAGCCTAGGACTTGCCGATCAGAAAGTCAGTGGTTCGAATCCCCGCGACGGGGTGAGCTCCCGTTGCTCGGTCCCTGCTCCTGCCAACCTAGCAGTTCGAAAGGGCAAGTAGATAAATAGGTACCGCTCTGGCGGGAAGGTAAACGGCATTTCCGTGCGCTGCTCTGGTTTGCCAGAAGCGGCTTAGTCATGCTGGCCACATGACCTGGAAGCTGTACACCGGCTCCCTCGGCCAATAAAGCGAGATGAGCGCCGCAACCCCAGAGTCGGCCACGACTGGACCTAATGGTCAGGGGTCCCTTTACCTTTACCTTAGTTGCCATTTGGGTGTGTATTTCCCCACCCCCTCAAGAACCTTTATTGAACTAAGAGAACTGAAAGTTGTATTTTTCAATTAACCTTTTGGTTTCTTAAATCTGTTCTGATTATGCAAATAAAAAAATCAGAATTCTACAGGATGTGTTGTTAGTGTGTGTAAACGGTCCAGATCCAAGGATCCTCATCAGGCATGCACCTCCAGATGTTGGAGACATCAGGTACCATCCTGGCTCCCGGGCATCTTCACATGGTTGCAAGTGACCGATAGCCTAGCACCTGGTGAATTTCGAACGCTGCACCCACTCCTCCCCAAAATTGGCACTACTACCGTATTCCGGCTTCCCCCGCCCCAGCCCCACGGCTAAAAACAAAGCCGTGCGCAGCCTCTCCCGGCTGGAGAGGTTGCCCATGGCTAAAGAGGAAGCTAAGACAGTCAGCAGGATGGATCCCGCTCACTGTCTTGGCTTCTTTGCTCTTTGGGGCTGGGGGGGTATTTCCCCCCCTTTATTTCCCCCCCTTAAAACTAGGTGCGCCCTATGGTCCGGTGCGCCCTATGGAGCGAAAAATACGGTATTTCCCAAGTGGGAAGAGATGGATTTTGGAAACTGAGAGCGTGATGAAATGCCCGATTCAAAGACCCCCCCCCCAACCAAATAACTGAGTTTCAAGATGGAAATTGCCCTTTTGCTACTTGAGATTCAACAGCTTAAAAAACTTCAGATCCAGAAATGTCTTTTTTTAGGTGCTCAATGCTCATGGGTTGCAACCCACAACACACCTGAACCCTTGCTGAATTCTGGACTCACTGGGTTAAGAGCCAGAATGGAAGGGATTCCCTCTGAACTCACCTGAATCTCAAAGCCAAAGGCCTGAGCCTCTTCCTTCTCCAGTGTGATCACCTTTCTGGAATGAACAAGAGGAAAGGGGTCAGTTGCTGAGATTTCCCAGGGGACGCCAAGAGACCATCTTTTCCATAGCTGTGTGCGATTTGTCTTCATTTGCCTGGCTGCATGTGCTGAGCACACTTCCTCCCCAAACAACACCCCCCCCCCACCATGGCTAAGTTACAGAAGCTTCCTTTGCTTGCAGGCTCACCGATTGCTCTCCAAAGAGACTCTTTCGAAAGCCTTCAAAATAGGGGCCAGTGGGAGGGAGGGGGGAAAACAAAACAAAAAAGCCAATACACTACACAGCATGGTTTACCAAACTAGGGTCTCCAGCGGTTTCTAGACTACAAATCCCACCATCCTTGACCTCTGATTCTGCTGGCTAGGGATGATAGGAGTTGTAGTCCCACAACAGCTGGAGATCCAAGTTTGGGAAATCCTGATCTATGGTCAAGCAGCTGGTCCAAGTTTTTGCCTTGCACTAGGACATCTTCTGATGTCTTGCACTCCCTCCCTCCCCCCAGTTTTAAGCCGACAAAACAAACAGGAGGGGAGTGGGCTTCTGTATAATCCAGCTTTGACAAATCCAGGCAGCGGCTCAGAGTGGGCAGAGTTGACTGTGGGTGGGTGTAGACACAGGAATCAAAACAGAAACCTAAGTACAGAAGGGGCAGGTGAACTAAACTGTAATGGCAAATTGGGATACCTAATGAACAGGTAAACCAGGGGTGGAGAATGTGTGGCTGTCCAGAGTTTGAGGAACTGCTTACTGAATTTTAATTCCATGCAACTCATTGAAAAATGGTGCTGTATGAGTTTTTGCAGGAGCCACACTTCTGGGTCCCCATGAGTATTGTTAGTTCCCAAAGCAGCGGCCGTTCTCAATTTTTGTGCCCATCTAGGAGTTTCTCATTTAATATTTGGTTATGATTTAAAAAACAAAAAGTAACTTGACGTTTCAAATCATGGGTATTTTTGGCTTACAGAGGTTTAATACAAGAGTAGAGTAACAGGAGAATACAGTCGTACCTTGGTTGACAAACGCCTTGTGAGTTGAACGTTTTGCTCCCGAACGCCACAAACCCGGAAGTGAGTGTTCCGGTTTGCGAACGTTCTTTGGAACCCGAACATCCCACGTGGGTTCTGATTAGCTGCAGGAAGCTTCTGCAACCAATCAGAAGCCACACCTTGGTTTTCGTCCATTTTTGGAAGTCAAATGGACTTCTGGAACGGATTCAGTTTGTGAACCGTGGTACAACTGAACATCTATTAACAGAATACGTTCTGAGCGAGAGTCACTGGTGATATTTATTAAACTGCACGAATAAAGATTTTAAAAGATGTCAAAGTTGTGCAATCCTTTTCAAGGTCCAGCAGAAAAGTTGCCAAATACAATACAGTACAATCCTAATTAAATAATAACATTTGGGCTGACTTCCCATTGGTGAGCCAAACTGAGAAAATTATTCACACTTATGTTGTAAACTGCTCTGTTCGGATGAAGAGGCTAGGATGCTTTCAGAAGTGATACCAAGAAGCAGCGTTTTCCAATCTTGGGTCTTCAGTTGTTTTTGGACTACAATTCCCATCATCCCTAGCTTGCAAGACCAGTGGTCAGGGATGATGGGAACGGTAGTCCAAAAACAGCTGGAGACCCAAGTTTGGAAAACGCTGCCAAGAAGGGTATTTGACTTCCATGATCTGTGGATCAAGTGAAAGGGGTTGACAATTACCAGACGTCCTCAACTTGAAAACAATTTTAGCTGCAGCTTAAAGGGAAGGAAGATGGAACCTTTGGGCTGCTCTTGGATTCCTGAACCATGTACAGACGCAGAAAGGCAGCCTATTTGTTGCATGCACTCGTTTCACACAACGTGCCGCCTCGTCGACTTGCCCTGAAGCGTCTTCCTTGCTCAGGTGTGCAACAGACAAGAGTCTTCTTCCTCCTGACAAGATGGTTTAACGAGACGGATTCAGCCTATTCTAAGGCAGCTGGACCCAGTCCGCTTACACCTGATTACTCAAATTTTCTTTTCCCCTCATTAACAAATTAAATCAGCACCCAACCAGCTCCAGAAATAAACACACTGGAAGGTATTTCTTTACACTTCTGCATGTTACCTTCTGTGAACCAACATTCTCCCTCTTATGTGAAAGCTGCTGTTCCATGCAGAGGTGTAGCAAGCCCAGGTGATACCCGGTGCGGAAATTTTTTTGTCATCCCCCTCCACATTGACAGCTCGGGGTAGGCTTGGGAGTCGCGGGCAGGTGCCAAATGTCCCCTCCCCTCAGCGATGACACCTGGGGTGATCTGCCCCCCTTCTTACGCCTCTGCGCCCCCACGACTCCCAAGTACCCTGAGCCATTGAGGGAAGGGGGAGAAGCTATGCCGCTTCGCTGGGGTGCTGGCAAAGCTGTACATCTCGTCCTCTCGGGAGCCACGGCTCCCGTCCGTCCCCCTTCCATAGCTGTCAACCTTCCCTTTTTTTACAGGAAATTCCCTTATTCCAGCACCGTTTCCTGCTGCTATCCCGGATTGTTAGATATCCCGTAGACTGTCCCTGGGACAGATGAGGCTGCTGATCCCTTTTTTCCGAGGCTTTTGTTGTTGTTTAGTCGTTTAGCCATGTCCGACTCTTCGTGACCCCATGGACCAGAGCACACAAGGCACTCCTTTCTTCCACTGCCTCCCGCAGTGTGGTCAAACTCTTGCTGGTAGCTTTGAGAACACTGTCCAACCATCTCGTCCTCTGTCGTCCCCTTCTCCTTGTGCCCTTCATCTTTCCCAACATCAGGGTCTTTTCCAGGGAGTTTTCTCTTCTCATGAGGTGGCCAAAGTATTGGAGCCTCAGCTTCAGGATCTGTCCTTCCAGTGAGCACTCAGGGCTGATTTCCTTCAGAATGGATCGGTTTGATCTTCTTGCTGTCCATGGGACTCTCAAGAGTCTCCTCCAGCACCAGAATTCAAAAGCATCAATTCTTCGGTGATCAGCCTTCTTTATGGTCCAGCTCTCACTTCCATACATCACTACTGGGAAAACCATAGCTTTAACTATATAGACGTTTGTTGGCAAGGTGATGTCTCTGCTTTTTAAGATGCTGTCCAGGTTTGTCATTGCTTTTCTCCCAAGAAGCAGGTGTCTTTTGATTTTGTGGCTGCTGTCACCATCTGCTGATCCCTTAATTTCAAATCTGAAAGTTGACAGCTATGCCCCCTTCCTGGCTCGCCGTAAGCGGCTCCTGCCGGTAGCGGAGGGATCCCTCTGCCGTCCATACGGAGCTAGTGGCAAACCGCTATGCACAGTGCATACGCGTGACACAGTGCATGCGTTGTACATAGTGGTTTGCTGCCAATGCCGCCTGAGCGCCGTTTGGACAGTGGCAGGATCCTCCGCTCACAGCTGCAGCCGCAAATGGGAGGATCCTCCTTATGTGGCCGCGGCGGCGCGATGGCTGCTTGGGCTGCCGTGCCCGGGGTGGCGGGGCGAGCACCCCGCAGGATGTGTTCTTGTCACACACACCCCAGACATGGCACCCGGGGCGCACTGCCCCTCCCTCACGACGCCACTGGTTCCACGAGAACTTCAAGGTGACACAAAAGCATTTTGAAAATGGCAAGTGAATAAATTTTGTTAAAGAAGGGCAGGGGAAGCACTCTGTCAGTTTCATATCCTCACCTCTACACTTTAAAAGTAAAGGTAAAGGTACCCCTGACCATTAGGTCCAGTCGTGGATGACTCTGGGGTTGCGGCGCTCATCTCGCTTTATTGGCCAAGGGAGCCGGCGTATAGCTTCTGGGTCATGTGGCCAGCATGACTAAGCCACTTCTGGCGAACCAGAACTTTCAAAGTAGCCTTCCACAAACTTGTGTCCCCCCAAAAGGTGTCCGGCTAGAACCCCGTCAGCATCATCAGGCAAAATGACCAATGGTCACAGATGATGGGACTCGGGGAAGTCTGCTTTAAGGTATGATCGCAAAGGAGTTTAGGTAGCGATTACACTTGCCACACGCCCATACAGCCTCCACCAGCCCCCAAACTTGAACAGGAAGTGGTGCTTTTGTTGATGTGTAACATTCCTAATTAATGTCTGAACCTTCCGCCCTGAGGCAACAAAACTCAGCTAAATCGTTAACAGAAAAGGAGGCCTTCCAAACCACGCTCTCATCCCGAGAGGAGTCTAATGAACAGATTGCCAAACCGAGCTAGATCAGACTATGCACCCCAGACCACAAAGTACCAAACACAAAAGGATTCTTACACTGTAATTCTCATCGGGGAACCAAGCCAGCCAGAAGACAACTAAACCAGTGTTTCCCAAACTTGGGTTTCCAGTTGTTTTTCAACTACAACTCCCATGATCCTTTGCTAGCAAGACAAGTGGTCAGGGATGATGGGAACTGTAGTCCAAGAGCAGCTGGAGACCCAAATTTGGTAAACACTTAACTAAATCAAAGAAAGGGGATACTGAGTGGGGTTTTGTGGTGTGTGTGTCTCCCTCCAAGTGGTTACTTTTGGTGTGCCCAACCCTACATTTTTTGAACTGGGATCAAGCTAAAGCGCTCCAAGCTCTGTTTCGGAAAGAGGGTAATATTACCAACAAAGGTAAGCTTTCTGCTTAGATTTCACTATCCTGGTGCCCTCCAGATGTTCTGGACTCCAACTCCCATGAGTCCCAGCTGGCGTGGACCATAATCAGGAATAATGGAAGCTGTAGTTCACAACTTCTGGTCAGCCCCATCCAAAATCTGCTCCAGGACAGCTAAGAACAAACGATTTTGTGGGGTGCATGAATTGAAGACTGGCCTGGGTCATAGACTGTGTAGCAAAGACTGGGCACAAATCATCACTAAGAGCTGAAAATCCTTTTGAGAGGGGGGCTTCTTCCCAAGGACTAAACTGTCAAAGTGGGCCTGTCAATTAATGCAGCTCTCAAGCCTGCCTTCCAAATGGGAACCTGCAGCAGCAGTTAGTAAAACTGTATTTGTTTACATTTTAGAGAATTGGGGCAGGGGGAGCGGGAATGGAAGGACCTAAAGCAGGCACCCACAAATTTGCCCCTCCAGATGTTTTGGGACTACAACTCCCATGATCCCTAGCTAACAGGACCAGTGGCCAGGGATGGTGGGAATTGTAGTCCCAAAACATCTGGAGGGCTGAGTTTGGGGATGCCTGACCTAGAGGGACACACAAAACCTTTGGGCATCACATTAGGGGATGCACAGGAGCTGTTGTTGTTGTTTTTTAAAAAAAGAGTTATTTCATTTTTTAAAATCACAAATGGAGGGGGTGGATCTTGGGAGCCACAAAAACTTTTGACGGAAGGCGGGGCGGGGGGTGGGGGACACAGGTTGGCCACCCTGCACTACAGCCACTAGCAGTTTGGACTGCATTCAGGATCTTAGAACCACAGGATTTTAGAGCTGGAAGAGACCACAGTGGTCATCTAGTCCAACCCCTGCAGCGATCTTTTTACCCAAAACGAACCCACAACCCTGAGATCAAGAGTCTCCTGCTCTACCAACTGAGCTCTTGGGGAGTTTGCAGGGGTCAGCAAACTTTTTCAGCAGGGGGCTGGTCCACTGTCCCTCACACCTTGTGAGGGGCCGTATTATATTTGTTTTTTTGGGGGGGAAATGAATAAATTCCTATGTCCTACAAATAACCCAGAGATGTATTTTAAATAAACGCACACATTCTACTCATGTAAAAACACCAGGCAGGCCCCACAATAACCCAGAGATGCAAATAACCCAGAGAGACCTACATTGGTCCCCAGTACGTTTCCGAGCACAATTCAAGGTGTTGGTGCTGACCTTTAAAGCCCTCTGTCCAGTATATCTGAAGGAGCGTCTCCACCCCAATCGTTCTACCCGGACACTGAGGTCCAGCGCCAAGGGCCTTCTGGCAGTTCCCTCACTGTGAGAAGCCAAGTTACAGGGAACCAGGCAGAGGGCCTTCTCGGTACTGGCGCCCCCCCTGTGGAACGCCCTCCCACCAGATGTCAAAGAGAACAACAACTACCAGACTTTTAGAAGACATCTGAAGGCAGCCCCGTTTAGCGAAGCTTTTAATGTTTGATGCATTACTGTATTTAAATATTTTGTTGGAAGCTGCCCAGAGTGGCCGGGGAAGCCCAGCCAGATGGGTGGGGTATAAATTAATAATAATAATAATAATAATAATAGGACACATTCTACTCATGTAAAAACATGTTGATTCCCAGACTATCTGTGGTCCGGATTTAGAAGGTGATTGGGCTGGATCCGGCCCCCAGGCCTTAGTTTGCTTACCCATTGTTCAGATGAAGCAGGAGTCTGTTAAAAATGATGACACAGGAGTCTACTTATTATGAGTAGTTTATCTTGGGACTGAGAGGGACGGACAGAGAACGGAATTCCACCCAGAGCCCTAAGCTCAGAGCAACCCCAGGCGCCCGCAGAGGACCTCAGAGGACCAGGCGCTCGCAGATTAAAGCAGATGTCACTCTCAAGGCTACCCTGCAGGGAAAGCCAAACGCCTTGCCTATGTTTTGGGAATTAACCCCTGTTCCTGTCAAGCGCACCCCAGGGGTGGGGAGAATGTCAAACACTCCCCAGATGATCCGCCTCCTTTTAGAAATCAGTCAAGCCATTGTCGCTATTGTGAAAGAGCAGCTCATTCAGAGGCAGGGATGAAGGCCCTGTCATTAAAGCCCCTCCCCGAAGGCCATTCATACCCCCAGAGACCATCCGCTGAGCTGGGAATACCCTAGAGGGTGGCAGCACATGTGGCAGCAGCTGTGATCCGGGATTAAGGAGCCGCAGCGGAAAAAATGAACTAGAGAGCGCGGGGAGGCAGGGAAGGGAGAAGACGACCGTCTGGACGCACCATTGTGATCGAATGTGCTTTCTGTTGAGTCCACGGGGCAATCACAAATACCGCTAGGCTACATGCTTAGTCTGACTTAAGAGATACACACAGAGAGAGAGAGATAAGAGTAAGCAGAAAACCAGCAAACAAAATTTGCTGATTCCGCTTAAATTCTTCTAGAGGAAAGGAACAAAGGAACCTACCTGTGCTGCTCGGGTGACTGGCTGAGAGATCGCCATTTGAATCCGGAGCCCTGAGGAAGAGATGGCAAGAGGAATACAAAGACCGCAATTAGTCAAGGCATGCCTCAAAGTATGTCCCCCCCCCCCTCTCACACACACAAACACAAAAGCTACAACACCCAAGATTGGATAAGGTAGAGAGCTGGACCAGGAGAACTATTTCACGGTTTCAAAGCCAGGGAAAAGCCACAGAGGAACAGGTCCTGAATGACATCTGTTTGCACATGATCACGATTTTATTATTTTTACTCTGCCCGTCTGACTGGGTTGCTCCAGCCACTCTGGGCAGCTTCCAGCATATAAACAAGAAACATAATAAAACATCAAACACTAAAAACTCCCCTAGTTGCCAGATCTAGTCGCCACCCCTTTCTATGGCTTTGAAGCACACTACATAACCATGTACAGTGGTACCTCGGGTTAAGTACTTAATTCGTTCCGGAGGTCCGTTCTTAACCCGAAACTGTTCTTAACCTGAAGCACCACTTTAGCTAATGGGACCTCCTGCTGCGCCGCTGGAGCACGGTTTCTGAGTCTGTAACCTGAAGCGTATGTAACCTGAAGCGTATGTAACCCGAGGTGCCACTGTAAAAAGGAATCTGCCCACTCCAGGTGGTGTTGGACTACAACTCCCATCAGCCCCGATTATTAGCCACACTGGCTGGGACGGATGGGAGTTGGTGTCCATCAAAAGATGAGCCTATTGCTAGAGCTTTAGCATAAACCAGATTATTTAAGGGGGCTTTTCTTGGAACAGCCCTGGTTCAAATGTTTCAGATACTTGGCCCGGGACTTCAACTGCAAACAGAGGGTCTTAACACCCACCACCAATCCCGGTGTTCAAGCATGCAAGCTCCAAGTCACGTCCTGAACATTGCAGGCTTTTAAAGCCAAATGGCTCGATGCCATGGGGGGAAGCGAGAAGTCCTTGAGAGAGAAAGCCTGTTTTATGCAAAAAGCCCCATTATTTGGAAAAATGAAATCAATTGTCCGGCCCATCCCAAACAGACCCTCTCATTGTTGGGTGTTTGAGCAGAGCGGGCCCACCCAGTGCATGCTGGGAGCTGGGGAGAGGGCCAAAGAAGCACATCTATTTGCATAAATAGATCCCACTACCCACTCAGAGGTGGGCGGCAGATCCACATTCCGGTTCCCATTGAGCATTCGGAACGTAAGACTTCTTGGCAAAGCCGCCCGGCAGCAGTTGGACGGAGCGACAATGCGCCATCTCTTGTGAAGTTTTCCAAGTTGCGCGAGCATGCAAACATATGCGTCTTTGGGGCGTGTTTTTTTCCGGCTGAACTCCACATTGTTGCCGGGAGCAGCCAAGAGGCAGAGGCAGCAGGTTTCTATTAAAGAGCCACACATGCAATGGGGATCGTGTTTGAACGTAAACAGCTGCTCTCGCATGGGATGCAAACATTTCCGCACGCCAGCCAGAGCCTGCGTGTAAGCACAAAATGTGTCTCTCTCTAAGCCGCTGTTTTACACCAGCCTAAAATGACCTCCTGCCAACCTAGCAGTTCGAAAGCACATCAAAGTGCAAGTAGATAAAGAGGTACTGCTCTGGCGGGAAGGTAAACAGCATTTCCATGCGCTGCTCTGGTTTGCCAGAAGCAGCTTGGTCATGCTGGCCACATGACCCGGAAGCTGTACGCTGGCTCCCTCGGCCAATAAAGCGAGATGAGCGCCGCAACCCCAGAGTCGGCCATGACTGGACCTAATGGTCAGGGGTCCCTTTACCTTTAAAATGACCTCAAGGCTTAGATCACGGCCTGTTGGCTCAAAGATCCTCCCAATAGTTTTGCAAGCCTATCCAATGTGAGCTCGTTGGAGCTGCTTCAGGTTTTGGGAAGAGCGTGCCACTGTTTCGCAGCAGAGATGAGGATTTAGCTCTCTGTTCCGGAAAAGGTCTAGGCCCACTTATTGGGCCAGAAAAAGCTGCTTCGAGTTTGGATACAATACAAGTGACTCGCCCATTAATGAAGTGAAGGACTCAAATCAAAGGAGGCAGAGGGTGAGAACTGGACACTTATAGCCTAAGTCAGGGGTCTGTCAACTTTTTCAGCAGGGGGCCGGTCCACTGTCCCTCAGACCTTGTGGGGGGCCGGACTATATTTTGAAAGAAAGAAAGAAAAAGATCGAATTCCTATGTCCCACAAAGAACCCAGAGATGCATTTTGAATAAAAGGACACATTCTACTCATGTAAAAACACGCTGATTCCTGGACCGTCCGCGGGCTGGATTTAGAAGGCAATTGGGCCTTCCCATGGCCTAACCACCAAGTTACATACACTTAAACCCATTTATTCTGATGGGCATCAACACGCCTAACTGCGGTGCTGGATTGAGGCCTGTAGTTGCAGAAGATCAATTCCCAAGGTATTCTTGAATCCACTTGCAGAAGCAGATTGCCAGGGAAGGAGAAATCCCAGTTGCCTGGTGCCCTAAGAAACCTACACACCCAAAGCTCACACTCCTGGGATCGTTTTAGAGAAGGGGTCCTCCAACATTTCTCTGATGAAAATAGGGACTAAGGAAAAGCAGAACATTTTGGGATCAAATCAGAAACCAGGACGGCTTCTTTAAATCTGGGATCATCCCTGGAAAATAGGGGCACTTGGAGGGTCTGTTATAACTGCAATCACTTTTAAAGATTTCTGTGCGATTTTATGCGCGTTTCACTTACCAAGCAAAACCAAACGGTATTAATTTAACCAAAGTCTCTTTCAAATTCCCTGGTCGCGTTACAACTTTTAAGCGCCCCTCATTTCTGGAAGGTTGAAAAATTCAACACGCCTTATTGAGCAAGCACCAATACGGCTGCAGCGTTCTGTACAAAGGCTAAGAGTCATATTCATCGCTATATCCACTTTGGCCGCAGGCCTCACCCATCATTGGCATGCAACGCCCCCCATCTCAGAATTAATGTGGCCCCTCTGGGTGAAAAAGAGCCACTCCCTCTGTTTTTAGAGCTCTGCTCCAGACTGATCCAGAAAAGTCAACTGGATCCAGTTTTAGTCTTCTGAATGCTTCCTCTCTTCGCACAGCCGGTCGAGTTAACTGCTCGCACGCTTTGCGGGGGGAGTCCAGCTCAGTTGAGTCTGACTGAAAACCGCGTGGTTTGGTTTCTGGGTGTGGGCCGCCGCCACGTACCGCTAGCTGAGCAGAGAACAAGCCAATTTTGCTGCTTTGCAACTGCAGCCAACTGACCAGATACCGTATTTTTGGCTCTATAAGATGCACTTTCCCCCTCCTAAAAAGTAAGGGGAAATGTGTGTGCGTCTTATGGAGCGAATGCAGGTGGGAGGCTGCGCCTGGCTATCCCATAAGCTGCGCTGTGATCCTGCTGGCTGTCCTGGCTTCTGGGATTCAGAATATTTTTTTTCTTGTTTTCCTCTTCCAAAAACTAGGTGCGTCTTATGGTCTGGTGCGTCTTATAGAGCGAAAAATACGGTAGTTGTGGCAAAGGGGAGAAAGGAAAAACCTGGGAGATGCTCTTGGGAGAAAGACAACTGTCTGGTTCTCTGTAACCTCACTTTTCGCAATGAGGGAACCGCCAGAAGGCCCTCAGATCCGGGCAGAACGATGGGGGTGGAGACACTCCTTCAGGTATACTGGACCGAAGCCGTTTAGGGCTTTAAAAAGAATAAGCAAACAGAAGGAGGAGGAGGAGGAGGAGGAGGAGGAGGAGGCGGCAGCACTGATAGAAGCTGCTCCAAATGGCAACCAGCTGAGAGAAAGAGGATGCGGAAAAAGCCCAATTATTCCCTTTCAAGCCTGCCTCCAACGCGGCAAGCCATCCCTCTACTCTGGTCCCCGGGAGCCCAAAGATGCAAAAAAAAAAGAAATAAGCCGTCTTGGACCTGCAGAGACTGCTGTCTCCACCAGTAATTAAAGACAGACCCCGGTTCAAACATGTGCTTCCAATATCCAGCTGGAGGCGGAGGCGGCAAAAAAAGGAGATACATCTTTTGGGTTGAGGAGGGTGCAAGCTGGCAGAGTCAGAGCTGGGTGCAAGGAGGAATCACCCTTTAGATATGGGGAGGGGTGTGGGGAGGTTGAAGGCTCCCTCCCCCTGCCACCAGGCTCCCTCAGATTGGTGGCACAACGCGAGGCACAACAGTCAAAACGCATGCAAATAATTCCACGCAGCCGTTTTGAAAGTGAAATGAGCTTCTCCTGCACAATATCTTTGTGCTCTGGCTCCTCCCCATCAATGGGGCGGACGGCTCCATAAACAAACAGGCCTTTTCATCTCCTGACCGAGAGAGCGGCGGTTTCCTGCCGTGAGGCGCAGGGTGTTTTTAATTCGTATTTTTGCCTTTTCCAGGGTCACAGTTTTACAGAGATCAGAGGCGGCAGACAGATGAGAGGCTGCGCAAGAGCAGGGCAAACAAGGAGAAAAGAGATCGGGCAGTCTGAAGGGAGGACCCAGATGGCACCCCACCCCTGCTGGGACACCCCGGGGGAGGCACCTGAATCAGGGGACTTCACTCTGGGAAAGGGGTATAGGTCAGCAGTAGCAGAATTCGGGCTCTCAATTTTCAGCCCCAATTTGGCGCACATGCTCCCCAGTAGGGCTGGGCGATATATTGATACAGTAATACAGTGGTACCTGGGGTTACATACGCTTCAGGTTACAGACTCTGCTAACCCAGAAATAGTACCTCGGCTTAAGAACTTTGCTTCAGGATGAGAACAGAAATCGTGCGGCAGCGGGAGGCCCCATTAGCTAAAGTGGTGCTTCAGGTTAAGAACGGACCTCCGGAACAAATTAAGTACGTAACCAGAGGTACCACTGTGCCTTGGTTCTCAAACTTAATCCATCCCAGAAGTCAGTTCCAAAACCAAGGCATTCCAAAACCAAGGAGCGCTTTCCCACAGAAAGTACTGCAAAACGGATTAATCCGTTCCAGACTTTTAAAAACAACCCCTAAAACAGGAATTTAACATGCTTTTTACTATCTAACGAGACCACTGGTCCATAAAATGAAAACGCTAAACAGTGTACTTCAGTCACACAGTCAATCAACCAGTAGCTGAACTGGGTTCCACAAAGTCACAAGAACAAAACAAGAAAGAGCCACGAAAACAAAAACAGAGCGAACTCAGCGTAACACTCAAAACTGAAGTGTGGCACTCAAATTGGAAGCGTAACACTCAAAACAAAGCACGTTCGGCTTCCGATAAAAGTCCGCAAACCAGGACACTTACTTCCGGGTTTGCAGTGTTTGGGTTCCAAGTTGTTTGAGTACCAAGGTGTTTGAGGAACAAGGTATCACTGTATATTGGAGAATCACAGACTTGCCGAGTTGGAAGGGGCCACGGGGATCAACTAATCGAAACCTGGCAATGCAGGAATCTTTTGCCTAGGCTGGATCTAGACACACCAAGAAGCGTTCCAGTTAAACGCATTGCAAACTTTGAGAAATCAGGTTGGCAAGAATGAATCTCCACAGCGCCATCTGTTGTCACATTGTTAGAATGCATAAACAATGCATAAAGGTAAAGGGACCCTTGACCATTAGGTCCAGTCGTGGCCGACTCTGGGGTTGCGGAGCTCATCTCGCTTTATTGGCCGAGGGAGCCGGCGTACAGCTTCCAGGTCATGTGGCCAGCATGACTAAGCCACTTCTGGCGAACCAGAGCAGCGCACGGAAACGCCATTTACCTTCCGACCGGAGCGATACCTATTTATCTACTTGCACTTTGACGTGCTTTCAAATTGCTAGGTTGGCAGGATCAGGGTCCGAGCAACGGGAGCTCACCCTGTTGCGGGGATTCGAACCACCGACTTTCTGATTGGCAAGTCCTAGGCTCTGTGGTTTAACCCATGGCGCCACAAACAATGCATATAAAGTGCTTTCTTCTTTGCCAATGTAGCCGAGTCCCCAGTGTGAGATTCAAACTCACAACCCTGAGGTTAAGAGTCTCATGCTGTAGTGACTGAGCTATCGCTCAAAGCAGTTTGAAATCGTGATACAGGTTCCATAGTTTCTGTCCCAAAGACATATCGTGAATCGTGATGTACATGCGCGTGCTATGTAACGACAACGGACACCCCTGTTTCCATCAGAGAAACGTTGGAGAGTATGGCAAATTGTGTGTGAGGGAGAATGCCTGGGCTCACAACCCATGTGGAAGCGTTCTTGCCTCTCAGTCCCCAAATGTGTTACAGGCAAACAGCAGTGGTTGGGTGATGAGTAAACTGAGATTTGCGCTGAACCTTTACCAAAGCCATACCATCCAAGGCTCAGCACTGAGAAAGATGATGGGGGGAGTTTTGCCCTGTCACCGGTTGCACCCTGGTGTCTGCCATGAATTTTAAAAATTGGCATTTTCCAGCCTACCCAAAGGATCCGTGTTCAAGCAGCGATGTAGACAATTCCTGACGCACAGCAACTTGTTAAACAGGGCAGTTTTAAGCTGGAACTCCTATGAAACAGCTTCCCTTGCATCCGACTGTGACACTTTACATCCATTGCAAATTCAGTGAGAGAGAGAACAGGGAGCAAAAGCTGGGGAGAGGCACTGAAGGGTACACTGGTACCTCGGTTTTCAAACAGTTTAGTTCACGAACAACTTGGAACCCGAACACTGCAAAACTGGAAGAAGGTGTCCCCCTGTGTTTCCTGTTGCGCTGTTAATTTGCATCCCCCCATTGTAATTCAAGCCTTGCGTTTCCGATTGCAGTGTTCTGAGGTGATATCTGGAGCTTATATTTGGTGCTTTTGTTTTTGCTATTTATTTTGCGTTTTTTGTTTTGAGGCTTTTTCAGTTAATTTGTTTTTGTGACGGTGTGGATCCCAGTTCAGCTACTGATTGATTGATTGATTGTGTGACTGCAGAAATGGATAAAAGCCCCCCATCCCAACAACGACTATCATCAGTGCAGGTAAGAAAATTTTTTGATTCTAATTTTTATCATCTACAATACTGTTTTATTCATTTTATAGTACAGTAACATGGATTGTTGCTTTCCTTTTATGGATCAATGGTCTCGTTAGATAGAAAAATTCATGTTAAATTGCTGTTTTAGGGGCTGTTTTTAAAAGTCTGGAACGGATGAATCCATTTTGCATTACTTTCTAAGGGAAAGCACACCTTGGTTTTGGAACGCTTTGGTTTTAGAATGGACTTAAGTTTGAGAACCAAAGCACCACTGTACTGGCCCTCCAGATGTTTTGGGACTACAATTCCCATCATCCCTGACCACTGGTCCTTTTAGCTAGGGATGATGGGAGTTGTAGTCCCAAAACATATGGAGGGTTAAATTTGGCCATGCCTAGCCTAACCCGACCAACCTCACAGGGCTGTTGTGATGATAAATTAAGTGAAGATGTTGAAGAAATAATTATTTCTGTTGCCCTCAGTTCCTTGACAGAAAGGATAGTGGAATGGAATGATTGATTGAATCAGGGGCAGTCAACCTTTTTATACCTACCGCCCACTAATGCATCTTTCTTGATGGTAAAATTTCCTTACCTCCCACCAGTCTTGTGCCATAGAACCCCCTACCACCCACCTAGAACTCTGAAACTCCCACTAGTGGGCAATAGGGACCAGGTTGACAACCCCTGGATTGAATGAATGAAAGACATCTGAAGGCAGCCCTGTTTAGGGAAGTTTTTGATGTTTAATGCTGTATTGTGTTTTTAATATTCGGTTGGGAGCTGCCCAGAGTGGCTGTGGAAACCCAGCCAGATGGGTGGGGTATAAATACTGTCATTTGTTGTTGTTGTTTAGTCGTTTAGTCGTGTCCGACTCTTCGTGACTCCATGGACCAGAGCACGCCAGGCCCTCCTGTCTTCCACTGCCTCCCACAGTTTGGTCAAACTCATGCTGGTAGCTTCTCATGAGGTGGCCAAAGTATTGGAGCCTCAGCTTCAGGACCTGTCCTTCCAGTGAGCACTCAGGGCTGATTTCCTTCAGAATGGAGAGGTTTGATCTTCTTGCAGTCCATGGGACTCTCAAAAGTCTCCTCCAGCACCATAATTCAAAAGCATCCATTCTTCGGCGATCAGCCTTCTTCATGGTCCAGCTCTCACTTCCATACATCACTACTGGGAAAACCATAGCTTTAACTATACGGACCAGTGTATCTGAAGAAGTGTGCATGCACACGAAAGCTCATACCAAGAACTAACTTAGTTGGTCTTTAAGGTGTTACCGGAAGGAAAAAAATTTTTTGTTTTGACTAGGGCAGACCAACACGGCTACCTATCTGTATACGGACCTTTGTTGGCAAGGTGATATCTCTGCTTTTTAAGATGCTATCTAGGTTTGTCATTGCCTTTCTCGCATGAAGCAGGCGTCTTTTAATTTCGTGACTGCTGTCACCATCTGCAGTGATCATGGAGCCCAAGAAAGTAAAATCTCTCTCTGCCTCCATTTCTTCCCTTTCTATTTGCCAGGAGGTGATGGGCCCAGTGGCCATGATCTTCGTATTTTTGATGCTGAGCTTCAGACCATATTTTGCGCTCTCCTCTTTTACCGTCTTTAAAAGGTTCATTAAAATACAGTCATACTTCGGGTTAAAGTCGCTTCGGGTTAAATCTTTTCAGGTTGCGTCCCGCGGCGACCCAGAAGTAACGGAATGGGTTACTTTTGGGTTTCGCCGCTCGCGCAGACGCTCAGAATGACATCATGCGCATGCACAGCGAATCGTGACGCATGCACACACGGGTTGCGTTCTGCTCATGATGCGAACGGGGCTCCAGAACGAATCCCGTTCGCATCCAGAGGTACCACTGTAATATATTATTATTATTATTATTATTATTATTATTATTATTATTATTATTATTATATCTCCAGGAATGGCTGCTATGAAGTTTGCTCCTCCTAATCAGGAGGTGTGTTGAGAACTGTAAAAAGGCACACTTTGCACTCCTTGTGAGGAGAGATAATAAGAATTTAGCACCCTTGAATCTGGCTGTTTGGGGTGCAATAGTGAAGCCCGTCTCTCCCATTTTAACTCTGAAGGAAACAGAGTTCAGCTATCGGACGTATGAAGGACGCAGATGTACGTGGAATGCCGCAAAATACGAATAATTCTTTGCCTCCGGATTCACCCCAGAGGTAGAACCAGCAACAAACCAGGTGGGTTTTAACAGAGCATCCGTACAGCGTGATACAGAAATTGCACAAAATGGGGGGGGAAAAAAGTACACAAATTTCTGCTTTGGGGATACATTACTGTTGGTTTTTTTAAAAGCTTTTTTTCAGGAGCAATTGAAAAAACTTCCACAGTTCTGCTCCCAACCTCAGAACAGTTTCTGAAGCTTGCAAGGAAGGCTTGTTTTGAAACAACTTCGCAAATTAGCCGCCACCACACAAGTCCCTGACACAATTGTTCTGATTCTTTACACTTATGTCATTCCTGTTCTGAAAAACGGTGATGTCAAGGTGTTTGGAGGGGGCCTCTTTTTTTTTTTTGCACTGACGTCATTCCCCTCGCAGCAGTTGCACCCCCGCTCCGTCTCCCGCCCCCCCCCTATTAAAAGCAACAAATTGTATAACTTGGTTAACGGAACTTATTTCTAGACAGGCTCAAGCCCATTTGTACAATAGCTCGCAGCTTTCAAAGTTCCTTTCAGCAGCTGTTATCTCTGCGTGCAGTAACAGGCTGCCATAGCCACAGGATACTATTATGGGATGTGCAGAGCTGCACAGGAAATGAGTCCTTATTTCCCCCAACTGTTGCCGCAACCAACACAAACTTCGGCTCAGAGACGTAGCGCTTGGCGGCCAAATTGCCTCTGCAGGGCTATATTTACGCTACAGCTTAGAGCAGCGGTAGGCAAGGCGTACTGGGCAGGGGCCGGATCACTCCTGCGGAGATCCTCCGAGGGCCGGACAGACGCAGTGCGACGCCGGAAATCGTGTCTGTACATGTCCACGGCGCCAGAAATTGCTTCTGCGCACGCCCAGACGCCGAAAATCGTGCCTGCACAGAAGCGTTATCGGGCCTCTGTGCATGCACAGAAGCGACTTCCAACACCGTGAACATGCGCAGAAGTGATTTCTGGCAGCTGGGCATGTGCAGAAGCTATTTCCAGCGCCATGGACATGCACAGAAGCAATTTCTGGTGTCTGGGCATGCGCAGAAGCGTTTTCCGGCACCTGGACATGTGCAGAAGCGATTTCTGGCGCTGCGGACATGCACAGAAGCGATTTCCGGCACCACGGACATGCCCGGAAGCGATTTCCGGCATCTGAGCATGCGCAGAAGCGATTTCCGGTGTCTGGGCATGCGCAGAAGCAATTTCTGGTGCCGCGGACATGCGCAGAAGTGATTTCCGGCATCTGGGCACATGCAGAAGCGATTTCCAGCCTCTGGGCATGCGCAGAAGCGATTTCCGGCACCGCAGACATGCGCAGAAGCAATTTCCGGCGCCATGGACATACACAAATGCAATTTCTGGAGTCTCTGCGCCGTATTGCGCCGGTTTAGTGCAGCGTGTGGGGACTCACCGAGCGGGCGGCTCAGTTAAATGGCTTCTGTGAGCCGCTTGCGGCCCATGGGCCACAGGTTGGGGACCCCTGGCTTAGAGGCCACCCCCGCACCATGCATTGAAAGCACATTTAAATGACTTTAACAGTCATGGCTCCCTGCTTGCAAAAAAATATCCTGGTTCATCACAGAGCTACAATTCCCAGTACCCTTAAACTACAGTTCTCTGGATTCTTTGGACAGTTAAAGTAGTCCAATTATTCATCGCAGTGGGCCTTCTCAGTAGTGGCACCCAACAACCTCCCATCAGATGTCAAGGAGATAAATAACTACACGGCAGTTTTTACTGTCTGACGCCTTATTGTGTTTTTATATGTGCTGGAAACCCAGCCAGATTGGCAGGATATATTATAAATATAATTATTACAATGGACGCTTGGGTTGTGAACGTGATCCATGCGGGATGCAACCTGCAGCACCCGCAACCTGCAGTGGCGCATCTGCGCACATTGTGATTCGGTGCTTCTGCGCATGCGCAAAGCGAGATTTAGCACTTATGCACATGCGCGACCGCCTGAAACCCAGAAGTAACCCGTTTCGGCAGTCCACAACCTGAAAAAACACAACCTGAAGTGCCTGTAACCCAAAGTATGACTGTATTATTATTATGTTTTATCGCTTTGTTATTATTAATATTCCGCTGGGAGCCGACCAGAGTGGCTAGGGAAACTCTGCCAGATGGGCAGGGTAATAATAATAATAATAATAATAATAATAATAATAATAATAATAATAATAAACAAGTGGAAACTAAGTCTTATGAGGAGCGCTCTATAAGACGCACCAGACCACAAGACGCACCTAGTTTTTGGAGGAGGAAAACAAGAAAAAAAATATTCTGAATCTCAGAAACCAGAACAGCTGCGCAGCGAAAGCAGCAATCCCTCTTGCTGTTCTGGCTTCTGGGATAGCTGTGCAGCCTGCTTTCGCTCCATAAGGCGCACACACATTTCCCCTTACTTTTTAGGAGGGAAAAAGTGAGTCTTATAGAGCAAAAAAATACGGTACTTGTTTTCTCCTGCTCTGGAGGGTAGGACTCGAACCAATGGCTTCAAGTTTCTGGAAAGGAGATTCCGACTAAACATTCAGAAAAACTTTCTGACAATAAGAGCTGTTCAGCAGTGGAACAGACTCCCACGAGAGGCTGTTGACTCTCCTTTCTCAAAGGATTTTAAGCAGAGGTTCGATGGCCATTTGTCATGGATGCTTTAGCTGAGATTCCTGCATTTGTGGGGGTTTGGAGTAGGCCCTTGAGTCTCTTCCAACTCTATGATGTTAATGATGATGTTTGGTGAGGACCTGTGGGTTCTTAAACAGCAAGTCCAGGTGAACATCAGCTAGCCTTTCCTTTTTAAAGAATTTCCAGTAAAAGACACATCACAATAACTTTCCTTAGAGGGGTTGTTGGCAAAGGGGGTTTCCAGATGGTCTATAAGATGTTTTTCATGTTGAACCTGAGCATGGATATCCATGCAGGCGCACATGCGCCAGAATATCAATGGAAACATCCCCCGGAGATCACACAAAGTGAGAAATTAGTAATAGTTGGAATTTATGCACGGAATTTTATAAAACATTAGAAGAATGTTTGAATTCATGGACCAGAAGATAATTCTACTTGGATATACTAATGGAGGTAATCTCCCTAGAAATGGATAGGACAATAAGGAAAACTGAAAATAAGGAAGGGAGACTACCGGTAACCTTTTTTAAATTGGTGGAAAACTTTAATTTGATTGACATATGGAGATTTAAACACCCACTGGACAGAGAATTCACCTTTTTCTCAGAGCCACAATCAGTCTGCCGGAAAAATCGACTTTATATGGACATCCAGTGATTTATCATTGTGGATGAAGAAAACAGATCACTTTCTGACCACAATACGATACGAAACGGTAATCTTTATTGTCATTGTCCCATACAGAACAACGAAATTGAACAAAATCTACACCAGACATTCAAAAACCAACAAGCCTGCCATCCCAGCCTGTGTTAGTGGAACTGAGAGAAGAAGGGAAAACTCCATAGAGGTGGAGATTAAATGAAGGAATTTTGTACAACAAACACCTCAGAAAAAGCGGGAAAAACCTTAAGGAACTTTTAAAATTTAATTTAAATCAGGGAACGGACCTGAATGTGGTATGGGACACAAGTTAAAGCACCAATGCGAGGTTTTTTCATACAACAGAATGCTCTTCAGGCAACTTTTAACCTTTTAAAAAAGACACAGGAGCACTGAGCAAAGTATGAGAAGGGCCTTGTGCATGTGAACTTTAAAGAGGAAAAGGAAACAGGCAGGCGTCCCTTTTTGCAACTGATGTGGTACACGCATACTTTGTGCTTTAGTAATTCAACCCTGAAGGAGCCACGCCAAAGCCGGGTCTGGGATCCGGTAATGAGGGCATCAAAGGTTTTACAGGGGGAGGGGAGAAGGCTTGGAGAAAACTTTGCAAAAAGGAAGCTTTGCCACCATAAGACCCAAAACTCTTATACTTTATTTAAAAATGGCACCTGTTGAACTAATATGTTGAAACTTGCCACCGCTGATCAACCCGATGGGGTCTGCGAATGCAGGAAAGTTTCAAACCGATCCAGTAAGAATTGGCAGAGGTTCAGCAATATAAAGAAGGTCTGAAACTGAGGCTTTTAAAAATAGCTGGATCATTTATTTACTTCCCATTTTGGTGAAAACTAGTGTGACTCTTATTCAGGCCTCTCAAGGAAAGTAACTGGGTGAAATTTCAAGCAGTGGTTCAAAAGTTAAGGTTTTCCTGCTCCGTTAAAGTCTAAGGCAGTAAGTACAGTGGTACCTCGGTTTACGAACTTAATCCGTTCTGGAAGTCCGTTCTTAAACCAAAACCGTTCTTGAACCGAGGTGCGCTTTCCCTAATGAGGCCTCCCGCCACCAGTGCCCTTCCACCTTCTGGATTCCGTTCTTAGACCAGAGTAAAGTTCTCAAACCAAGACACTATCTCCAGTTTTGCAGAGTTTGTAAACCAAATCGTTCTTAAACTGGATTGTTATTAAACCGAGGTACCACTGTACTGGAAAAATAAGTACATAGCTCTGGGTTTGAAGTGAAGATTTTGCCAGGACCACCATGTTTGCGGAGAGAGCGCGTGCAGCACCTATTCCTTCGGTTATGAAATATGCCAGTGTGGCTTAGTGATCAAATGAGGGCTTGCTAATCTTTTTGGGCCTGAGATCACCTTTGGAAACCTACTCCAGTCTCACTACCAGTGTTATAAACTCAGATATATAAGCTTGGCGCCAAATGGCTCCTTCAACCAGGGTTAAAGTTGCCAAAATGGAATGTCTAGTTGACATTTTGGGGCAAGACAGCTCTAAGATCTTATTTTTCAAATGATGGACTGAATGTGATGGATTCTCAGTTAAAGATCTGGCTGGTTCAGGCGAGAACCTTGAGCTAGGTTAAAGAACTTTGAGAACTTAAAGAAGCAACGTCACTTGATCCAGGGACGGTCGACATAGATATTGGCCTATTCCGACCTCTTTTTCTGAACAGTGAAACAGACCATTCATAAAGTAAGAATATTCTTCATAACTGTGAGCAGGGCCGTGGGGTGGGGTAAGAGAACCTACAACATTTAATAATAATAATAATAATAATAATAATAATTTATTATTTATACCCCGCCCATCTGGCTGAGTTTCCCCAGCCACTCTGGGTGGCTCCCAATCTAATGTTAAAAACAGTACAGCATTAAATATTAAAAACTTCCCTAAACAGGGCTGCCTTCAGATGTCTTTTAAAGATAGGATAGCGGCTTATTTCCTTCACATCTGAAGGGAGGGTGTTCCACAGGGTGGGTGCCACTACCAAGAAGGCCCTCTGTCTGGTTCCCTGTAACCTCATTTCTCTCAATGAGGGAACCGCCAGAAGGACCTCGGCACTGGATCTCAGTGTCCGGGCTGAACGATGGGGGTGGAGATTTAACTATAAATGTTGTTCACTGCTCCTACTCAGGCTGCACAGAAAAAGCATTTCGGTTCCTGAAATTCCTTCTGATTGTACAGATAAAATAGAACTGATGGAATTCCGCAGGATATGGTATTAGCATGGGGAAACAGTCAGGATCCACTGATCCCCAGATGGTGGAGATATCAGGCACCATCCTGGTGCCCAGATATCTTTACTTGCTCTCAAGTGGCCGACAGATAAAGGCAAAGGGACCCCTGACTATTAGGTCCAGTTGTGGCCGACTCTGGGGTTGTGGCACTCATCTCGCTTTATTGGCTGAGGGAGCCGGCATACAGCTTCCGGGTCATGTGGCCAGCATGACTAAGCCGCTTCTGGCGAACCAGAGCAGCACACAGAAACGCTGTTTACCTTCCCGCCGGAGCGGTATCTATTTATCTACTTGCACTTTGACGTGCTTTAGAACTGCTAGGTGGGCAGGAGCAGGGACCGAGCAACGGGAGCTCACCCCATCATAGGGATTTGAACCGCCGACCTTCTGATCGGCAAGCCCTAGGCTCTGTGGTTTAACCCACAGCGCCACCCGCATCCCTGGCCGATAGCCAGGTGCAAAATGTGCCTGCTCCTGGTTAATTTCGAACACTGCCTCCGGTATACCCTATTCTCCTTCTGAACCCTATCTGCTTCACACTCGATACCTGAAAATAAACCTCGCCACACGGTGCAATCCCCATTTCATACACACCATCACAAACGCCCCACTCAGCACAGCCTGCAAATCCCCACCTCAACCCTAAATGCCTAGCCCACCTGGCAATCTCACACACATAGACCCTTAATAGAACCTGCTATTTTAATAACTCTCCTTCTCAAAAACCAGAAGAATTCATTAAATAAATAAAAACACCCTGCCTTTTAAGACTGGCTACGGTTCTCTCCTGCTGGCACAAGCTCAACAAAAGCAAGAAATGAAAAGCTAAGTTGGGTGCTTTAACAGACCTGCCCTGTGATCAGTCATGACGCTGCTCCATGATCACAAATTGCACTCACTTCTAACATTGCTTTTCCTTGGCCTTTCAGATGGGGAAGGCAGAGCTCCTGGGACACACAGAGACAAAATACCCTACTTTTCCTGATCCCGTATTGCCCTATTAGAGCCTTATTGTACTGCTAGGGTTCTTTTGATCAGTGAATCATTGTAGTGATGCATCTCAAAAATGTCAAGTACTCATATTTGATCGGGAGATCTTGACCAAACTAAGGTCCCAGGAATTTAGCCTACTAATTTTGTTGGCAATTGTTCCCTTTCTTCCATAAGCATGTGATCCAAGTGGTTATCTAGCTTAACTGGAATAACTTTTGTGTTTTTCAGAAAAAAATGATTATTATTATTTGTGTGTACGATGAGGGTAGGAGGGTAAGTCAAATATGCTGGACACAAGCAGCATTTGAAGTTCTCTGCTTTTTCCTTCACTCGGACTATCAATCCCTCCGAAAAGGTCGTAGGAGACCTGGACATACCCCTACATCAGTTTTGGCAAACCTCTGGCCTGGGCATTCGCCAGCTGCCAACTTTTCTCGCACTGAAAAAGCACCAAATCTGCAAATTGCCCTGGTCAACAAGCTAAGCTGCTCAGCAGCTTCAGGGGGGTGGGGGGGAAGAGTCTGGTGTTAAGCCACTTTTAACTGCAATCCCGCCAGACAGAGTTTACCACAGGAGCCCGACGACTTGCCTGAAGCAACATATGTGGTTGAAAACCATATTGCATGCGACTGCGGAGCTCGTGGCGCTAGTACCAGATGTACAGGCTTTGTATTTTGCCAAAGGGACCGGCTTCAGTTCAGATTTAGTTGCTGCTGCAAAGTTCAGGAGCTGCTTCGAGAACGCAGCAGAAAAGCTATGAGAAAAGGCGCTAGTGACTTTGCAGTTTGCTGGTTGGTTTAATTGCTTTCTGGAAGATCAAGAAAGAGCAACGAATATTCCAGGTGTGTGTGTGTGTGAAATGAAGAGTTTTAAAATAACAGCATTTAAAGCACTTTTACACCACCGTTAGAACCATGAATCTAAGAAATCCTGGGAACTGTAGTTTGAGACAGGTGCTGGGAATTGTGGCTCTGCAAGGGGTAAGCTACTGTAGACAGGATTCTTCGGGGGAGCCATGACTGTAAAAAGTGGTATACAGTGGTACCTCAGGTTACAGGTACAGCAATCGTGCTCCAGTGGCGCAGAAGCGGGAGGCCCCATAAGCTAAAGTGGTGCTTCAGGTTAAGAACAGCTTCAGGTTAAGTACGGACCTCCGGAACGATTTAAGTACTTAACCTGAGGTACCACTGTAAATGTTTTGTGAACGTATGTGACCTCTGCAGCTTTTTCTAACCAGTTTTATTTTCACAACAACCTTGTGAGTTAGGTTGGACAGACAGATGTTGACTGACTCAAGATCACCGATTGAGTTTTGTGGCAGAATGGGGATGCGAAATTGGGTCTCTTCCAAACCTCTAACCCAACTTCCAGATGTTGTTGGATTGCAACTGCCATAATCCTTGCCCCTAGGCTATGCTGCCCGGGGCTGGTGAGAGTTGTAGTCCAGGGGTCAGCAAAATTTTTCAACAGGAGGCCGGTCCACTGTCCCTCAGACCCTGTGGGGGGCTAAGACTATATTTTTTTGGGGGGGAGCACAAATTCCTATGCCCCACAAATAACCCAGAGATACATTTTAAATAAAAGAACACATTCTACTCATGTAAAAACACACTGATTCCCAGACCGTCCGCGGGCCGGATTTAGAGGGCGATTGGGCCGGATCCAGCCCCTGGGCCTTAGTTTGCCTACCCATGTTGTAGTCTAAACACACCTGGAGAGCAGCACATTGGGGAAGACTGATCTAAGGCGTATCACATGGGACAGAAATGGAGTACAAAAGAAAGTTATAGCAGATGCAACCACACAGACTGCGAAAGCAGATGACAGTCATTGAAACGCAGGAAAACAAGGGATAAGTCCATATACAGATGAGAGAAAAGCAAGTCCTTGCTATAGGAGGAGAATCGGGGTGTCTTTACTCTGTGGTTGGAAAAACAGCGTAACCATATATTATTTTTATTTATTTATTAAATTTGCCACTCTTCATCCATGGATCTCAGAGCACCTCACAAATCATCACACTTCTCATTAGCTAATGGATAACCCTCTAATGAAATACTGTTCAAGTAATCACCCCAAGATGCTGGGATCAAGTAATCGGTGATCAGCAGGGTTCAATCTGCCTGCGAATAGATAGTGGGCATCTCAAGCTTATATGGCTCCTTGGCCAGAGATTTCTGATCACATTTAATTTCCCAAAACTGCTAAGCCTTGCACACTCTACACAGACCACAGTTCACCTGCAACTTAGAAGTCATAGTTGCATCAATTCTCCCTCTCTCAAGTTGCTGTAGCTTTCCAAGGAACCCAATCATGTACCTCTAGAAGCAGGAAACGGAACGAGGACCACAAAGTTTGAAAGGGAGAAATTGCCGAATGAATACTGCATCATTTCCTCACCCTATTGCCACTTCTCAATAGGTTCCCTTCAGATAAGGAAACATCCCATGCAAGCTTTGGAAGTGCCCAAACACCACAACTGTCTAACCCAGATGTCCATGTTCCATGTTAAACACACAAATAAAAATACCAGTGAGCTCAATAATATTGTTTTCTAGGTATGCATGTGCAGTTTTGAGGTGCATTTTTGCATGGAGTCTCTTGGGAACATTCGTGGGACAGAAAGTAGGTGCCATTTTTAAAGGCGAATGGAGATCCCAGCCAGGGGTGGCTCTAAGTTGCATCCCCACAAGCCCCATGCAAAGAAGCGTTGTCTGGAACAACAAAAAAAGCACACCCAGGGATAGTGAATGTGGTGGTCTCCAAATGCAGCTGCACTCCCAAGTCCCATCAGCCCCAACCAGCCAAGAATGATGGGAGGTGGAGTCCAATAAATATCTGAAGAACCCAGCGGGTCATAAGGGACCCCTGACCATTAAGTCCAGTCGTGACCAACTCTGGGGTTGTGGCGCTCATCTCGCTTTATTGGCCGAGGGAGCCGGTGTACAGCTTCCGGGTCATGTGGCCAGCATGACTAAGCCGCTTCTGGCGAACCAGAGCAGCGCACGGAAACGCTGTTTACCTTCCAGCCGGAGTGGTACCTATTTATCTACTTGCACTTTGACGTGCTTCCGAACTGCTAGGTTGGCAGGAGCAGGGACCGAGCAACGGGAGCTCACCCCGTGGCGGGGATTCGAACCGCTGACCTTCTGATCGGCAAGTCCTAGGCTCTGTGGTTTAACCCACAGCGCCACCCGCATTCCATCAAAAGTACCCCTGTAAAAGGAGAGTCTCTTCTTTCTCTCTCTCCTGGTAAAAAGATTTTGGGAGGTCCAACAGCTGCATCACCAGCTTCAGATAGCACCAAAAGCCACAAGTTGTGTTTGCATTTTACTTGCACAGTGGTACCTCGGGTTACATATGCTTCAGGTTACAGACTCCGCTAACCCAGAAATAGTGCTTCAGGTTAAGAACTTTGCTTCAGGATAAGAACAGAAATCGTGCTCCGGCGGCGCAGCAGCAGCGGGAGGCCCCATTAGCTAAAGTGGTGCTTCAGGTTAAGAACAGTTTCAGGTTAAGAACGGACCTCCGGAACGAATTAAGTACTCCACCCAAGGTACCACTGTATTACTAATTTCTCACTTTGTGGGATACCCGGGGGATGTTTCCATTGATATTCTGGCGCATGTGCGCTTGCATGGATATCCATGCTCAAGTTCAACATGAAAAACATCTTATAGACCACCTGAGAACAGAAATCGTGCTCCAGTGGCGCAGCAGCAGCAGGAGGCCCCATTAGCTAAAGTGGTGCTTCAGGAACGGACCTCCGGAACGAATTAAGTACTCAACCCGAGGTACCACTGTACTCACAACCACCTTGCTGGGCAAGAAACGCCGTCCATTTATATAGAACAGGCATTAAAAACCACCTGAAGTAAATAAGTACAGCAGTCCACAAGAGTGAGAAAAACAAACAAACATTGTTTGGGCAACAATGCGCAGAGCCCGGAAGGGAGTTCAACTGTCCCCACAAATGGCAACTTGGGAGAAGATGATTCCTGCAATTGCAGGGGGGCTGGGATAGATGGCCCTCGGGGGTCCCTTTCCAATTCCCAGGTGAGCCACGTGGGGCAAGCAAGGCAGCGCCAGCAGCATTCCTTTTGTCCCTCGCGTCGCCCAAGCAGAAGGAGGCGACAAGGGGAAAATCCGTGTCAAGAGACCTCGTCTCTCCTTCCGCACCAGGGAGTCCCGACCCAGGAGCACCCCGATTCCCACTTCGCCCCCCATCGCGGACTGGAAGCGCGCCTCGCAGGTGCTCCGTGGGTGCAGGGGAGGACTTAAGCAGGACTTTGATCTCGGGGACGCGCATCCGAGATGGGGGGGGGGGCGAGAGGAAAGTATGGCTGGGAGGCGGTGGAAGGAAGGAAACGTCTCCAAGAAAGGCAGCCTGGGAGAGGCGCGGGAGGGGGGCGACGTCCCCGTGTGTTTTTCCATCTCCCGTGGAGTTGAAGAGGGAAATCCCGGGCGGGTGTCATTCATTCCTGCCCCGATCCTCGTCGGGGGGAAAGTGATGGGAGGCGGCAGAGGCGTATTATTAGGGTCCGGATGGGACCCGCCCTAGGACTGGGGTCTGTTGGCTTAGGGCAGCGGGGAGCGCGTCTCGTGGGAACGCGGCGCGTGTTGGCGCGACACGGGTCTCGGGTCCAGCCCCGTCCGTGCAGAGAGGGCGGCAGCAGCAGCAGCCCAGGCTCTCACTCACCCTCCGGGCTCGGGGCAAGGTGCCCCCCGAGGCCGCCAGCGCCCTTTCCAGCTCCAGCTCCGACGCTCGGCCGCCGAGAACACCGGCGCCCGCCACACTCGACGCCGCCGCCGCTGCCTCTTGGTCGGGCTGCCCCGGCCGGAGCCTCCGGAGCCTCCGCAGGGTCATAGCCGGGGGGGCGGAAAGGAAAAGGGGGCGGCGGCGCTGCACGGAGCTATATGGGCTCTTGGAGGAGCGCCGGGGGCGGGGCGTCGCGGAGACCACGCCCTCCTCCCGGCCAGGCCACGCCCTCCCCTCGGCTTCTCTCGCAAGCGGTGTCTCTCCCCGCCTCTTTAGGGCCGGCGGAGCCACGCCCTTTCCAGTTAGGCCCCGCCCCCTCGAGCCCATAGCCAGGAACGTCCCCGCCTTCTTTCCGGAGTAGAATGGGAAGGGATCCCAAGTGGTCATCTACAACCCCCTGCACTGCAAGAATCCTGCCGGGCTGGGCTCGAACCACCAACCTTCTGGTGAACAGCCATTGCGCCAGGGACCCATTGCGCGGCCACAGAGGTTCGAGGAGAAGGAGAATAGCCCCGTTGGTTAGAGCGGGGTGTTGATAGTGCCGAGGTTGCAGGTGCGATCGCCGTTTGGACCAGCTGCGGTTCTCAACCTGTGCGTCCCTAGATGTTGTTGGACTACAACTCCCATCATCCCCGAGCTCCGGCCTTGCTAGCTAGGGGTGATGGGAGTTGTAGTTCAACAACTTCTGGGACCCATAGGCTGAGAAAGGCTGCAAGGAACCCTTTTGACGCTTTCCAGAGGTTCCCCCCCTTCCCAACCTTCTCCTGTGAGTCACGACCACCTCAGAAGAAACTCCGCCCCGCTTCCAGGAAAATAAAAATTCCCCTTATCCTTCGTAAAGGAGCCTGGATTGGGGACGCAGAGGGCGCCCCGCCCCCGTCTGCCTCTTCAACTTCCAAGGCGCTAGACCTCAGTGTTCTTGCAGAGGGCGCCCCCCCGTCTGCCTCTTCCACTTCCAAGGCGCTAGACCTCAGTGTTCTTGCAGAGGGCGCCCCCCCCCAGTCTGCCTCTTCCACTTCCAAGGCGCTAGACCTCAGTGTTCTTGCAGAGGGCGCCCCCCAGTCTGCCTCTTCAACTTCCAAGGCGCTAGACCTCAGTGTTCTTGCAGAGGGCGCCTCCCCCCGTCTGCCTCTTCAGTTTCCAAGGCGCTAGACCTCAGTGTTCTTGCAGAGGTTGCCCTCCCTTCTCTGCCTATTCCACTTCCAAGGCGCTAGACCTCAGTGTTCTTGCAGAGGGCGCCCCCTTCTGCCTCTTCAACTTCCAAGGCGCTAGACCTCAGTGTTCTTGCACAGCTCGCCAGGGGTGGGGCCGGAGGGTCTTGGATTGCGCCCTTTCCCGAGAGATCCGGATTGTTTCAATTGTCTCCGGTGTGACGACGAGACAATGCCCTTTTTTTTGCGGTCCAGGTAGCGGGGCTTCCGCTGCGGGTTTTGCCTTAGCCTTAGGCTGGGAAACCGGATCTTGGCCCCAGTTTCTGAAGCCATGAAAGCGATCCTTGTGACAACAAACAAAAAGCTCTCTCTCTCTTTTGCTTTTGCATACAAATCCGAAATGTCTGCAAAGGAATTGTTTTCCGAAGAAACGAGGAATGTGCTTTTGCTCTCTCGCAACGAATATTGCCCACTCTTGCCCCAATCATTCATTGGTGGCAAGGCGACAAGACGATCCTCATTAGAATTTATTGATTTGCAAATTATAAGACAGCTCGCTTCCCCCTTCATCGCCTGCATATTTTGTTCCTGGGGACCCGAGGGCGGCGTGTGTGCATATGGGAAGGGTTGGACGTTGCTTGCAAGAAAGAAAGCAAAAAGGAAGAGAAAAAGGACTTGGTTTATTTATTGCACGCCAATAAATAAATATTGCACGCAGGCCAACTCTCTCCTGTAGACAGATGCGGTTGAAATATGCCCCGGGACTGTATACCGGTAAATATAAACCTGTATTTCTGTATTTAAATTCTCGCTCGTGATGCTTTCGCGTGCGATTATATGGTGACGTAGTGCCCTCTGCTGACCAAACGTCTCAGTTTTATGGGAAGTGTTCATAAATAGTTAGGAAAGCCCATAAGTGCGTAATTATTCTTTAACGGAAATTGAGATGGCCTGGTTGTATTAGTTACAAATCACACATTAGAAATGCGGATCATGTACCAGGTGTATCTGATTTTCCCAAACACACCAGACAAGGGATGTGCCATGGAAAACACTCGGTATACAATTTCACAGAAATCGCATTTAAGGATACAACCATGTGATGCTGTACCACCTATGTGGGAATAAGTTCCTGAGCAGTCGTGCACAGGAAACAAAAAAATCCACTTATGTTCACAGCCATCACTTTATCCCTTTGCAATGAGTTCCATTGGCTAATTGTGTTACACAGGAAGGAAAACTTCCTTTTGTTTGCTATGAACCTACTGCTAATCATTCTTAAAGTAAAGGTAAAGGGACCCCTGACCATTAGGTCCAGTCGTGGCCTACTCTGGGGTTTTGGCGCTCATCTCGCTTTATTGGCCAAGGGAGCTGGCATACAGCTTCTGGGTCATGTGGCCAGCATGACTAAGCCGCTTCTGGTGAACCAGAGCAGCGCACAGAAACGCCGTTTACCTTCCCACCGGAGCAGTATCTATTTATCTACTTGCACTTTGACATGCTTTCGAACTGCTAGGTTGGCAGGAGCAGGGACCGAGCAACAGGAGCTCACCCTGTTGCGGGGATTCGAACCGCTGACCTTCTGATTGGTAAGTCCTAGGCTGTGTGGTTTAACCCACAGCGCCACCCACATCCGCTAATTGTGTTACACATGAAGGAAAACTTCCTTTTGTTTGCTATGAACCTACTGCTAATCACTCTTGGGTGCCCTCTAATTCTAGTATCCTGGGAGCGGATATTTTCTCACTGTCCACTGTTAATGCTTTTATAGACTTCTATCATAGAATCTTTCAGGTTATTTCCCCCCTCCCCCACGTCGATTGCCCCAAAATTTGCTGAGGTTCTGCTACTGTAATTCAGGTGATATCTGCTGTCTGTAGCCTGAGTTTTCTGTCCTCTGTGGTTTGCAGCACGGCTAGGAAAGTATTCATTTTTCCACGATCGGCCACTGTAGTGCTTGTCATTCGAAATAAGCTAAATATGCTGTTCATCCTCTTCGGGGTGAGTTCCAAATGTCCCGCATGATCAGGTGTACACTGGTACCTCGGGTTAAGTACTTAATTCATCCCGGAGGTCCATTCTTAACCTGAAACTGTTCTTAACCTGAAGCACCACTTTAGCTATAGGGGCCTCCTGCTGCTGCCGTGCCGCTGGAGCACGATTTCTGTTCTCATCCTGAAGCAAAGTTCTTAACCTGAGGTACTATTACTGGGTTAGCGGAGTCTGTAACCTGAAGTGTATGTAACCTGAAGAGTCTGTAACCCGAGGTACCACTGTACTGTTTTTGAGAAGCTGTCGTAATCTTGCTGCACAGACTGCTAGGGAAGCAGCATAGACCGCTTTCCTAGTGGTTATACTGTTTGCCTGTTCGAATACTCACTTGAAAACGGAAACTCAAAACCAGGCTTCCTCAACTTTTGGCCCTCCAGATGTTTTGAGACTACAATTCCCATCATCCCACTGGTCCTGCTAGCTAGGGATCATGGGAGTTGTAGGCCAAACACATATGGAGGGCCCAGGTTGAGGACGCCTGCGCAAAACCAACTCTCTCTTTTGTTACTGTCTCACCACAAAGCTGGTTTCCCCCTTATTTGGATCCCATCAAGCTGTTGCTGAACATGATTGCAAGGAGCTGTGGTCCAGGCTGGGGATGCTAAGTGCTCAGAAGTCAGCCCCCAATAAGATGTGGTGAGATTTTAATTCTTTTTCAGACCAGCGCAACTGTTCTGGAAAGTTTTGTTCGTAAATTGGCCGTTCAGCAAGAACCCAGCACCCAAGTCCCTTTGTCACTCCTGCTTCTCAACTCTTTCCCTCTGACTGGCAAAGCAGTGAAAGCAGGGAAGATCACAAGCGATCAGCGAGAAATTGGGTTGCAGGGCAGAGGAGACTGGAGGTTCCCTAACCCTGCTAAAACCTTTTATTTCTTGCGGTTGCATTTTTGGGGGTGGGCTTGGCAGAGAGGAAGCAGCTGGAAGACACAGCTAAAACCAGCTTGTGCCTATCAATGCCTCTGCGGCGGCTGTGTTTGGCCTGTACTGCACAAGACCTGGCGATCCCTTTTGACAACGCCACAAGGCCTGTCCTCCTCCTGCTTCGCCTGGGCGCACAGCAGCTGGTCTTAATTTTTAGCAAGGAATGAACTCGTCGCCAGCAGCCAAACATTTCTTCGTTAAGAACAAACACAAGAGCCGGGTGTCTGGGGACAGCTGGCCAGCAGCTGTAGGGAGGTTGCGCAAGAGTCGGGTATTTGGCGTTTCGGAAGCATGTCCCAGAATGACGTGAGTCTCGCGTGCTTTTCTCTTTTGGGGTTGTTCTTTGGAATGTCCTTTGGACGGTCCCAGGGATCCCCTTGCTATCGCATCCAGGGCTAGAAAAAAACAGCAAGGATTCCTTGCGCAGGGTTATTTACGTTAATATGATGCATGATGCGTTTGAGCCAGAAAACTCTCTTCTCTGAGCCCAGAATGTTTTGTTGAGCCTTGGAAACAATTCTCATGTCTTTTTGGGGGGTGGGGGTGGGAAGGAACTAGAATCTCCAAATTCTTACTTAGACAAGTTTTATTTTATTTTTTTTAATGCTTTTTATTGAGTTTTTCACAAACAAAAATAAAGCAATCTTTTACACTCATCATTTTATGTCGTCTTATTGACACTGCGTATATTCACGCCCAGACTTCCTCCTTCCCTGCTTTGGTTTTCTTAATATATGTCTTCTCTTGTAGATTCTTACTCGCCTTCTATACACATCACAGGTTTTATGTTAACCCTGCTATAGTTTTTAAACCTCTACAGTTAGTTCTTATATATGCCACAAATTTACCCCACTCTTCTTCAAACTTTGTCCCTTTTTGGTCTCGAATTCTATACGTCATTTTAGCTAATTCTGTATACTCAAAAAAATTGGCCTGCCATTCCATTATCGTTGGGGTCTCCTGTAATTTCCATTTTTGGGCCACAAGTATTCTAGCTGCTGTAGTAGCGTGTTGGAATAATTTATGGTCCTCCTTTTTTACTTCCTCCCCTATTATCCCTAATAAAAAAGCCTCCGGTTCTTTTTGGGAATGTATACTTGAGAAGTTTCTTCAGTTCATTATATATTAAATCCCAAAACTTTTTCATCTTTTCACACTCCCACATGTGGTAGAGATCCCATCTTTTGATTTGCATTTCCAACAGGCTTTATTACTCAATTTATACATTTTTGCCAATTTAACCGGGGTAATATACCACCGGTACATCATTTTTCCTAAATTTTCTCTTAACTCTTAACTCAGACAAGTTTTAAAAGTTGATTCCTCCTTGAATTCATCTGGCTACTCCTGATACAGGGACACGGGTGGCGCTGTGGGTTAAACCACAGAGCCTAGGACTTGCCGATCAGAAGGTCAGCGGTTGGAATCCCCGCAACGGGGTGAGCTTCCGTTGCTCAGTCCCTGCTCCTGCCAACCTAGCAGTTCAAAAGCACATCAAAGTGCAAGTAGATAAATAGGTACCACTCTGGCAGGAAGGTAAACGGCGTTTCCGTGCGCTGCTCTGGTTTGCCAGAAGCGGCTTAGTCATGCTGGCCACATGACCCGGAAGCTGTACGCCGGCTCCCTCAGCCAATAAAGCGAGATGAGCACCGCAACCCGAGAGTTGGCCACAACTGGACCTAATGGTCAGGGTCCCTTTACCTTTACCTTACCCCTGATACAGTCGGTCCAGGTTTACATCTTATCTCAGGGTTGGGATAATCAACAGGAACTTGCTGGCACAACTCTGAACGCCGGGCATAGTTGTGTAGAATAGCGACAACAGCCTGAAAAAGCGGAAGCTACTGCTGGTCATGCACTGTAGCATGTGCGCATGCAGAAAGGGGAACCCTGTGAAGCCCAACATTTTGATGAATGCCGCAGTCAGTATGCTCCTTGCAGTTGTGGCATATGGCTTCCACTTACCATATTGGTCCGAATATAAGCCGCACCCATAAATAAGCTGCACCTTTAAAATTGAAGGGGGGGAGGGAAAAGGACAATACCCAGGCTGCTTCCTGGGGGGGGGGGGAGGAGAGCTGTGCCACTTTGCCAGCGGCCTCCTCTCCCCTTCCCCCGATGGCTCGGGGGAGGCTTGGGGGCTGTGGGCAGGTGGTGCGCCATTGACCCACACTGCGTCCTGGGGGGAGGGGGAGAGCCGTAATGTTGCAAATGTAAGCAGCGCTATAACTTTTCAGAGTCAGAATTTGGGGGGGAAATGTGAGGCTTATATTTGGGCAATACGGTACAGTGGTACCTCTGGTTACGTACTTAATTCGTTCCGGAGGTCCGTTCTTAACCTGAAACTGTTCTTAACCTGAGGTACCACTTTAGCTAATGGGGCCTCCCGCTGCCGCCGTATGATTTCTGTTTTCATCCTGAGGTAAAGTTCTTAACCCGAGGTAATATTTCTGGGTTAGTGGAGTCTGTAACCTGAAACGTATGTAACCTGAAGCGTATGTAACCCGAGGTACCACTGTAGTTGCTCTGGCCTCTGCTTTGCTTAGTACAGTGGTACCTTGGGTTACAGATGCTTCAGGTTACAGGCGCTTCAGGTTACAGACTCCGCTAACCCTGAAATAGTACCTTGGGTTAAGAACTTTGCTTCAGGATGAGAACAGAAATTGCACAGCGGTGGCAGCGGGAGGCCCCATTAGCTAAAGTGGTACCTCAGGTTAAGAACAGTTTCAGGTTAAGAACGGACCTCCAGAACGAATTAAGTACTTGAACCGAGGTACCACTGTACTATTGAATCTGTGTTGATGTTCCCCAGTGCCCACACCTGTCAGATATCATGCAGAGCCAGGGAATCCCTGGGGTAGCCTTGCTGTTTCCCTGGGAATATTGCTGTCCATATAAGAGCAGAAAGGAACAGGATTGATTTGCAAGCAGCCCCCTCCCTCCACGAGGGACAGATGTGGCAGGTGCCTTCAACCGAGTCGCCTGCTTTTTCAAGGGAAACTTCAGCCCCTCTTCGGGCATGCGGTTATGTGCTTCAGTACACATAAGAGCCAGTGTGGTGTAGTGGTTAAGAGCGGTAGTCTCATAATCTGGTGATCTGCTTTGAGACTCCTTAAAGGGAGTGAAAGGCGGGATATCAAATCCAAAACTCTTCTCTTCTTCTACACAGGGGAACCCTGATCTAAATGAATGAAAATGACTTCTGCAGTTGTTCAAACAGCTGGCACATGTGCTCAAAAGGGTTCTAGGGTAGAAATCCATCAGCCTCCTGAGCTACAATCACGGAACCCCAAGCAACGTTTTTTCAGCTTTAAAGGAATAAGATGCACCAGTTGGATTGCAACACAAATCAACAAAGCCCTAAACGGCCTCGGCCCAGTATACCTGAAGGAGCGTCTCCACTCCCATCGATCAGCCCAGACACTGAGGTCCAGCTCTGAGGGCCTTCTGGTGGTTCCCTCACTGCAAGAAGGTTACAGGGAACCAGGTGGAGGGCCTTCTTGGTGGTGGCGCCCGCCCTGTGGAATGCCCTCCCATCAGATGTCAAGGAGATAAACAACTATCTGATTTTTAGAAGACATCTGAAAGCAGCCCTGTTTAGGGAAGTTTTTAATGTCTGATGTTTTATCGTATTTTTAATATTTTTTGTTGGAAGCTGCCCAGAGTGGCTGGGGAAACCCAGCTAGATGGGCGGGGTATAAATAATAAATTGTTATGATTATATAATTATATATATTTAGGTGCCGGGCAAAAACATTACTTTTCTCCCTGGCCTTTGGCTAAATGTTCAATCTACGGCCTTTTAAACTAGACTGCGGGGGGAGGAGGAAGAGTATCGTTTTTGTTTGTTTCTATGCACAAAATTGGATAGCTCAGTCGGGAAAGCATGAGACTCTTAAATCTCAGGATCGTGGTGGGCAAACAATTCCTGCTTTGCCGGGGGGGGGGGGGGACTCGACGACCCTTGGGATCCGTTCCAATTCTATGATTTTTGTCTTCTTCTATTGAAAACCGCCCTGTGATCCTCGGATGAAGGGTGGCAAAGAAATTTAACAAACAAATAAAGGCAACCCATCTCCTGCCATGCTGCCCCTAGCCCAAGGTGAAAGGTTGTGTGGGTGAGATAGAAATAATCTACACCGGATGGGTGGGGTAGAAATAATCAATTATTATGATTATATTGTACATGCCAGCAGATTAGCCTGAATCCAGGAAATGTACTTACGAAGGTAACATCCGATGTCTGTGGAACTGAGATGGAGAGATAGGCACTTACAGGCACAGCTGGTGGCCTTGCTCAGGGGATGCAACGGTTGGTGATTGGTCTTGTTACCAGGGAAAGAGTTATCACTGCATCTGCAATCGCTTTGATGGGTGCGTGGGAGAACCAGCAATACCTGGAAGACCTTGGCCAACTACGCAATCTTTGCCGGTCGGCTTGTCCAAGCCTTGGAGGCGGCAGCTTTGACACCAGGCAGATGGCACTCAGAAGCCTTGTTTATTGCTGCATCGGAGAATCTGACTCATCAGAGACCTTGAAGCCCAGCTGGCCCCAGATGACGTCGAGGTAAACTGGTGAGAATCCATGTTGTGGATGGACTAGCAAATTTCCCCAACTCTTGATCCTTCTAAGGGGGAGTTTACCTTGCAGCACTTGAAATAATTTCGTTGAATCTGAGACCGAGTCCCTTTGAATGGCATAATTCCTGGCTCTGGTAGGTCATTGGGCTGCCAAGACCATATAACACCAGTCCTGAAAGACCTACATTGGTTCACAGTACGTTTCCGAGCACAATTCAAAGTGTTAGTGCTGACATTTAAAGCCCTAAATGGCCTCCGCCCAGTATACCTGAAGGAGTATCTCCACCCCCATCGTTCAGCCTGGACACTGAGGTCCTCATCCGAGGACCTTCTGGTGGTTCCCTCACTGTGAGAAGTGAGGTTACAGGGAACCAGGCAGAGGGCCTTCTCGGTAGTGGCGCCCTCCCTGGGGAACGCCCTCCCATCAGATGTCAAGGAAATAAACAACTATCTGACTTTTAGAAGACATCTGAAGGCAGCCCTGTTTAGGGAAGTTTTTAATGGTTGATGTTTTATCGTGTTTTTAATATTCTTTTGGGAGCTGCACAGTGTGGCCAGGGAAACTCAGGCAGATGAGCTGGGTATGAATGTATGTATGTATGTGAAGGTAAGGTAAAGGTACCCCTGCCGTACGGGCCAGTCTTGACAGACTCTAGGATTGTGCTCTCATCTCACTCTAGAGGCCGGGAGCCAGCGCTGTCCGCAGACACTTCCGGGTCACGTGGCCAGCGTGATGAAGCTGCTCTGGCAAGCCAGAGCAGCACACGGAAACACTGTTTACCTTCCCGCTAGTAAGCGGTCCCGATTTATCTACTTGCACCCGGGGGTGCTTTCGAACTGCTGGGTTGGCAGGCGCTGGGACCAAGCAACGGGAGCGCACCCCGCCGTGGGGATTCGAACTGCCGACCATGCGACTGGCAAGTCCTAGGTGCTGAGGTTTTACCCACAGCGCCACCCGCGTCCATGTATGTATGTATGTATGTATGTATAAATATGTTGTTGTTGTTCCCACCCAAATGATGCCAGAATAAAGGTAAAGGGGTAAAGGGACCCCTGACCATTAGGTCCAGTCGTGACCGACTCTGGGGTTGTGGCACTCATCTCGCTTTATTGGCAGAAGGAGCCGGTGTACAGCTTCCGGGTCATGTGGCCAGCATGACTAAGCCGCTTCTGGCGAACCAGAGCAGCGCACGAAAACGCCGTTTACCTTCCCGCCAGAGCGGTACCTATTTATCTACTTGCACTTTGACGTGCTTTCAAACTGCTAGGTTGGCAGGAGCAGGGACCGAGCAACGGGAGCTCACCCTGTCGCGGGGATTCGAACCGACGGCCTTCGGATCGGCAAGTTCTAGGCTCTGTGGTTTAACCCACAGCACCAGAATACAGCCTTGTAAATAAGAGTAACGGGGGCTGTCAGGAGAGGGATGAGGAACCTGTTGATTTTTATGCTGGGTGGGTCTAGAGGAGAAAGCTTGCCCCCCCTCCCACCAGCCACCAGCCATCTTGGTTGGAGCTGGAGACAATCAACAGCTGGAGAGTCACTGCTTCCCCATCCTGGGGTACCAGGTGAACGGTACAATACAAGGCTGCCATAATATATGTAAGTCTTTAAAGGGCCACATTTTTCGCTATATAAGACGCACCAGACCACAAGACGCACCTAGTTTTTGGAGGAGGAAAACAAGAAAAAAAAAATTCTGAATCTCAGAAGCCAGAACAGCAAGAGGGATCGCTGCACAGAGAAAGCAGCAATCCCTCTTGCTGTTCTGGCTTCTGGGATAGCTGCGCAGTCAGCATTCGCTCCATAAGACGCACACACATTTCCCCTTACTTTTTAGGAGGGAAAAAGTGAGTCTTATAGAGCAAAAAATACGGTACCTTATTTTTGCTTGTGGAAATGAACATTGCTACCTGCCTTATTAGGTGGGGATGGAGAACCCTCCAAAAGTCGCCAGAGGGCAACTGCCATCTTCCCTGACCATCGGCCAGGCTGGTTGGGGCTGATGGGAACTAGAGTCAAACAGCATCTCACAAGGCCAAAGGTTTCATGTAAAAAAAGGTAAAATATTTTGGTACACTTCCGTGGGGTTTGTTGGGTACACAGTGCCAGATAAACACCTTCAACCCAGGTTTTTACCTAAATAACCACTATTGCTATACCTGCCCTTCTTCAGGGCATAATTAATTTCTGCTTGGGAGTTCAGGATTTGGCAGACTCTGGAAACTTTTTAAAAGTGTGAAGTATAAAAAGGCGAGCAGTATATAGGCATTAGAAGGGTGGGACAGAGCACCCTCTAGAATTAACAAATACTGGAAGTAATTTGCAACGTCATGATTGCATGGCATCTGTGGACAACATTCAGGCTTTGCACCTAGAAAAATATATACCAGAGGTTCCTCGGCTGAACTCTTCTTTGTGACTACAGTTCCATTGTGGAACTGAAGTGGCATAAGAGTGCCTGAAATATATGGTGTGGACGTGACCTCTATCTACAAATCTAAGGTTGGGCTTACTTGATTAATGTGCAAATACAGCTTGGGGGGGAGGGATACTTAGCTGTATGTGCAAATAAAGCAAATATGGAACCAATATGTAGCGATTACAGGATCAGACTAGGAACAGCCCCTCAACCTGCAAAGGCCCAATCCTCAGCAATAAAGAGCACACCGGGTAACCAATTTAACCTACTTCACAGGGTTATCGTGGTGATAAGGCATGGACGGACACATGTATATTGTCCCACATTCCCTGATGGAGGGGCAGGAAAGAAATAGTATCTTATTTAAATCCTCATCTTGTCTTTTCTTTCACTGCGTCAATCAGCCTAGATCAGCCGTTCTTTCACTGCGTCAATCAGCCTAGATCAAATGGGAGTACAGTGGTACCTCAGGTTACATACGCTTCAGGTTACAGACTCCGCTAACCCAGAAATAGTACCTTGGGTTAAGAACTTTGCTTCAGGATGAGAACAGAAATTGTGCTCCAGCGGTAGCGGGAGGCCCCATTAGCTAAAGTAGTGCTTCAGGTTAAGAACAGTTTCAGGTCAAGAACAGACCTTCGGAACTAATTAAGTACTTAACCTGAGATACCACTGTATTTACTCGAGTCTAACACACCACTGAGGGATGCGGGTGGCGCTGTGGGTTAAACCACAGAGCCTAGGGCTTGCTGATCAGAAGGTCAGCAGTTCGAATCCCCGTGACTGGTGGAGCTCCCGTTCCTCGGTCCCAGCTCCTGCCAACCTAGCAGTTCAAAAGCACGTCAAAGTGCAAGTAGATAAATAAGTACCGCTCCGGAGGGAAGGTAAGCGGTGTTTCCGTGCGCTGCTCTTGTTTGCCAGAAGCGGCTTAGTCATGCTGGCCACATGACCCGGAAGCTGTACCCCGGCTCCCTCGGCCAATAAAGCAAGATGAGCGCTGCAACCCCAGAGTCGGCCACGACTGGACCTAATGGTCAGGGGTCCCTTTACCTTTACCACACCATTGAATCTGATGCGCATCTCAATTTTCAGAACCTTGAAACCCCCCAAAAAGTATTTGCTGGCGAATGTAAATATGCCATCAAATCTAATGCGCCTCTTATTTTCCGTAAGGGTAATTAGACCAAAAAAAGAGGTGAGCATTAGATTCGAGCAAATACGGTAATTTGTTCTACTTCTCAATGGAAGAGACACTGAGGATCATCTAGTCCAACCCCCCTGCAACGCCGGAATGTGCAGTTGTCCCTTATGGGGATCAAACCTGCAACATTGGCATTGTCAACACAACACTCCAACCAATGAGCTATCCTCCTCTAGTCATTCTGAGGCTCAAGGAGGAGATTCACAGGGCACTGCATGCTCTCTTAGAAATCCTGCTCACATCGCTGTCTAGCAAGGTGTGCTTCCGTAGCGTCCTAACCTCACAGCAGTAAAATTAGAAACAGAAATCATGTAGAATGTGTAGCGCGCATCCATGCCCAAGTATCTCCTGGCCTTTTATTATTATTATTATTATTTTAAAAGATATTTATTAAAGTTTCACAAAAAGAAGAAATTTACAGAATAAAAAAGTACAAAGGTACAGAGAAAAAATAAATACAGAATACAAAACATAAAATAAAAAAATAAAAAACAGTTAAAAACAAATCAATCTTTTCATGCCTTATATTTCATTTACTTATTTCCCTGACCTCCTCACACCTCCCTTTTTTGTATTCCAGTTCACATGTTTAATTCAGCAAATCCTTTCCCTCTTTGTTTTTATCTTAATCCTATTATCTTAATATATTATAACTTTATATTTTCATCTATTATCAATCCATTTTTACAAATTCTTTTTAACCTTATTGCTAAAACCACTTCATTTCAATCCAACATCATTTTAACATTCATTAATTTTACAATGTTTCTGCAAATAGTCTTTAAATTTCTTCCAGTCTTCTTCCACCAACTCTTCTCCCTGGTCCCGGATTCTGCCAGTCATTTCCGCCAGTTCCATATAGTCTATTACTTTCATCTGCCATTCTTCCAGGGTGGGTAGATCCTGTGTCTTCCAGTACTTTGCAATGAGTATTCTTGCTGCTGTTGTAGCGTACATAAAGAAAGTTCTATCCTTCTTTGGCACCAATTGGCCGACCATGCCCAGGAGAAAGGCCTCTGGTTTCTTCAGGAAGGTATATTTAAATACCTTTTTCATTTCATTATAGATCATCTCCCAGAAAGCCTTAATCCTTGGGCACATCCACCAAAGGTGAAAGAATGTACCTTCATTTTCTTTACATTTCCAACACTTATTATCGGGCAAATGATATATTTTTGCAAGCTTGACTGGTGTCATGTACCACCTGTATATCATTTTCATAATATTCTCTCTTAAGGCATTACATGCCGTGAATTTCATACCTGTGGTCCACAACTGTTCCCAGTCAGCCATCATAATATTATGTCCAACGTCTTGTGCCCATTTAATCATAGCAGATTTAAACGTTTCATATCTCCTGGCCTTTTAAAAGTAATGCCTTGTTGTTGAGCCTAATCAGCATCTTGCAGTCTCCAACTGCATGTTAAAAGTATAGGAAAACAGAATTATAGGGCATTTGGGGAAAGCCGATTAGAATGCAAAAACTGAGGCCCAGATGGCAATCTCCCATTGAAACCGAGACCCTAATTTCATTGGGTTGATTCTTAAGGGTGGACGAGGCACCATAATATTGTTAAGGGATAAAGGGGGGCAATCCTCTCTCATAACATGCTCCGTTCATGGGGGCTAGCAATGTGGCGAGGTTCCTAATCGCAGAAAATTGGATGAGCAGGTAACCCACGCTTCTGCCATAAAAGAAGCTTAAAAGAAGCAAAATGTATGCTACCAGACTAATGGAAGGGTGGGGAGGGGAATTCTTAATTTCTGTTAAACACACTCCACAGGCTTAAGGCTGGATAAGCTTGTTACTGCCACTGGAAACCCTCAAGCAGAAATCCAAGATGACACTTTAACATGGGTAAAAGATTTAGCTTTTTATTCCTCCTTCTTATGCTTCACATCTGTCTACTGCCAACAGTTATTAGTCAAATACCATAAATGGAGTGGAAATATGGGCCAAACATATTTGTTTGGCAGTAAGGGATAAGGAATGACAAGCTGACTTCCTGGTTTAGGAGTAACTGCTCCCCCAAGTCTCAGGTGAAGGCGCTCTGGCTTCCCCCCGGCTCCCCCTTGCATAAAGCAATTTACCGTATTTTTCGCTCCATAAGAAGCACCTGACCATAAGACACACCTAGTTATTAGAGGGGAAAAAGAAAAAATAATATTCTGAACAAAACAGTGGATGTATGATTTTTGTGGTTCATGCTGTGGTCACAGACATGATATGTGATCCAATGGTGAATTTGGGGTGACCCAATGCAAAAATTCTGAGGATCCATGCTTTATAACCACGTTTTTGTGCCACTGCGGCCCCATGAAACAGTGGATGTGTGTGTTTTTTGGTGTAGGCTGTAGCCATGGACATGCTATGTGATCTGATGGTGAATTTGGGGCAACCCAATGCAAAAATCCTGAGGATCCATGTGCTTTTACCCCCCCCTCCCAGGCAGCCTCCTTTATTGCTAGCGTCCCTTATCTCCCTCCTGATCGCTTGCCGATCTGCCGCTCAGTGGCTTCGTTTCAACACCCCCTTCCCTCTTTCTAAAAAAAAAAAGCACAATCTGCTTTTTGCCCCTGGGCAATTCGGCTCCAGGGACCACACATTCGCTCCATAAGATGCACAGACTTTCCTCTTATTTTTTAGGAGGAAAAAAGTACGTCTTATGGAGCGAAAAATATGGTATGCATAATGTGCAGTGTGATCCAATACATGGTTACTCAGAATTAAGTCTGACTGTTTTCACAGGATCATACAACTGTTAAGAGTTGGAAGGGGCCGTAAGGGTCATCTAGCCCAACCTTCTGCAATGCAGGAATCACTGCTAAAGAATTCCCCGACAGATGGTGATCCAACCTCAGTTTAATAACCTCCAACGAAGGAGAGTCCACCATCTTCCGAAGGACAATTTCCCAAAGAGTGACGGGTAGCTTGGTCCATTTGCAGTCTGCGTCAATGTCACCTGCGGCCACTCCTAAGTCTATGGTTATTAAGAGTACTGTTAGCTAGAATTAACCAGAAAAGAAAAGATTGCAGAGCTGAAGTGAATAAAAACAAACTTTTAATAATGTACAACAGAAAATTGGACAGCCTCATTCTTATATTAAAACAAAAGATTTCTTTACTATATTACATGTATTTACATTTGCATACTGAGGAGGTAAAGTGTCTAAGTGGCTATTTTACAGTCTTTTTCTAATAAAACATACAAAACCTGAACAAAATATAAAGATCAAGTAGGAATCAGGGGTAGGTGGACGAGAAAGTGGGAAAAGGGGGTGGGGCAGGGAAGAGACAGACAACAGTACCAGAATGATCTATTCTGAAGCCAGTGTGCCACCTGACAAAATCTTAATAGTACCAGCCAGGAACCCACACCTTCCATCTTCTAGATTTGAAAAAAAAAAGCAGTGAATGAACTCTTTTCCATTTGGAGGTCGGACGTCACCAGATTCTTTCATGTCTGCCTTGATGCCAAGATGAAGCTAGTCGCTCGTTCCCAAATGGAATTAAGAACTCAAATTCCATCCTGTGACTTACCTGAACTTCAGACCAGTGGACTAAAAACGTCATGGTTGTCTGGCTACAGTTATTGGTTTTCTTCACTCTCCTAGGTGCCCTTAGTTTATGCCGTCTAGAAAAAGATCTCAGCAGTTATTGTAGCTGCACTGTTGGGTATGTCTTTTATTTGAACTTTTCACATTATTAAGAAGAAAACATGCACAACGGAGTGCAACTGTGTTTGAATTTTAAGAAGAAACTAGTGGCCCTCCGACTTGCCCACTTCTTTCTGATCTGTGGGGAGTGGGACAGGAACAACAGTCCTTTGAACGTGACATTAGGATTTCTATCCCTATTTATCTTTGCAGCAGGTGAAGTGGGAGCAGGAAAACCTCTCCTCCTTCAGACTGCTGCAATTTGCAGTGCTGTAAATTGCAACCCCAGCCAACGTCTACCTGTCACTGGTCAGATATATGTTAGAAGAGAGAAATGTGCTAAATGAGCATCTAGCCTTGTAATGGCACAGTGCTTTTTAATGCTCTTTAGCTAGCTGCCTTGCTCCTCTTCTGATAGCTCTCCGGAGCAGCACTGAGCAAAAATGTGTTTCTGCTGCAGCCTCTTTGATAAATGCATACAGTGGTACCTCGCAAGACGAAAACCGCGCAAGACGAAAGAGTTTTCCGTTTTTTGAGTCGTTCCGCAATACGAATTTCCCTATGGGCTTGCTTTGCAAGACGAAACGTCTTGCGAGTTATTGCGAGTTTGCTTCCTTTTTCTTAAAGCCACTAAGCCGTTAATAGCCACTAAGCCGCTAATAGCTGTGCTTCGCAAGATGCTTAGAGACTCGGGGAACGGATTAATTTCGTCTTGCGAGGCACCACTGTATTATGATGACTCTAGAAGCCAATTGTGTGATACAGCCTATCCCTTTTACCTTTCAAGGTGCAGCGCTACACAGTTGGCTTATTCATAAGGACACAACAGAGGTGTGTCTGTGTAGCGGTGGTAAGTTATTGTAAGATATTAATTAGGTGAGTTGTACTCCAATTCAAGCTGCTTTTACATCAGGGACATCATGTGTAGGCTACAACTCCCATCATTCCTTGGCTATTGGCCATGCTTGCTGGGGATGAAAGGAGGGCATCATTCTGCCTGCCTCTGCTTTACATAGAAGTAGGTTCTCATCACACTTCCAAGTGGTGTGCTTAACACTGCAATGCCATAAAGTTAGAGTGTACAACTTGCTTCTTGGGGGAACACTCAGAATGTGCTTAGGCCACCATGTTACACTACAGCTTCCTCAACTCTTTCAGCCACCAAGGCCAAGCAGTTTCAAAGGACAATGGCTCCCTTGTTACTTAAAAAAACAAACCCCAACCAACTAAGGAGAACTTAGCAATGGAATTATGTTACCGCTGCGAGTTGGACATGTGCATCTTCCAAATTTAAGTCTCCATGATGTACTATCTTCAGCTTCCAATGTCAGCAACCGAGTAGTCAATTTTTCATTGATGGGAATACATGATCTAGAAAATGTCGAGGTGCTTTTCATCTTAGAACCAAGTTGTAGAGGTGATTTGGTAAGCTGTGTCCATTTGCTGGAGAGGTGCGGTAGCCTCTGGCTCAAAAGCAATCAGAAACAGAATCACAGAAGGCAGCAGGTTTTACGAAAAGGGCAAACTCCACTTGTCCCTCCGTGAATAAGAGCGCCTGAGATTTTCAAAACACAGCCCTGGAGGAAGCTACAGTTTGCTTCAAACCAAAAGGAGCGTGTAAAACTGACTCCAATACACAACACGATACTGCTTCAACTTTACACACTGACATAGTTGAGAACAAGAGAAGGGGCTGAAGGAGGAAGAGACAGAGACGAACACCTACACCCACAGACAGCAAAACACACAATGTTTTATATACGGTACTTAAAAAATGCCCTGTCTCAGAGTGGACATAATGTCTTCTCTCAGAAGTCAGGGCCCACAACTTGAGTAGAAACAGTTCCAGTGTAAAATTGAGCTGTGTGCATTTTTTTTCAGTATTTTTTTTTGTAGTGATTTCTTTAAAAAGAGAATGAGAGGTAATTATCAATTTTACTTCTCTTATAAAGAATAGTAAAAAAAGTTAAAATCCAGACCCTCCCAATTAAATAAGAATTAACAAACAATAGTCAAACCATTCCAGTTAAAAGTTATGGCTTTAGGAGTTATCTACCACAAACACCCAACCCACATACTATGGAGTTTTCAACGCATTATTTGCATCATAATACAGTCTTGGGCTGTTCCCAAAGCAAACACGACAGCCAAATCAGTCTTATTACACCCTGATCATTTAACTGAAACAAAATGCATGCAAGTTAATCCATTCCAAACTCTCCCCCCCACCCCATTCCAAGTGACACATAATCACTTCCAGAATACGGGAGACCATATACATATATATACACACACACACAAACATATATATACACACACACACACATACATACACACACACACGTACACTTTTAATAATAAAAAGTTTAGTTTTGCAGTCATCATTCCTTAAGGGTTAAATCTTCACAGGAAGCCTCTGAACACATTATTTTGCCACAGATGCTTCATTAGAGAAATGTTTAAAATGCTAGAGTTGTTTCTTGAGAAATAGAACGGCAATGATCCTGAAAGGTCAACTGCTTCCCACAGCCCTACTTTTGCCTTGCTTCCTTTAACCAGGAGGACCAGCACTGATTTCACCTGACACCTCTTCCTTCTGCAGATTGCACTGCCTGCTAAGCAACTGTTGCCACCCAGCCCTGACAACACAGGAGGACCATGAAACTAAAAAACACACACACGCAATAAAACCTATTCCCTGCTTTGAAAAGAAGGGAAGGATGGCAGTGAGATAGTTTTGTGTAGTGCCCCGATGGGTCTAACAATTGGCAGGGAGGATACCCTCGCATCCTTCCCTAGCGAGAGGAAAAAGAGATAACGATGCTCAACGCGTGGGACCAAGAGAGCACGAGCACCTGCACTTTCACACGAGGACGCTCTACATTTGCACATGCACAGGGGCACAAGTGGACACGATAATACCAAAGGGGCACAGGGACACGTACCTTTGCACATGCTCACGCTGCTCAACACTAGTGGCTGTGGTGGCTTAGGATCTGTCAAACTAGGAAAGGACTAAGAGCTTCACATGGCCAGACAAGGGAGCACCCAAATCTTGTGTGCGCATGTGTGTGCATATGTTGGTCCTCAAGCACTTCCCTAAGCCAGAGGGCTGTCTCCGACAAGCACGTCGCAAGGATTTACAGGGATTTCCATCAGAGAAACAACAAGATACGGTTGCGGCCAACTTCTCTCTCTATACAACAAGCCCCTCCTTACGCTCTCTGGAGGGCATTAGAAAAAAAAGATGACTTTCACTCGTGAATCAGGAAGGGAGCCAAGTCTGTAGGTGTCCACTTTCCTCACCTAACCTGCACACCAAGTTGTCCAGCTGATAGGAGCAGGCTGTGTAGAAATACGAGGTAGGCCTTCTCCACCATTCATCAATTCTAGCATGGCAGCTTTTGCGCAGTTTCCTCGGGAAAGGGGCTTGCGGACTAAACTTTCACATCCTCGTTGAGACTGAGATGAGAAAGAGTTTTCTTGATGCGCAACGCTGTTAGTCGTGCTGCTCCATTGGCATACCAGCACTCGCGCATCATTTTCCCCATAACTCGCAAAGACTAAAAACGAGGGGAGAGGGGGAGAAAGAGAGAGAGAGAGAGAGAGAGAAAGAAGACATCAGGGATCTCTCAATGGCATATTCAATGCAATGTCTCTTTCAGTCTACATAGGACTCGTTGCATATGCTGTATGGGTATGTTTTATTTCGCTACAGACAGCATAGCATACAAAGATCGACCCATGCACAGACATGGTCTTGCTAATTCCCTTCAAGTGGAGCATTTCTCTTCTCAAGTGGAGCATTTCTTCCAGTCACCATGTGGCCATCACACAGGTAGTACCACCTGCATAAACTGGCTTCTGTTTACCGACACTATCCACTAGATTAAGGAGAAGAGCTACCGTATTTTTCGCTCCATAGGGCGCACTGGACCATAGGGCGCACCTAGTTTTAAGGGGGGGAAATAAAGAAAAATTTTCCCCCCAGCCCCAAAGAGCAAAGAAGCCAAGACAGCGAGCAGGATCCATTCCGCTAGCTATCTTGGCTTCTTCTTTAGCCGCGCGCAGCCTCTCCAGCCGGTAGAGGCTGCGTGTGGCTTCGTTTTTAGCTGGGAGGCTGGGGCAGGGGAAGCCCGAGCTTCCCCTGACCCCATCCCCCAGAACAGGTCCGGGAGCGGCAGCAAGGTTGCGCGTAGCCTTGCCGCCGCTCCCGGAGCTGGGGGCGTGCTCCCAGCGGGAGTTGGCGCTGCGCTCCCCGGGCTTCAGGCTGCTATCCGCAAGCCTTTGGAGCGCGCTCCAAAGGCTTGCGGATAGCTGCCTGAAGCCTCTTGCTCTCCAGGATTCAGTGAAAGCAACGCGAAGCCTCCGGAGCGCAGAGCGAGTGCTCCCTTTGCGCTTCGGAGGCTTCCCATTGCTATCGATGAAGCCAAGGAGCCTGCATTCACTCCATAGGACGCACACACATTTCCCCTTCATTTTTGGAGGGGAAAAAGTGCGTCCTATAGAATGAAAAAATACGGTAGATCTTGCAAAGGGGTTCTCAAGACCAGACAACCATCCAATTGCAAAGTGCACAGCAAGACCAGACAAAGCACTGCACAAGTGTCTTCAAAACTCTTTTTCTTTTTTTCTTTTTTGGCTTGGTCAGATTTTTACCTGCCCCGCATCTGATCTCAGGTGTAGGGCAGGAGGGCATGGCTTGGCTGAAATGGCTAAGAATAAGAATAAGCCTAATGGTTTACTCCCAGACACATTAAATGCTCAGCAATAAACCAAATTCCTATTAGATTTAATTCCAATAATTATTATCAATATCAATAAAAACAACACACACGGCCAATGTGGAGAACAATTTTCTAAATGTGTTTTCAAACTGCGTCAATCAGCCTAGATCAAATGGGAGTACAGTGGTACCTCAGGTTACATACGCTTCAGGTTACAGACTCCGCTAACCCAGAAATAGTACCTCGGGTTAAGAACTTTGCTTCAGGATGAGAACAGAAATCGTGCTCCAGCGGCACGGTAGCAGCAGGAGCCCCATTAGCTAAAGTGGTGCTTCAGGTTAAGAACAGTTTCAGGTTAAGAACGGACCTCCGGAACGAATTAAGTACTTAACCCGAGGTACCACTGTATGGTCATTCAAGTGTTCTAACACACACCATATCTCAGCTTAGTGTGGTGCTGGACCATTTCAAAAGAACCAATTGAAATTGCATGCTAAAAACAGTGTGCTTGGTGGAACATTAAGAGAACTGTTATACAGTGGTACCTCGGGTTAAGTACTTAATTCGTTCCGGAGGTCTGGTCTTAACCCGAAACTGTTCTTAACCTGAAGACCACGTTAGCTAATGGAGCCTCCTGCTGGCACCGCTGGAGCCCGATTTCTGTTCTCATCCTGAAGCAAAGTTCTTAACCTGAAGCACTATTTCAGGTTAGCGGAGTCTGTAACCTGAAGCATATTTAACTCGAGGTACCACTGTACTGTGTTCATTCCACCATCTGGACCATAAATCACTGACCCGTTTCACACGTTGTTTTTAATCATAGTGAAAATAAATTATGGTATAATGTGAAATAGCAGGCACTTCCACAAGGCGTGGTCTGACTTGTCGCATTGTCCGCTTGTGGTTTCTAATGGTTTAATGCGACGTGCGAACCAGGCCACTGACTGCAAATCAACTCCTTTGTCTCTCAGAGGAAGCAGAAGTTGCACTTTCAGAAGCCCAAAAGATGATACTGGTCTCACATAGTTAGCCACCTCCTTTTAGCACACTGAAATCCTGCCTAGGTAGTTTTGGTTCTCCATTACAAGAGCATTCAGGCTGCCATAAAAAGCTTGCGCAGGCCTTGCTCACAAGAGTTATGCGAACAGAGGGCTAGTGTTTCCCTTTCTGCCCTAGCTAATGCGGCAAATATTATTAGTATTAATATTGTCGGTACCTCTTGTTCAAGAAGCGTCAAGTTGTTATAGTCTTTGTCACAGTCTAACTGTACCTCGTAACTCTGCCACCAGTTGGGAACATTAGGCCGTAGCTTCTGGTCACATACAACTTTCCGCATTTCTTCTATGGAGGGGTCAGACGGTACAAGGTCATAGTATGGCAGCTGATATTCTTCATGAGTACCTAAAAGATTGAGGATGGGGAGGGAGAGAAAAGCTAGTCACACGCCCCAAACAAGAAACTATGCAAAACAGAACTATATTAATACACTGTTGCATCTAAGAGTGTCTGTGTGTGTGTGTGTGTGTGTGTGTGTGTGTGTGTGTGAGAGAGAGAGAGAGAGAGAGAGAGAGAGAGAGAGAGAGAGAGAGAAATCTTCAACAAACTCAAACAGAAATTAGAGAAAAGTTTAATTACATACATTAAAATTCCTACACAATTACTGTATTTTTTGCTCTATAAGACTCACTTTTTCCCTCCTAAAAAGTAAGGCGAAATGTGTGTGCGCCTTGTGGAGCGAATCCAGGCTGCGCAGCTATCCCAGATGCCAGAACAGCAAGAGGGATTGCTGCTTTCACTGCGCAGCAATCCCTCTTGCTGTTCTGGCTTCTGAGATTCAGAATATATTTTTTCTTGTTTTCCTCCTCCAAAAACTAGGTGCGTCTTGTAGTCTGGTGCGTTTTATAGAGCGAAAAATACGGTAATTGAAAAAGCACCGCTGTACCCACAACTGTATCCTATCTTACATTCCATTCGACCAGAGTTTTCCTCCATTCACGTTCAATCTGTCTCCCAGCTTCTTTCCTTGCCGAAAGGCTCTGGAGTATACCAAGAAGCCAAGCGGGAAAGGGTGCTCAGGGGCAACTGTGTCAATGGCCCGAGCCGTGTGGATGTCCCACAAGTTGGCCAGGGTTTTGACAGCAGCGGCAGCCGTACCTCCCGCACCATTTCTCTATTTCCAGCACAAATCTGAAATATTTTTAGGACACAATCCAAACACTTTGCAGAGCTGCGAGGCAACCACCACATCTGCAGTCCTGCTCATGGCAGGTGTGGAGCAGCAAGTTTCCTGCAATCAGGACAGAGTTGAGGACAATGCTACCAATGACAGTGAGATTAGCTTGATTCCCCCAGTCCCTGGAATGCCCTGTTTTAGGAGCCTTCCACAGGCAATGCTGCTGATGGCACTCGGTGTTAGGATATAGTTCCATTCCACCTTAAAAGGGTACAGGCATGATGTTTGTGTATCACATGCCTGTTTACTCCCAGCACAGTCTGCTGGGAACTTCCGTTGTATGTTGCTGTTGCTATGCGCCTGTTTTCCTGGACACGGAGGCAAGCACTCATGTTTTCCTTTGTTCCTGAACTACCGTATTTTTTGCTCTACAAGAATCACTTTTTCCCTCCTAAAAAGTAAGGGGAAATGTGTGTGTGTCTTATGGAGCGAATGCAGGGTGCGCAGCTATCCCAGAAGCCAGAACAGCAAGAGGGTTTGCTGCTTTCACCGTGCAGTGATCCCTCTGGCTGTTCTGGCTTCTGAGATTCAGAATATTTTTTTTCTTGTTTTCCTCCTCCAAAAACCAGGTGCGTCTTGTGGTCTGGTACGTCTTATAGAGCGAAAAATACGGTATGTTGAAGAAAGCTGTAAATATGCTCTCTCTGTCTCCATCTTCCGTTGTGGATGATTTATACACCCTGCTGACAAGAGTGTGCACGGGTCTCAGAACATACCTGAGACTGAGTGTCGCTAATTGACTGATGCCGTTCCACGGGAGACCGGTGATCGTCCGGAGCCAGGTGGGGGCCTGCCTGATGCCCCCGTCTCCCTGGCAGTATCCCAACAACAGGCATTCGGAAAGGGAAGTGCTGTACCAGGAGAGTGACATGTGTCACTCTGTTGGTGGCTGTTGGCGGGGGAGCTAAGCAGAGGGATACCTCTGCCACATCCAGCATACCCACCCTGCAGCCCAGAGTGGGGTGTTAAATTACTCTGCCCCTCACTCACATGGGCTGCTTTTGCATAGCTTCCACTCAGCTTAAGTCCAAGGCTTTCCTTGTTCTTTCTCATCTCCTACTAAAAGTAAAGGGACCCCTGACCATTAGGTCCAGTCGTGACCGACTCTGGAGTTGTGGCGCTCATCTCGCTTTATTGGCCGAGGGAGCCGGCGTACAGCTTCCGGGTCATGTGGCCAGCATGACTAAGCCGCTTCTGGCGAACCAGGGCAGCGCATGGAAACGCCATTTACCTTCCCGCCTGAGCGGTACCTATTTATCTACTTGCACTTTGACGTGCTTTCAAACTGCTAGGTTGGCAGGAGCAGGGACCGAACAATGGGAGCTCACCCCGTCGCAGGGATTTGAACCGCTGACCTTCTGATCGGCAAGTCCTAGGCTCTGTGGTTTAACCCACAGCGCCACCCACATCCCTTCATCACCTATTAAGACACCCAATAATTGGAGAAGCAATCAGCTTTCCTCAGTCCATGACAAAGAATACAACGGGGGGGAATCTGAATTATAATGCCCACTACTTGACCATCAAAATAACACACAGAGTGACCAGCATATTCTTGAAACTTTTCTGAAACAAAATATGCCAATATATGAATTACCAAACATGCACATGTGAACTCAGATTAGGTCAGGTGATGTTGATTAATACTTCATGTTAATGACTCAGTGCATCCAAGAAAACAGGAACAATCATTTTAAAAGTCATCTAGAACAGAGACTCCACCCACCAAAGACATGTCAATAATCCCCACCAAACCCATTAGCGAGAGTCTGATTAAAATGCTGAGTCAATGGGAACAACGTGATCTTCTGAATCAGCAAGACTACTTCCTTCTCCAAACAAGACAGGCAGAGCTCCCATGCTCCTCCTAATTACATCTCTAGTCTACACCCTTTTAAAAATTTCTATGCATTTGGATGGCACTGTTTTATTGCAACATTCAGAGCAGGCAGAAACCCTCTTAATTTCTATGCAAAAAAAAAGAAAAAGAAAGCCATTACCTCCTGAGTTGCATCTCCGAGCAATTTCCCAATAAACTAGTCCCAGGGCATAGATATCAGCACATTTAAATGAATCAAAATGCTTCATGTTAATTGTTTCATCAAGAACCTCGGGAGCCATGTAGCTGAATCAAAATAAGAACAAATCACATTAATTACTATGACATCTATTGTGGCTAAAATCTAATACTATTATGGTATCTGAGAGTAATACAGAAGTATCATTTGCTGTAACTATGGCTCAAGAATCACAATTTTCAGGGCAGGCCCCTTGTTTGAAAGCCCATTCAACTGAACTGCACATTCTGACAGAAATTATTATTTTTTAAAAATAAGTAATTATTGCCTTTACGTTAAAAAAAAAAACCCTCAAAATGACATGAGCAGCAGGGGGTGGAACTTAATGTTCAGTTCATATTTTGTTGTAAATCTATACACACACAATGTCCTCTTGAGGGTGGGTGTGTGTGTGTGTGTGTGTATGTATGAATGAAATGATGTGAGAAGCCATGTCCAGCACTTTCCAACAATTTCAAAATGATGCCCATTGTTTCTGCCACCTCCCAAAAATGCTCGAGAGACTACTCACGTCTAAAAAAATAAAAAAGTTGTTGAAACAACTGAGAATAATAGTTGAAGTAAAATGCATGAAACACTACTGTAAGTCATCCCCAATTGCTTGAGAGTATTTGTGTGTGTGTGTGTGTGTGTGTGTGTGTGTGTGCAGGGTGATCACAGATAAAAGCGCAGTGCAAATTCTGCTCTTCTGAGTATGGGATTCACGCAAACAGTACAGAGAAGCAGTTGTTGAATTCTTGCGCTAGGTGTCCAGCTATTGTTAAAGTCAGATTACTGCAATCAAACAAGCAGTTAACTAATTTGTTTTTATCATTAACATTAATAACAAATTTGCTGGTGACTAAAAAAAGGGGGGGGGGTTCTAATGAAGTTAATGCATTAAAAAATGTTTTCAACTAGTCAAATGTCTAAGCCTAATGTTGCATGTAGGCAAAACAAATCAGTTAGCACTTGGCAAGCGTCTGATCTAGGAGAAAAGCACAGAGAATATAAACCAGGGTTTGTCAACAGCTAGCCTAGGCTAGGGCTGGGTGATACATCAAAAAATCGTCCAAAACTGGATTAAAACCCATATCTGTTTCATAATTTTTGACCTGGCAATATATAATGAATCATGATTATTTGTGTGTGTGCGTGCACGCTATGCAAAAATCACAATGCGGGGAAAACCGTGAAGCCAGCCAATGCCTCTAATTTCACACATTGTGACATATCAGTATATTGCAATGCTTAGCTGGTGATATCACGAAGCTGAAAACCAGAGCTGAAAACCCTAGCCTGAGCCAATCCTCTCTCCCCAACCACAAGTAAAATTTTCTGGCCAAAGACACACCAATTTGGGCAGCCGTCAGGGACGGGACTCAAGTAAAACAGAACTGGGATGGGCAGAGAAGTTTAAATTTCTCCCTGGTCTCCACCATTCAATGAGCAGGGAGTGAAAGCCTCACTTCACAGCTCATCTACGTTGATCAGCTGAGGGCTATGTGTCCCTCACCTCCGTATCTCTGTGTGTCTCATGTGTGTGAATTCTGTAAGCCCGATTTGTGTGTGACAGAGAGCATGGGGTGACCACATTCGCCACTGGTATGCTGCCCCTTGGCGGTTGGACAAGGGGCGATGTAGCCATTTGGCCAAAAATGGTCAGGCAGCCCTGCTATAGATGAAGCAACTGCAACAACTTTGGGTTGTATTTTTGGCTCTTCACCCAAAGCCGTCAACACTAAACCCCTGATCAGCTGAGCCACCATTTTCTTACCGCTTTGTTCCAACCCTCTGATTGGGGGCTATGTCAATTGTATCAGTAACAGCGTCATGGCGGACAGCCAGACCCAAGTCAGCAATGGCACAAGTTCCAGTCTTCTTCACCAGTATATTCTTGGATTTCAAGTCCCGGTGAGCAATCCCAGGTTTTCCTAGTAAAACGCAATGAAAGAGAATCCTACAATTGTCCTTCGGTGTAATGATAAAATTATTTGCCAATAATAAAGTCCAAAAAGGAGCAGACAGCACCACAAAAGCCACAAAGCTCAGTCAGTGTTAAAACTACAAACTACAAAGTGTTGACTATGAAGGAAATAAACAAGATCTCTTATCAGTGCAAGAGCCAGTAGATAGAATAGTGGCCTTGTGCAGATATACATTGTTAAAAGGATAGTTTAGCAGATATGAACAAGCACTGGAACGGTAACTCCTTGGGAAACCAATCCTGATCACCTCAAACTACAGTTCCTCATGATTTCTAATGTAGGGAATTGTGGTTTATACAGGTTGCTTACTTGTTTTACCCTAAATTCTACTAGTCTCATTACCAGCCGATTTAAACTTTCTTCCTGCTTTCATCTAAAGAATGAGCTACTTCGTCTTCCTTGGTTTATGCTGGTCTTAAGAGAAGCCCTGTCGCTTCCTAAACGACCTCTGTAAAATGTGCATCTGTCAAACCTGTTTCTTACCTTGGGTTCCCACAATTTCCATGTGCAGGTGTGCTAGTCCACTGGCAGCAGACAGAGCCAATTTAATCATCCCCTCGATGGTTACTGTGTATCGGTTGAGGTAATCAAACAGAGAGCCATACTCATGGTAATCGGAGACCAACCACAACTGAGTCCAAGTGCCATTATCTGTTGGCAAGGCAAACGGGAGAAGGGCCCATCAAAAGGGTGAAGAAAACGGCAGCCATACTTTTGCGCTAGAATTCATTGAAGAGCAGCAGGTAGCATATACAACAAAAGGCGGAACAGTTGAGAAAAATCTGTTTACTGAATAGAATAACAGAATTGTGGAGTTGTAAAGGATCATCTAGTTCAATCCCCTGCAATACAGGAATATGCAGTAGAAACCTGCAACCTTGGCGTTACCAGCACCACGCTCTAACGGAGCTACCCGGCGTGAATATGTTTGCAGACATTTACTATGGGATCTACTAGGTCAAGTTCAAGGCTGCTGTGCTAGTAGTATACAAAGCCCTGAATCACTCAGTCCCACGATGCCTTACTTTGTACACTCTAAGTTGATCACCAATATCAGTTTCAACAATTTTTTATTGGTTTTTACACTATTTTCCAGCATAACATCCTTTTAAACATCATTTCGAAATTTTTGGCTATCATAGCCTAAGACTGCCTTCAACCTCGACTGATGGTTTTCTAAAGTCTTTCTAATTATGCATTTTGTTACTATAATTATTGCTATAAACTCCAATTTCCAATACATCTATTCTTAATTCTTTCACAATAATTTATAAATTACTCCTTACAAAACTTCTTTTAAACCTACAAGCGATGTCAATTGATTACAACTGCTTTCCAAATATATCGAAAACTTCTTCCATTCCTTTAGGAAAGTCTGGTCCTGCTGGTTCCGAATTTTCCCTCTTAGTCTCGCCATCTCAGCATAGTTGATCAGTTTCTCTTGACACTCTTCTTTAGTAGTTGATCACTGATATCGCTGGGAGGAGCACCATTGGTGGCTATTTACAGGCCCCAAGCATCACTCATGTCAACAAGGAGTCATGCCTACAGTGTCATAGGTCCAACTCTATGGAATTCCCTCCCACAAGAAATTGTACAGGAACCATCTCTACTGAATTTCAGACATCTGGCCAAAACCGCTTTATTCCAGGCCTTTAAATTCTTGAGGTTTTATATTTCGGAGGTTTAAATTTTGGTGCCAGTATGGCATAGCGGTTAGCATATCAAACTAGGGCCTGGGAGACCAGGGTTCAAATCCCAACTGGGCCATGAAGCTCACTGGGTGACCTGGGGCCAGCCACTGCCTCTCAGCCTAACCTACCTCACAGGGTTGTTGTGGGGGTTAAATGAGTAGGGAAACTCATTGGAGAAAAAGGTGGGATAGAAATCATTTATGGCTGTACAGTGGTACCTCGGGTTACATACGTTTCAGGTTACATACGCTTCAGGTTAGAGACTCCGCTAACCCAGAAATAGTACCTCGGGTTAAGAACTTTGCTTCAGGATGAGAACAGAAATTGTGCGGCAGCAGCAGGAGGCCCTAGTAGCTAAAGTGGTGCTTCAGGTTAACAACAGTTTCAGGTTAAAAACAGACTTCTAGAATGAATTAAGTACGTAACCAGAGGTACCACTGTATGGATACTTGGAGACTAACATGGTGAAAAGCTGGAATAATAAAATAAACATTGTCTAATACCCTAACCCTACTTCACGATCATCACCTTGCCCCTATTTAGGACATGTAGCAGTTTCAAACAGTCGTATGAACTTTATGGTGTCTGGATCTCGATATGGGCCACACTGCCTCCCAGGAAGTAGCAAACTGCCAGACTAGATCTGTCGCCAATAAGCCCTACAGACACAAGACAAACTGGAACTGCTGCGAGCGGCACACCCCAACAGGACTGGTCCTTGCACACTTTGCCCCAACAAAAAGGGAGGAAAAACAGAAATTCCCCCTGTCACCACTCCCTGTCATGATCTCTAGCAAAGGCAACGATCCCTGGGAGACTAAGGAGAGGGTAGGGCTGGGCAATATATTGAAATATCATCCAAAACCTGTTTGAAGTCCATATCATGATATTGGTTTCATACTTTTTGACCTGGAATATATTGCGAATTATGATGTGTGTTAGGGTTGGGCGATGTATCATCCAAAATGGGTTCAAGGTCCATATCGTGATATTGGTTTCCTAATTTCTGACCTGGCAATATATCACAAATCATTTTGTGTGTGTGTGTGTTCTATGCAAAAATCACAATGTGGGGAAAACATGAAGCCAGCCAATGCCTCTACATAGCTCCATTCATATTCCAGACATTGTGATATATAGGTATATCGCGATGTTTATAACAATGCTGAAAACCAGATATCACCCAGCCCTAGGAAAGGGACAGATCCCTGAAGCTGCCTGACTTGGCTGTCAAGAAAAGGCAGTGTGTGATAAATCACATACAACGTTCTTTTGCTCCTGCTGTATGAACAGCTCCAAAGTGAAGCACATTGTTGTGGCATTACAGGAGCAAACGACTGGTGTCCCCAAAGGCCAAGCACACACAACACTGCATACACTTGAAAGCAACTCATTTTATACCAGCCCTCTTTGGCATCATCAGACAATGAATACTCTTTAATAGCTACTAATAAGAGCAACTGTTAACCTTCGTTTCCTGTTAAGATTATCAATTTTGCATGAGAGGCGCAAGATCAGGTCTATAATGCAAGAGCTGTTTCTCAAAACTGGCAATATCCAAGCTGGTACAGAGACATGAATTTTAAAAAGCGTACTAAGCTTAAGTGATTTCTATAGCAGCAGAAGCATCTGTGATGGGCTGGGTATGTTTCCCAGGTTGAGAAACTGAACAGCTTGGACAGAAACGGAGGAAGTCAGATGACTTTGCTGTGAATGAAGTCCTAGGACTTACTTAGCCTCAAGCCACCCCAAGGGAGGTTTTGCTTGAACACTCTCACAGAAAAACTAATAAATGAGCCAGTCACTAAACTAGAAGCTGGTGAAAGTCAAAAGGCAGGAGTCCTCACAGTGTGTGGGGTTAATTGTTTCTGAAGGCCCGGGAAAAGTTACTTGTACACTGGTCTGCAATAAAATTAGTTTTGAGAAGGGAGTTATTTGAACTAGCTGAATTTGAATAATGTGACATGCTGCTTGGGAAATATGCCAGTGTAATACATCTGAATTCTGCACATATTCAAATCACGCCAATGTGACCAAGTCCGCTTTGTTATGACAGTTAGCAATCAGAAGCCAAAAGCTGTGACTGTTGCCCATCTGCAAGAGGGAGAGGGATGGTTCTGGTTGCTCTATGCTTCAACCACCACCAGCCAAATGCAAAGCTGCCCCTGTCATGGACAGACATAGGCAAAGTGATACTCAGAGCTGCTCTGATAGCCACTGCTGCAGTTTCCTATGCTCAACTTAGAGCAGGGGTAAGAAAACTGTGGCCCTCCAGTTGCTGTCAGACTCAAACTCCCACCAGCCTCAGCTGGCACGGCCATTGGTCAGGGTCGAGGCAAGTTGTAGTCCAGAAACATCTGGAGGGCCAGAGGTTCCCCACACCTGGGTCTAGAGTTAACTCACCCAAGGTTGAGCTCTCTCTCCTCCCATCTGGTCAGCCCTAATTGATTTTTCACATTCAACTCTTTGAGTGCTTCATGATGACTCCCTTGAATTTTCCAGGTGAAGACCCTGAGAGTGGCCCTGTACCTCCTATCATTGATCAGAAAGGAAGATTGAACCAGGTGGTGTGTCTATTATTGTATCATTGTGATATGGGGGGCAGGAAGAGGAGGGGAGAACTGCCCCAGCTGAATTTTGTCTTATGGAAGCCTTAAGATACAGAAAGACAACAGTATGCCTCCCTTGCCCATAATCCTTTAGCTTTCTAGTTTCTTTGCCTTTCTTCCTCCGCCAGAGTCAGTGTGAGGTTTTAGCCCTATCGAAACTGGCCTCTCACCAAAAACAGTAAAAAAATAATTGTGCTGTGTTGCTGCTTTGTCTCTCAGCACTTAAGGCATTCACGAACATTTCAGGATGACACATCAGCGCAGTCAACAGACACAGAGGCTTCAACATCGCCATGAAACTATAATGTAGACTGCAGATAGCACAAAGCAATATTTTAAAATACAATCTGTAACTCTGGTTCGTTTACTGGAATGCAGAAGCAGCAAGATACCTTTGTTGTCTGCAGCGATAAACCCCAAAATATTCTCATGGCGCAGCATGACCGTTTGGTAGATCTCGGCTTCTCTGAACCAGGATCTCTCTTCCCGCGAAGAAAAGATTTTCACAGCTACATCGCCGCCACGCCACCGGCCACGCCACACTTCCCCAAAACGACCTTTGCCGATTATTTCCTGCAGGACAATTGTCCGAGCCACAGTGCGCTGGACAAAGAGCGGCAAACCTGCCGGCAAAAAGTTAAATTAGAGCTAGGGAAGACAAGGCCAGTATAAAGAAGAAAGTAGGCCAAGTTTGGTTATGACATACAGTGGTACCTCGAGTTACGGGCGCTTCAGGTTACAGACTCCACTAACCCAGAAATAGTACCTCGGGTTAAGAGCTTTGCTTCAGGATGAGAACAGAAATTGCGTGGCAGCGGCACCAGGAGGCCCCATTAGCTAAAGTGGTACCTCAGGTTAAGAACGGACCTCCAGATCGAATTAAGTTCTTAACCTGAGGTACCACTGTATTCAAGAGTCCAAATAAAGGATTTCCTGCTCTTATTAGGGCCTGATGCAGCAATTATCTTCTAAAGATCCAAAGTGTGGATATCCTCAAAAGAAGCATAGCAGCCACGTCACTGAAACAGGAGCTTGAGTCTGCAGTCCTATGTGCACAACTGGCCTTTGCTATTGTGACTGGCTGACAATGCTCAATATGCAGAAAGAAAGGGTTGAATTCAACATTGTGCTATGCTGAATGTTCTGTCTAATGCCAGGCAGAACAACCCCCCTACTCTCCATCTGTATGCCATTCTGGGGTTCTCCTGACCCCCGAGCCAATTTGGGGGGTCACACATATGGGAAAAACCTGTTGCACAAGTGGAAGCCCTTCCACAGGGCTTCCACTTACAGGGTTTGTTAGTGGAATACTCATACAGTAAGAAAGGGAAGTGTTGAAAAGGATCCCATAGGGCAGGAAGCCAAGGTGGCTTGGCTTTAAGTACTCAAGAGCCTCTTAAGGCGTCATGTGCAAAAAAGAGCAGGTTCCTTCAGCTTTATAACAGATGTGAAGAGGGAATTTCAGCAACTGCCACTTGTCATGCAGGAACCCTGTCTCTTTTGCATCTGACCATGCTATTGGGACGCGGGTGGCGCTGTGGGTAAAACCTCAGTGCCTAGGGCTTGCCGATCGTATGGTCGGCGGTTCGAATCCCCGCGGCGGGGTGAGCTCCCGTCTTTCGGTCCCAGCTCCTGCCCACCTAGCAGTTCGAAAGCACCCCTAAAGTGCAAGTAGATAAATAGGTACCGCTTTATAGCGGGAAGGTAAACGGCGTTTCCGTGTGCTGCGCTGGTGCTGGCTCGCCAGAGCAGCTTCGTCACGCTAACCACGTGACCCGGAAGTGTCTCCGGACAGCGCTGGCCCCCGGCCTCTTAAGTGGGATGGGCGCACAACCCTAGAGTCAGACACGACTGGCCCGTACGGGCAGGGGTACCTTTACCTTTACCTTATGCTATAGGCAATCCATTTATAACTTCAGTGTCCCGTGTGGTGCCTATGAGTAGAAAACTGGCACATTCTCAATTCAGATTCCATTTTAGCAATGGGTACAACTAGACCATATTTGCGGCTTGCCCATTGCTCAACCTCAGTCAGTCCTGTGTGCAAAATGGGGACACTGACAATCTATCCTATATGTCGTTGGAAGTTACTGAGATATTGAGAAGCATTTTGAATGCTCTAAATGATACGCTAACTTGTGCCAAAGATATGCAGCAGATGTGAATGCAGCTATGCCAGGCCTGATTTGAACTATAATCTACACTGGGAAGGTGGCTAAGTCACATGGGCACCTATTGCAGCACATAAGGAAGTGGAGCAAAGGCACATCCTTTCCTGCCCATTTTTACCCCTGCTGTGCAACAGAAGGGAAAGGAAAATAACTGCTGAGAACTTGACTTTGAGGAAGAAAGCGCTCTCTTCTTTAACATCATAAGAAATGCCTACTCCAGGCGAGAACAGCAGCCAATTTAGGGCCACTTGCTACTTGCTTTCAGCACCTATTGTTTAAACTGCAACATTAAGAGGGAGAATGGTTTCAGAATTCCATCATATTAAAGAAAATGATTTAATAATAATAGTAATTTTATTATTTATACCTCGCCCCTGTGGCTGGGTTTCCCCAGTCACTTTGGGTGGCTTACAGCATATATAAAAACATAATAAGGTGAATATACTGCATTTTTACTAAAATTAGAACCATATAACATAGCTTAGCAACATTTTTAAAAAACAAAATGTTGCACAAAAAGGAAGGCATTTGTACCTGAGCCAGAGCCAGAGGTAGACAGATCATACACTAGATCTTGAAGGGTTTTGTCTTTGGATAGACACATCTCGCAAGATGGATCTTCCATGTCCAGCCGTTGACGATTGTGATATACTCGCTGGTGGTGGTGAAAGACAAAAACCACTATGATCAAAATGACGAACACAAGGAAGACCGGGCCTGCAATCACAGCCACAAGCTCCACAGGTCCCCAGCCAGAAGGGGTTTCGTCATCTTTCCGATGCCCTTGAGGAGAGACAAAGAACAAACGTTTCACCTTCAAGTTCAAAACCAGCATGCATGCAATAATTTTAGGTTGTGTTTGAAAAGTGCGCAGAAAGGTCTGTGATGATGAAAACCAAAGGTATGGAGCAAAGAGAGATGAAAGCTATTGGCAGGAATTTACACTGGTTACACTGAGGATGTGCACCCTTCCTCCATCGCAGAGATCAGGAGCATCCCCCTTCTTGTCTTCAACCAACTGCAGTTTGACATTTCATCTGAATTAAAACGAACTGCGGTTAGGAGAAAATGGAAGGTAGGAGGCGGCTTTTGCTCATAACACTAAATCAGGGTTCAGCATTATATCTGAATCAGGCCACTATAATACTGAAAGAAAGTCTAAATGAATGGGATTTTTGTTTTCATTCTCTAGGTTTTCAGAAGTCTCTTCTCACACTGATATAGACAACTAATGGAATGTTGATGCAAAATAAGAAGACAAGCATTGCTTCAAAGTAACATAAGCTACTTCCATGGACTTATCCAGCATCTCCTTTATCCCCTCTCAAGAGATTACTGCTTATTACTCAAATTGACTCCCTTTTTAAAATCCCAGAATCATGCAAATTTGCTCACTTCTATTGAAAGAAAGCTCTCTTAGGCCTTAAGTAACTATATGGCAGGAAGGCGCTTCTCAGGTGTGGCTTTTGCTGTTATGATGTTTTATGAAAGTCAGAAACTACTTGCATAAGCAGAAACTTCACTCCAACATGCAGCAATTGTCTACTTAACAGAACATAAAGCTGTTGAGTCCATAGTAGATATGCAGGCTAAGCGTATTAAGCATAACTTCCATAGCTGAGAAAATAGTCCCTCTTTACCTTTCCTAATTATGTAACCCAAATGTTTTGCTTTAAGTTAATTCACACGTAAGTCTTAGACTGCATACACACCATATATTTAAAGCACATGACTTTCCTCAGCAATCCTGGGAAATGAGTTTACCCCTCACAGCGTTACAATTTCCAGGATTCTCCAGGGCAAATAATGTGCTTTAAATGTATGGTGTGCAGACAATCTAAGCCGAACCACAGCTTAGAGGAAACACACAAGTGAGTGGTTTCCTGGAGAAAAGATGGCAGCCTGTGTGTGTGTGTGTGTGTGTGTGTGTGTGTGTGTTCCTTCCTGTTGCTGTACTACTCAGATCTAAGCCATGGTTTGGCCAAATGTGTTGTCCAAATCTGGGCTTGTGTTTGGTCTCCTCCATAAGCTACAAAACTCAAGAACAAACCTTGTGGCTTGTGTGTAAATTTACATATGTTTTCTAATTACAAAATAATCTTCGGGGGGGGGGGGAGGGAGAGACGCACAATTCATGGTTTGTCTGGAGTGAGACAAGCCATGAGTCTAGGTTCAGCAGATACACTAAGTCAAACCATGCTTTAGCTCATAGAGGAACCCTCACGCTCATGCATTTGTGCTCAGCCATGGTGTGGTTTAGCATTAGAATTTAAGGCACAGTAAATATGCATTAACCTTAATCCCCAAGTTTTACAAACACATTGCTTTCTGTCAAGTCTGCCATGCAGACAGACTCTCTATGATCTGACAGGAACAATGAGTTGCAATGGAACTTGATGTCACGAGGGGGAGCCAAAGGGATTCTCACGTGTACTTTTCAGCCTCTGCAAATAAGAACAGAAGAGCAGCCGGGCAGCCTATCATCCTGTTTCCCAAAGTAGCAAACCAGACACCTATGGTCTGAACTGGTCCTTGCAGGCAAGCTACCTTGGAAACAGTACAGAGCCTTCATGACTACTGAACACCGACAGATAAATTCATGGATGACAAGGCGAATTCCTTTTTAAAGCCATCCAAGTTGGTGGCCACCACAACATTTTATGGTAGTGAATTCCATAAATTAACTATGTGCTGTGTGCACTTTTTGTTTGTCCCAAATTTCCTACAATTAAGCATCATTGGATGATTCTGCAGTCTAGAAAACCCTTTTTCATCTACTTACTCTACACCAGGGTTTCCCAACCTTGGGCCTCCAGCTGTTTTTGTACTACATTTCCCATCATCCCTGACCGCTGATCTTGCTAGCTAGGGATGATGGGAGTTGTAGTCCAAAAACAGCTGGAGACCCAAGTTGGGGAAACACTGCTCTACACCATGCACAATTTTATAAACCTCTTATCCTGTAACTCCTTACCTTTAGTCTAAGCTAAAAAGCCCCAAACAATGTAAGCTTTCGTCATATGAGAGTTGTCTAGACCCTTGATCAAAAGCCTGTGAGGCAGCATTCAAGTGAGAGGGTCTAATATACAATCAAGGAATTTCATGCATAATTTAACTCCTGTCTAGGCCCTAAACAGGGTGCTAAAACCTGCATAGCTGTGAATATGCCAAAGGGCGGATAAGGTATTTAAATGAAAATCTAGCAGGATATGTCTGCTCAAACCTGTTTGGCTGTTCCACATAATATCTGCGTTTATAATGCTAACTGTTCTTATCCATTCCTCTCCCCCCCCCCCAATTTATATTTTATTATCTTCCGTCAAAAGAACAACACAATAAAAACACAGTCAGGATATAATCACAGACGCATATCAAAAGAGCAAAATAAAATTCCAATCAAACTCTGGTATCAAGGGGGGGAAATCTAAACATATTAAACACAATGTCACTAATATGAAACCAAATAAAGAATTCAAAAACATCCCAGTTAAGAAACTGTATCAGGCTCAGGTGCCTTCACAGAGTATATAGCTGTAAGAATAAAATAGCTACTGTAAGTGTGCACATAAACCTAATTTTTTATTTAAATTACTAATTTAAAAAGAAAATCCCCACCTTTGGTTAACCACTCCCTGCTGCAACTGAAAAGCAAAATAAATAAATAAGTCAGAAGTTTTTATCTGACTTTCACCAGAAACACTCAGGAAATGAAGTCTTCATTCCCTATGTATTTCTGGTGAAAATCAGATAAAAACTAGGTAGGTGAACCATCAGGGCTTGATTTCTGTCAAAGTTTGAATTAACTTTTTCAAGCCATTATCATACAGTTTAATAACAGTGTTCCAAGAACGTTTATCAGAATCCTGATATTAAAGTTCCAGATGAAAAACAGGTTCAGCTCTGGTTTTGGAACTGCCCAATCTCAAGAGGGTGGTAATTTTGACATTTAAACCCTTATACAGCTCAGAATCTGTTTACCAAAAGGACTGTCTTCCCAATATCAACATCAGAGGCCTTTGTGTGTGTGTCACCTCTGAGGGAGGTCCAGAGGGTGGCGACAAGAGAATGACCCTTTGTGTAGCAGCTGCCTATCTATGGAATGCTCTCCCCAAGGAGACCAGCCGGGCATCAACTTTTTCAATGTTTTGGTGCCAGGCAAAGACGCTTATATTTTCCTAGACATTTGGGCAGAACAAATGACTGGATATCTGTATTATAATTATGTTTTAAATACGCTTATGTATTTTTATTATTGCATTTTCATTCCGGTAGTAAATCATTTCAGGACATTTTGGAACAGGAAGTGGCATATAAATTTAATAAATCTAACTGATCAGCTTCTTAATATGGCTGTTGCCCCTCTGATACACAGCTTAAATCAGGGGTCAGCAACCTTTTCCAGCCGTGGGCTGGTCCACCATCCCTCAGACCATGTGGTGGCCTGGACTATATTTTGAAGGGGGGGAATGAACAAATTCTTATGCCCCACAAATAACCCAGAGATGCATTTTAAATAAAAGGACACATTCTACTCATGTCAATACACCAGGAAGGGCCCACAAATAACCCTGAGATGCATTTTAAATAAAAGGACACATTCTACTCATGTAAAAACATGCTGATTCCCGAACCGTCCACGGCCGGATTGAGAAGGCGATTGGGCCACATCCGCCCCCCCCCCGGGCCTTAGGTTGCCTACCCCTTGCATAAATAATTTCCCTTGAGACTGGATTCTGTTGTGGGGCTAATTTCCCCTCTACTCAAGCTCCAAAATTGTGTCACTAAGAATGTGGTGCTGGCTTTCAAAATAGTGCATCTGTTGCTTTTGGCTTTTCTAAAAATGGAATGTGGTTGTACAAGAGTCATGGGCATGTATTTGCAATGCCATTAGTGACAGCAAAACCACTAGCCCACTCCATTTTGTGAACTTTTACTGCATATTTTTCAAAAAATGTATTCCATGGTTGTGTGCTCTCCTACCAAACTCATAAAAAGAGGAAGGATACTAAATCTGCCTGTACCCTACTATTTCAGAATGGAGTATTGCTCATCTATCCAGCCCAACTTCCAAAGGGGGGGTGAAAGTGAGAGTTGTGAAAAAAAGAATGGTTTTCTCATCCTCTTATATGGGAAATGGATGTTGTGCTCTGACAGCCATGTCTGAAGAGTGGTCAATAAATATTAGCAATTAAAAAATACACACCCAAATAAGTAAAAAATAAAATACTCCCATGATCCTTTTGGTATTATAAAACAAAAAAGAGAAATACTGGTGCTGGATTTAGCAAGCACAGCACCAAGAATAAAATCAGATGTTTCAAAAATTGTATTTTAAGAGACCCACACACTGCACTCTTCCCTTCAGCTTACTTACCACTGGGTACCAGAGGATCAATTTTGTTACAGTAGTCTTCATAGCAGCAGTGTGTATTGCGCACATCTTCTGAACTCAGGCAGAAGAAGGGTTTTCCAGCAGGTATCAGCTTGGCTTTAGGGATACAGGTTCGGACATGATGCATCAGTCCATTCACATTTGTTATTGAGACCATGCAGGCTCCATCTGTTTCACATGTAGTGTTACCTTGGTTGCATTCGTTGCACTCACACAATAAAGCTGAAGAGACACAGAAAAAGAACGCTCTTGTTAGCAAACTCCCAGCCGAAGCACAACTTGTGGTCCCACTACCCTGAGATGGGACTCCAGATTGCTCCAAAGTTTCACCAAGATGAACCTGGCTTTAAAGCAGGACCAGTAACATTACAGAACGTTTTGAACACAAATAGGCCAAGACTACATGTCCAACATTTACTGTTATGTTCTCAGATTTCCCATCTGCTAAAATCCATAAAAGAATGACTCATTCAGTTCCTAGTTCCTATAATTCTATATTGCCACCAGGAATAAGACAAGCCTCTCACTCATAGCTACTCTTTATAGAAAACACTCCCATACTTAAGGACTCTTCAGTAAATTCAGTTTGCAGAATCTCTCAAACTGACGCACTTTCCCAATACATGTATGAACTACTGAAAATGTATGTGGGCTTAGCTACCTCAATCAGCCAACTGCAAAATAAAGCATTTAGAAAGATATTTTTAAATAAATATCAGTGCTTCATAATATCCAATGCTGGACACTGACTATCAAGGCATTCTTTTCAGCTAATTTGTTTCTGCTCCGCCAGAGGATCTTTAAGTGCAAGAGAAGCAAATCTGCTGAGATACGGGCCCTTTGTTGAGAATTTCAACTAGACACTCTCTCTCTCTCTCTCTCTCTCTCTCTCTCTCTATATATATATATATATGATCAATGTATTACCATGCAAAACACCTCTCATTAAACAAAACACCACCCCCACCCCCCACTATCCACCCCTGAAAAGGACAGGTTCATTTCCTGTAAGATACTGAACAGCTGGGTTGAATATCAATGACAAAGGCACGATTCAAACTGCTATCTGCAGTGAAAGACCCAGCATCCTGCCTGTTATTGGGAAACTTTAAAGCCATCAATAAGCTTTAGTACAGTACCAAGAAGTTATCTGAAGCCGCAATTCATTCTCTAGAACAATTTTTTAAAATAACTCCAATATACTGTTAGCATGGCAAAGCAGTTGAGGTGGGGAAGTCCAGAGAAACCAAAAACATCAACTGAGGACACACAGTGGCAGGTCAGCCTGCACCACTTTGGTTAAGTCAACTCAAAAAGGATTGTGGCAGTAACTGCAAACAGTTAAGTGTGAGATCCCAATAAGTATATCACAGTTGTTACATTAATATACAGACATAACTCGGAAGTCGAACGGAATCTGTTCCAGAAGTCCATTCGACTTCTGAAAAGTTCGGAAACCAAGGCGCGGCTTCCGATTGGTTCCCGATTGTGCAGGCGTGCTGGAAACAATGGCGGAAGCTGTGCCGAACATTTAGCTTCCCGAAAAAGTTCAAAAACCAGAACACTCACTTCCAGTTTTCGACCATTTGGGAGCTGGAACGTTTGACTCCCAAGGCATTTGGGAGCCGAGGTGCAACTGTATTCAAGGTCATGTCCAGAGAAAAGCACTGGGTGAGTGTTCCTCAGCCCCATGGCATTTATGCTATGGGGTTCTGCAGGGTACAATTCTTCCCCAGTGGTATTTAATATCTATATGAAGCCATGGGGTGTGGTCATTAGGAGTTCTGGAGCGAGGTATTGCCAGTATGCTGATGACATGCAGTTCTGCTTCTCCATAACATCTGACTCGGGAGAGGCTGTGAAAGCTTTGGAACACTGTCTTGGTGGACAGGATGAGGGCCAATAAACTGTGTTTAAATCCTGGAAAGGTAGCGGCTCTTTAGGAAGGTGGTTTCCATGTTTGGAAAATTGGCGAGCTACCCATTCTGGATGGGGTTGCACTCCCTCTGAAGGAGCAAGTGCACGGCTTGGATACACTTTTGTCATTTGAGGCCCAAATTTATTCTGTGGCTTTGACCAGTTTCATCCAGTTTGCCAACTACGGCCATTCCTGGACAGGGATAGACTGACCACTGTAGCCTTGTGGCTAGATTACTGTAATGCGCTCTATGTGGGGCTGCCCTTGGTTCAGAAGCTTCAGCTGCTGCAGAATGCTGCAGCCAGACTGCTGATGTGAGTTTCTGGTCAAGAACGTGTGACACCATTGTTAAAACAGCTGCACTGACTGCCCATCTGCTACCGAGCCAGGTTCAAGGTTCTTGTACTGATTTACAAAACCCTGAACAAGATGGTTCCAGGATACCTCAGGGATCTCCAGAACCCTTATATTCCATCTTGATCACCGAGATCATCTGCAGGAGTGTCTTTGGTCACTCCTGAGCTGGTGAGGCTTGTTTGACAACAGTGAGAAATCAAGCCTTTCGTGTCATCAGCCCCATACCCTACCATTAGAGATTCAGAGAGCGCCTTCTGTGCCAACTTTTCAATTCCTGCTGAAAACTTTTCTGTTCTGCTGGGAAATTAAGATTGCATCCCCCACAATGGTCTACTGATGTTTGTTTTTAATTTCTTTTTGCTTTAACCTTTTATGGTGTTCTCATTTGGTTTTATGTGTTTTTATATTGCTGTAGACTGCTGCGATTTTTTTGATACAGCTGTACATGAATACATTTTATAAATAAATTAATAAGTTGCTTCTGACATCTGGATATAGACTTTCAACATAAACTGTACCACAAACTCCCCCGGCAGCCTAGGGCAAGCCACACTCTCTCAGCTTTCTTCAGCAAAGTACAGTAGGGACCCACATTGCAGAGTTGTATTAAGGATTGCTGAGATCACAGATGAATTTAGATAATCCTCCAAACAATGGTTTTGAAGGATGGCGATGTGGCACAGGCTTCCACTCTCTTCCTTCCTCCTCACATCCCAATCCCTCTCTCCATTCACAGCTTTTCTCCAGCTGTGACATAGGAATTAGACAAACTACAGCTGCTAACTTCCAAACTACTTCAAATACACTTACTTCAAACCATGATTTTAGAAATTAGTGCTACCCTGCTTACCTGATTCAATGTCACAGCAAACTGTGGCTGGAAGAAAATCAAACTGAAGATGGAACTGGCATGCAAGAAAAGGGACTGCATGTCCTCATGCTACCTCCTTACTACTCCAAACTATGGCTTGGACGATTCGGTTATGGTTTCTCAACTGTGACAATGAGAAAAATGCTCTGAACAATTTTACAGGGCAGTCCTACTCAAAGTACTGCATTTTTTGCTCTATAAGACTCACTTTTTCTCTCCTAAAAAGTAAGGGGAAATGTGTGTGCGTCTTATGGAGCAAATGCAGGTTGCGCAGCTATCCCAGAAGCCAGGAACAGCAAAAGGGATCGCTGCTTTCACTGCGCAGTGATCCCTCTTGCTGTTCTGGCTTCTGGAATTCAGATTTTTTTTTTCTTATTTTCCTTCCCCAAAAACTAGGTGTGTCTTATGGTCTGGTGCGTCTTATAGAGCGAAAAATACGGTAAGTCCCATTATGTTCAGTGGGTCTTCCGCCATATAAGTGTATATAATAAATGCTATTGTTAAACCTCATGTGAGAGCAGACTCATGCTGCAAGGGAAAGATAGAAAAGGGAATGGGAATTTCCAGATGGGAATTGGAAGCCCCCCTTCCCCCCATCCTGTTCTCTTGTGCAAATGCACTCCAGGATTTCTTGATCAGTTATTCCCTTAAAACAGGAAACAACCCTGACTTACGGATTTCAGGGGGTAGAGGATTTACAAAGAACAGGGACACACAGAATGAATTACAGCCTCCCGCCCAACATTTCTCCCTTATAAATGTTCTCACCTTGCATTCATATATCAGAAAAAGCAAGTTTGAGAACACACATTTGCCAAGAATGCACATAATTCCATCCTGAATCTCGCAGGTACATGATGCCACTTGTTTTCTATGAAGCAACAGCCACTTGCTACACTATGGGATAAAGACTGCATTCTACCCTTTATTCAAATGCAAGGCAGCTGCCAATTTTTGCATCTCAAGCCTCCAAGCAAAAGCTGTTCTTCTCTCAAGGTGGCTGGAAAAGAAAATGCAGCCAAATCCCGAAACAGCAAGGATGAATATAATAATGTCAAGGAGAAGGGTGGGTGCACGTAATGAGCACGCCATACTTTCTACAGCTGTCATCAGATCCTGTTTCCCCAGAGGGGATAAAGAGCATGTACGTACCTGCAGTGTGGAGTTCAAGGCAAAAAGTTGGTTGCAACTTTTAAAAGGGAGAAAGGAAAAGCTCTGTGATTAACTATTGCCCGCTCTTAACAACAAACTCCTCCAATCCTTGGGAAGATGTTATCACACTGTCAAGTCAGTTCAGAATACCCTTCAGAGGCAATGAATACATCTGACAACCTAAGCAGGGTCAGGCCCAGGTCAAGCCCTGGAACGGTGGTTCTAAGGAAATATCCAAGATGTTGCAGAAAGTGATGATGTGTACGCAGAAAGTCTTCTGTATCAGCACCACAGTGAAAGCTCTAGCCTAGCACACTGGCCTGACAGGCAGAGAATGACATCTATAGTCTTGGTGAACTTTGTGACTCCCGGGGGGGGGGGGGGACTGGCTAAATACCAACCTTCTAATTACTGTATTTTTCGCTCTATAGAACGCACCAGACCATAGGAGGGGGAGAACAGGAAAAAATAAATTTTTCTTGTTCTCCCCCTCTAAAACAAGGTGCGTTCAAGACGCATTCACCCAAAGCCTCCAGAGGCTTCAGGCAGCTACCTTGGAAGCCTGGAGAGCAAGAGGGGTCGGTGTGCACTGACCCCTCTTGCTCTCCAGGCTTCAGTGAAGGCAACCCGAAGCCTCTGGAGCGCGGTGGGAGTTCCCTCTGGGCTCCAGAGGCTTCAGGTTCCTTTTGACCTGCTCTTTGGGGCTGGCGGGGGGAAGCGCTGCTTTCTCCCACCACCAGCCTCAAAGACCAGGTCGGGGAGCAGCGCAAAGGCGGCAAGCCGCCTTCCCGCTGCCCCCCAAGCTTGTGGGGCTGGCGGTGGGGGGAAGCACTGCTTTTCCCCACCACCAGCCTCAAAGATCCTTGAAGCCTTTGGAACGCAGCGCAAGTTCCTGCTGTGCTCCAAAGGCTTCAGGGACAGCCTTTGGAGCCTCCGCAGGGCCCCTGCGGAGGCTTTGCGCAGCCATCCCCAAGCTAGGACAGCGAGATGGAGCACTCCACAGCGCTCCGTCTTGCTGTTCTGGCTTCGGGGACAGCCTTTCTAGCCTCTGCAGGGCAGTGGGGTGAAGGCACCCCGCTGCCCTGCAGAGGCTTTGCGCAGGTAACCCCAAGCTAGAAGAGCGAGACGGAGCGCTCCGCAGCGCTCCGTCTCCCTGTTCTGGCTTTGGGCTTAGCCGCGCAGCGTGCATTTGCTCTATAGGGCGCACACACATTTCCCCTTAATTTTTGGAGGGCAAAAATGTGTCCTATAGAGCGAAAAATACGGTACATTAAGGTCTCGCATCTTCACCTTGCAGTTTCAACTGGATGCGGCTTTCTGAGTTTCCCTCTCAAACAGGACCAGTAAGCTGCAAGACAGGGGCTGCATTACAAGGTAATGAAGATCCCACCTGAGTAGGTTTTTGACTGGGCTAAAGTAAGAGTTATGGAAGGTAAGCTATTAAGAAGAATCAGTTACAAACTAACAGAAGAAGTTAAAAATAAAGTTTTCAATAGTAGTTCACAAGAGATAAACATAGATTAGTACTTCAGCCCTGCTGTCTGGCACAGGCAAATATCCTTTCTATTTTGGGATTGGAAAAAGGAAATTGAAGACAAAAAGACTCTGCTGTTCCAAGATGGAGAGAGATACCATGCATTTGAATTATTTTGAAGGGGAGACCTCATTTTAATATGAAAATTCAAACAACTCAATTAAGGTTGAGACTGTTGATGGTCTTTAGGTTAATCAGTTTTTGGCAGCAGCTGTGCTGCCTTCTCAAAAACTCTGAGAATGCAGCTATGCAAGGCAACAGTAGAAACTTTCACTCCTAATTTTAGTTAAGAGAAACAACGGGTTTTTGAGTACACTTCCTTTACTACAGAGCCATTAAGTGACTTTGATTCTGATAACAAATGAAAGTCTAACAAATTATTGTTGGTACGGTGCAAGTTGGAGACAAGATTAAATTGAAGAGATAAGAAATAAAGGGGCAATTTTCTAGTTCTCTCTTCCTGAGCATCCAGCAAGTGCAAACACAATTTTAAATTCCAAGCAGTGGGGTGTAGAAAGAAAGCAGAGGTCTTTTTTATTTTTTGTAATGGCAAAACGACCACCATTAAGAGCAATTCCATTTGGTTTATTTCTGCTCTTGAAGAATACATGCAGTTCAGCCCATGTTGTTACTTATACACCTTAAAGTGACTAACATAGGCTTTAAAAGACCATCAGATGCATGAAAACAAGCAATCCAGAGTCTATGTTTCTGGATTGTCAATATCAGGGCTTTCTATTTTAAGAATACAACCTTTGGGAGCCTGCTTGTATTCTCCCCTTGAAAGGAGTGCAAGATGACAAAAATGTTATCATCTCATTTTGTAGATCCAATAACTCTGTGAAGTAGCTTTAAGCTACGACAGTGACTTGTCCAACACTTCTGCCATGTAATCAGTGCACTACTAGACTTGTAGCAAGTCTTCTTAATGGGTTAATGCCTGTTAAAGTCCTGGCTCTGCTTGGCATACTAAATAGATGATACAAACATGTCCTGTTCTCTGACACAAAACGTCTAGACCATCCATGCTAAGCATGTACAGCACCCTGAATGCCCATTGGCTGGATTCCGCTGAATGTTTGGTTTTAACTGTGTCTATTCTGTTATATGCATGAATGTACAGAAACATCTGTCAATGTTGGGTACCATCTGAATGTAATCTGTAGTAACTGGTTTACTGAAACCAGTTTACATGAAAAAAGGCTTCGAATTAGTATTTGTGTGTATCTTGTGTTGTCTACAACAGCACCTGTGTGGGCACAGCACTCCCATATTAGAAACTGCACTAGTTTGGAGAGGAAACGCTAGCTTTTCATACTGCTGTACAAAATAGCCATACAAACAGAAATACCACAAATTAAAAACTGCAATTGTTATCTTTGAAAGCCAGTGATGTGCTATAGGTAGCTAATTTTCTTATATATTACTGAGTCATCTGATAATTAGTAATATTGAAGGAGGTTTTACAAATTATCTGGGAGAATGATATATAAACAAACCCGAGACACATACTTCCTTTTCCCAGAGCTACTATAAGGATGATAGACTTAGGAAAGCAAGAATAAAAATGAGGAACAGATACACCAGGTAGAGAAGAGAATATATTCTTATATTAAGGTGGGAAAACACTTTTGTTTTTTTATATATAATTTTTATTGGTATTTTCAACACAGATTTAAAAACAAAACAAGACACCATACATAAACAAACAAAACATATAAACATGTATAATTTCAAACCTCATTTTCATAAACCTTACATCCCTGACTTCCCCTTACCTCCCCTTTTCTGCACCCCTATTTTGAGATTTTTTCAACAACTCCTCACACCAATTGTCTAATTACTTATTTTCTTTTTTAGCTTCTTCTCATACTTAATCAATTGTAGCTATAATTCAATATTTTCTTTTCCCTTGACATTTTAGCACTCTTCAATTTTACAACAGTTCTTAAGATATACTTTAAATTTCTTCCAATCTTCTTCCAAAGGTGGGAAAACACTTTTGTCCTCCCACTTGCCAATCTGATTCTACTGGAAATCAACAGGACTTGCATTTGGTGCTGAATTTTAACAGCACTGAATTCACGCCTTGTTGCAAATAAATAATTGGGAGTGCACTCTAAGCTGTGACATCCCAATTGTTCCTTGGCAGTCGTGGGTTTACCTGTCCTGCAAATCAAAACTACAAAATGCAAATACAAATTTTCAAGGCTGTAGCCACTATTTACAAAACAAAGAAGTTACCCAAACAATACAGATGATAAACTTATGAGATCTCATTTCATACTACAGTGCCTTGGTTTTCTCTCTCTTGCTTTCAAGAATGTGTTATTCCTATTTATCTTAAAAACATGATGCAAACTGTTATCATTCGTTTGATAATGTTGGAATGAATACACACATACACAGAGTCACAAAAAACCCTTCGACTTGTTTGATTTTTTTCTAAGTTCTTAATCATTTTTGTTCAAACCTGAATCATATGATAACCGGAGAGTGATGGGTTGATATAATTGGCCAAAAATGGTCTTGTGCGTCAAATTAGGTGGTCTGGAGGACCTCATTTGTCATATAAGCTAGACGTTCCCCACCCTTGTCTTAAATACACCAAAGGCCAGGACTTAGATGTTTTAGTACAAAATGCAAAAATGTGAAGCTTTTCCCCAGTCTTCACTTGGGACTGGGCAGGATATCCTCTAAATCAAATACTGTACGTCAAATTTTTCTTACATAAGTGGTTGAGCTTATTTTCCAGCCCAATTGTTCACTGCAATAAAGTTTCCTTGTTGGAAAAGGGCTCCCAAGTCCCTTATATTTCTAACCAACAAAAATATACACCAACTTGCTTGCCTGTGTTAAATCACTTGTCCATCAACCGCACTGAACCGACTCTCCTCCAATTTACAAAAGCTTCTTTGCCAGAGGTAGTGTTTTACTTGCCAATGTTTACTGCAGGTGGATAGGAACGGCTTAAAGGCCTTCTGCAATTCCTCTTCAATATGCTCTAAGGTTGTGTTTGGCAACTAACCTTATAAGTGATTTAATATTTTAGAAGGGGGGGGGGAGAATGGGGAGTGAATATACCTCAAGTAAGAGGTACCAACTAGCAGAAGGGTTTGCATAGCTGTCCATATTTTGGATAAGTCTACTCTGGGGTTTAAAGGTACCTTAATCGGCCTTCGGTACTGTTTTATTTTAAATTGTGATACACTTTGTCATTCTCTTTATAAACCGTATTTTTTATGAAATAAAAAAAAATACTATGAAATCCTTGCTTGTCTGCAACACCTTGATAATGCAGCCCTGTTTGCCAAGGTTGGTGATTTCACATGAAACAGGTACATCAGCCTTAACACCCCAAAGCAGAAGGAAACATGGGGGGGGGGGGGGAGAGAGAGAGAGAGAGAGAGAGAGACAGAGAGAGAGAGAGAGACAGAGAGAGAGAGAGAGACAGAGAGAGAGAGAGAGACAGAGAGAGAGGGATTAGAAAGCAACTTGTGCAGTTCTGGCACTTCAAGTTTTGACTAGCGACAGGGAAAAAATTCTCCCCGTGTCAATAAAAGCAAAAGAAAAGTTGGTATTATTACAATTATTTCACCTTGGAGAATGTTGCATGCTCAGAATCCAACAGGTACTTAAGAGGCCAGTGGCAGGTTCTTTTAACAGAATGATGGAAAGTGCAGCTGGGAATGTTTGGGCAAGCTCAATAAAAGAAATAATTGAACAAAAGCAAAATTCAGACCAGACTTTTTCTAGCAGTTAACTTGGAAGCAGGGTAGAGACACCATTTATAAAGTGGAACATATAATCCACTTAATTAAAACAAAATTCCTGGGTTGGACACAATAAGGTTCATGTGATCTTTATCTACATCTGTGATAAAATGTCTAAAGATGCACTGAAAGAAAGGTGTAACACAAGCTTGGTGGGAATTGTATTTCTGTCTGTTTGGCATGTCTGTGTCTGACATTCTGCTCCAAGACAGACACAGCCCCAAAAGACGCTGTTTAAACAAGCCTAGCTAAGCTTCAGAGCCTCCGAATAAAAGCTTTGTTCTTGCTCAAGAGATCTATAGAGTATGCATTTCTGCTGAAGTGAAGTAGCTGACACTGATTTCATCAGACCTAACATACATCTTGCAAAGACACAAGTTCAGTGAGGGACAGAAGACCCAGCTCAACTTTGCTTCTGCCACAAAGCAAGCTGTAGATCAAATAAAAGGTGGGATTCAACTAAGTTGTTGCGTGTGTGGAACCAAGTCCACTAGTGCAACAGTACACATATCCCACATAGCACTGCACTGAATTCCACCTTGGGGCATCTTCAAACTCAATCAATCTGCACTGAAGGGAGCTTTTCAAAATGAAGACATACTTGGTGAATATATAAACTACCCTTTGGTAGAAAACTATCAGGGATTCATATAGTTTTAAAATAGTAAATAGTAGTAAAATAGCAAAAGAGCAACACAGAACTGCAATAAAATATCAGAAACAACGTTCATAGCATATTAATAGCATTTAAACAGAATGGCTAAGACTGGCCTCAAAACCATGATTGAATACCTGGGCAAATTATTATTACCGGTATTTATTTGGAGTATTTAGACCTCTGCATCAAGGTTGCAAGGTTCGCGGTTGGCGCTGTGGCTTAAACCACAGAGCCTAGGACTTGCCAATCAGAAGGTTGGCAGTTCGAATCCCTGCGATGGGGTGAGCTCCCGTTGCTAGGTCCCTGCTCCTGCCAACCTAGCAGTTCGAAAGCACGTCAAAGTGCAAGTAGATAAATAGGTACCACTCTGGCGGGAAGGCAAATGGTGTTTCCGTGCGCTGCTCTGGTTTGCCAGAAGCAGCTTAGTCATACTGGACACATGACCCGGAAGCTGTACGCCAGCTCCCTCGGCCAATAAAGCGAGATGAGCGCCGCAACCCCAGAGTTGGCCACGACTGGACCTAATGGTCAGGGGTCCCTTTACCTTTTTATCAAGGTTGGTGTCAAGTGAGCTTCTCTGGGGAAGACATTCCAAATATGAGCCACCATAATTGGAAAAATAATACACATAGCCTATTCCTGGTAACTACCAATCTATTTTCAGAGGGTAGGAGGAAGTGGACTTTAGGTACTTGAATCCAAAGCTCTCTTAACACTGTTATAATCAATACAAACTGAGGCAAGGGCTCCGATTTTGGAAACTGCTCTTAGAAATCCCCTTCTGACTTTCACACTAAATGTGCAGAGGTCCTATGGGCTCAAATCACTGGGGTGGGGCTTGCAGTTCTGCCCTTGTCCTCATCTGCAGTTTGAGCCTTCATGTGTTTAGTTGAATATCTGCACCAGCATTCAAAATTCACCATACGCCAAGTACATTTTGCACCTGGCTACTGGTAACTTGGGACGCAGGTGGTGCTGTGGGTTAAACCACAGAGCCTAGGACCTGCCGATCAGAAGGTCGGCGGTTTGAATCCCCGTGACGGGGTGAGCTCCCATTGCTCGGTCCCTGCTCCTGCCAACCTAGCAGTTTGAAAGCACGTCAACGTGCAAGTAGATAAATAGGTACCGCTCCAGTGGGAAGGTAAACAGCGTTTTCGTGCGCTGTTCTGGTTCATCAGAAGCGGCTTAGTCATGCTGGCCACATGACCCGGAAGCTGTACGCCGGCTCCCTTGGCCTGTAAAGTGAGATGAGCACACCAACCCCAGAGTCGGTCACGACTGGACCTAATGGTCAGGGGTCCCTTTACCTTTGTTGGTAACTTGCAACCAAGTGAAGATGCCTGGGTGCCAGGATGGAGTCTGACATCTCCACCATCTGGAGGTGCATACCTAGGGATTCTTGGGTCTTGACTATTTTTACACTAGCAACACACCCTGTAGAATTTTATCTATTATATTTTATTTGCACAATCAGAATGAATTTCAGGAACCAAAAAGTTGTATTGAAAAATAAAACTTTTGAGCCGTCTGCCCCCAAAATGGCAACTAGGCATTCAGTTTTGGCAACTGTACCCCTGGTTTAAGGAGCCATTTGGCACCTAGATTATGAGAGTTTCTAACACTGATCTGCACAAGCTTTCCATGTCCAAAAAATATGCTACAGTTCTGTTTCTCTTCAAATTTAGGAAGCAGTGGCTCCTTTCTTTTTGTTGGCAGGACTGCTAAGAGTGAAGAGGTAAGAAAACTTTTCCTCACAATGCAGAAACATACATATATAAACATAAAAACAGAATTTAAAACTTTAATACAACCAATAATAATAAAGCGGCCAGCACAATGAAACAGAAACAGTCCAGTAAGACCATAAATACAGTATCATCAGAATAAATCAGCGCCACAAATTTCTGCATGTTTTCAAAGTCTGCTTTAAAACTGCTAGGAATGGGGCTTATCTGATCTTCAGGTTGGAACAGAGTTCCACAAATGCAGGCCACCAAGAAAGCCTTCTCCCGCATGCTTGCCAACTTGATTACTCTCAAGAGGTGGGCCTACAAGCAGGGCCTCAAAAGCAGGTCTCAATGGAGAGCAGTCTGGTAGGCAAACAACACTCCAAACTGGGTCCGTGAACTCACTGGCAACTAACACACCTGATCTAATGCAATATTTCCTGATTGCTTGGCAGCAATCACAAAAATAGGAATTTAGGATAGAAACTGCAAGAATTTACAATAACTGCAATGTTTAGTGTGTCCCGTCCCCCCGGCCGAATAGATCCTATAAGATTGGTATGTCACATCAATCATCTAAGGTCAAATATTCCAAGAAGCTAAGAAACCACTCCTCGTTCAGCATCCCAGACCAAGAATGCTTGTTTATGTGTGGCCTATTTTTTATTGCACCAGAGTGCCAACTGATAGCCAAAGAATTAGGACTCTTTGCTCTGAGCCTTGTAGGAGTCAAACGACACAGAGAAACAGACACATATTTTTAAGATTAGTTGGGAGAAGGAAGTAGCAAGTGGAGAACAGTCTTTTAAGAGTGGAAAGGCTTAAACCTTTCTTTCCCACCCATCTTTCTGTTGCTTACAGTTGCAGAGGAAAATTATGCAACATGTAGGTTGGCCCCAATGTTTTATCTCAACTAACAACAAATCTGCAGCATCTCTTGCTGTTGCTTCCTAAGTCCTGCTAAATGACACAATTTTAAAATGTGTACACACAAGATAATGTTAAGCTGCCCCAAACAGATTTGTTTTTTAGAAGTGGTTATTATTGGAATCATTAAGTGAGATATTTCCTAGACAAACATATTCAACACCAAATATCTGTATGGAGTAAAAGATCAAAGGGATTGGGAAGAAAATTCTATCCAATGAATGCAGCAGAAATTGGCATTGGGTAAGACAGTAGCTTATGAACAGGCAAGTTATTTCACTTTACAGTGTTTAAAATAACACTATAGGAATGCACTAACACACACAGAGTGATTTATGAACTATTCTTTCCTCAAGAATTATGCACCTTTTAAAAACCTCATTTTAATTTGAATATTGAGCAAGTCCACATTGGCTCCATAGTACTCTGGGTTTATTCATAAATGGTCAATTCGGTAAGAACACGTATAGCAACTAAGATTGGTTTTGAGGCTTTGATTCAAATACTTAAATTATATATACAATATTGCTTTAAAGGCTTAGCAGAGGGGCCTTGAGCTGCTAACTCTCCACTTTAATTTGTTTATGTTATGCCCTTACTATTAAGTGAAAGCTCGCCTTAAGAGAAATTATCTCCTTATGGTCTGCACTTCTGGAATGCAACTGCAGAGAAGCACTCTGGATAATAGTGTAAAAGGAAATAATCTTACTCGTGGACACCCTTTAAACTGCTTATTTGACCATAGGGCTAAAGTTTTACTTGAGGCCATTTACAAGTGCAGTTTCCACAGCAGCATGCAGATTGGGGTATCAAACCAGATAGCCAAAAGTGGGAGGAAAATCTCAGGGTTCTGGCCAAGATGTGTGAAAAGAAGTTCAAGGACGGTTTTTTTGGACAGTGCACCCAATTTCCAATTAAGTGGTATCTTTCTTGGAAAGTAATAAAATATAAATTATGTTCTCTTCTGAACTAAATAAATCCTTGCTCTGAGAAATATCAGCAAAGGAATCCACAACTTTTTACTTTCAAGTAACAACTAAGCTTCTAAACATGTAGGTTTATTAATCGTACAGGACACTGCATGCTCAGAAGCTACGGAAACAGCAAGCTGAATTATGTTTCCATACAAAGTAATTAGGAGGCTATTTTATTCTTATGTAAAAATACATATACAGCACAAGTGAAAGCTACTGAAAATGAACCTTATTAGCAAAGCACAGAAAGCATGTTATGGTTGCTTAAAGAGACACCAATTACCACAGTTAAGCTTCAAGCAGTTCATGCTATTTACTATTATCCTTTTAAAATTGGCTTTCACCCACCCTTTCTCTTGCCACTTGGCAAAACTGGTTCCTTGCACACACCTTTTCACAAACATCCGTTTTTATTTGCACATTTTTCCTTGCCCATAAAACCATGCTGCATACACACCTCACTGAGGAATACTATTAGTGAAAACATACATTGCAGCATTTGCTGAAAACAATTGCTGTCAACCAAAACAAAGCATCAAAGACTATGGAAGTCAATTTCCCCATTCCTATTTATTTTTTCAACAGACATGAATCTGAAGGAAACCAATAAGAACTTTTCAGAGCAGAGTGAAGTGTGACGTGAATGGAGAGGCTCAGGCTTCACCATACAAAGTTAATCTGCTCCCTAATAATTTCACATTTAACAGTTAGATAAGCACCCACTACCTCTTCTGAAATCTAGTTTCACCTTATGCTGGCAATCTGGATATTTTAAAAAATTGGTTTGAACAACCCAAAGCTGGAACAAATGAACTGAGAACTAAACTAAGAGATGAAGGATTAAAAAGACCAAAATATCACAACAATCCTATGAAGCAATATTATTACTGTCAATTTCATTGGATTCTCATTTGTTAGCTCCTGCATCATGTACAGTAGTCAGAACATCCAAGCACCCATACTTTATATGTTCTCATAATTTTTAAGTTTTTCTCAACACACAAAACTTATCTATATAAAATTATTGGAAAGAAGCAAATGAGATTTGTAGCCCAATCCTAGGCATGTTTACTTAGGACTGGCATACTGGTGTGAAGAGTTCAGTGGAGCTACTATGTGCTTAGCTGTGCATAGGACTGCAGCATTAGGGTGAAATTAAGCATGCTATTGACTGACTGACTGACTGACTGACTGACTGACTGATTTTTATCTCCTGTTATTTTTGATGCTGCCATTTTCTACTGTTCTTACTGTCTGGTTCAGACATTTTTTGGATTTTCTTTTTTTATTGTTAGCAGCTTATTTGTTAGCAAAAAATTGCTCATTTGTTAAGTTCTAATAATGGAATTGTTTTAGAATTGCGGCTCTCCTCTACACTGGGCTGTAATGTGAACCTTGTAGCATATCCTTTTAAAAAAACTTTAATTTAAGGGAAAGCGAGTTCACAGAGTTGAATGCTTAAAAGCAAATGTTAATTAATCAGAAAAGGGAGAAGGGCTTTAGATAAAACTGATGGGAACACCTGATAGCAGAATCCCTTTAAAGCTGTGTTCTTTCCAATGGCAAACCACAACCTTCAGAAACCATGGCAATACACCCCTTTAAAAAAAGAAATTAAGCCACACAGCCTTGGACATTATCATTCAGGAAAGTGGTAAGATTGTATTTATCCCTCTGCAAACTCATACTTTAGAGGTAACATGCTGCCATCCATCCCTATATGTTGATCTTTTTTACATCCTCCTTTGAAAAACCCATTTTATATCTTTGTACCAGAATAAACCCAGCTCTGCAAATGGCCTGGGGAATATCTTGCTACCAGTGTTCTCCAAATTCAAAATTTCCAATTAGCTGAATGAGGCATTGCCAGACTCTGTCCTACCTCTTCCAAGAAACTGAGATATCTTGCCACATGAACTATCTGGCAGAAGAAACCATCTGGATACATGTGTTCCTTATTCACAACAAATTCTTGTACCCAGAAGACTTTCTGGAAGTGCCCAAAGGGAAGGGCAATGATATCTAAGCTGACTTTGCCATATAGTAAACTGACTGAGTAGCTTGATGATTTATTTAGTACATTTATATCCTGTTTTTCCCCATCACAGAATCCAAGACAGCAGCACACACACGGCTCCCAGAAACTCTCCCATCCAGGCACTGACCCAGACCTGGTTGGTTTCAGCTAGGTGGCTGCCTCAGGTACCCTCAGTTCATGACCTGGGATATCCAGGTCAGCAAAGAGATTCATAACAAGAAATGATTGAGAACTGGCCATCTTATCACAAGCTGATTGGTTCTACATGTGGCAAAAATCACTCACACCGCATTCCAACATTTCAAAGAGGAATTGGCTTTTCAGGGTCAAGTGCTGACCAACCATTATTCTTGAACAAAACTCTGGGTTGTCCTGAGATGCATCAATATATAAACAGACTAGTGGCATATAACGCTTAGCCCTACCTGATCAAAAGCTTTGTTAAGAAACAAGACCTTCTCAAGGATGATGCCCCACACCTCCCTTTGCAATACATTAACAAACAGGTCTGCAAATAAGGAACTGGTTTTTGACTGGCTCCTTATTTGATGATGTCTTTGTTAAGACAGCAAAGGGGACTCTCCGAGTCATCAGGCCTGAGGACACTTCATGGTGAAACCAAAACATTCTCAGAGGCGGGCTATTTGGGGTGAACTGGAACTCCACTGTGGGCTTTAAGTCTCATACCGTGTCTCCTCCTTTTTAAAAAAAAGTTAAAATTCTGGAGTTTTACATACTTGTTGACACAATTAACAACCATCACGCCAGCCTATTGATTAAAAACATGCTTTTAAAAATCATTCCTCGCCAAGTCTGATCTGCAGAGGGGTTGGCAGAAGCAAGGAGCCTGAACAGGGATTGGGTTCATGTGACCTCCATTACACGCCCCCCCCCCAACACACGAGAAAGGCATCACAGATCTGCAAGGCCCCTAAAAAGAAACACAACCCTCCCTCCACCCCTCGAGGAAATCAGGTGTTCCTCCAGTTGGCCATTGTCTCTCTTGACGAATCGGGCTCCAGATTTCGATGCAAGCCACCCGTCCCCCTAGATCAGGGCTGGGTAGATCCCTGCCAGTGTTTTTATGGTGCTTGTAGATCGCAGCCTCTTGGAAGTCGCACAGCCCTGCCCTAGATGCATCACAATTATTTTTATTTTATAATTATTTTTATTTTTTCAGACCTCCCACCCCATATCCCACCCCTAATCCTCTGCCTGCACCTCGCAACCCAAACCCAACCCCCAACCCTGCTAAGGCACGGCAGCTCCTCAGCAAGCAGCCCCCCAACCCTCGCGCCCCACGGCTGCTGGGAGCGAAGGATCAAAGGCTTTTGATCCTCTATGGAGGGTCCGCAGAGCCCCCTCCCTATAATCTGACAGCTTGAGTGGATTTCTCGGTGGATTTCTCTCTCACACACAGACAGATCCCCACCCCTCAGGGATGGGGACCCCGCCTCTCCACCCAAGAGACCCTTCCTCCCCAACTCCGCGACGCCTCCGCTCTCCCCTCTTTCGCCCCAATATTTACACGCCCCACCCCGAGCTGAAGCCGCCGCCGCCATGTTGGATGAGGTCCCTTACTTCTTCTTCTTCCTCTTCCTCCTCCTCCCTTCTTACCTTGGGCCCCGCGGTGGCCCCCGAAAACCAGTAGGACGAGCAGCACCCGCAGCGTCTTGGGCCCCACGGGCCGCGGGCGGCGAGCCGGACCGCCCGCCATGGCGACGGCCTCGCGACAGGAGCTGAGGCGCAACCGGCGACAGCTCGCGCGGGGCGAGAGAGGCGCGAGAGCAGGCGGCGGCGCGAGACAAGGCAGACACCAGAGCGGCAGCAGCAGCAGCAGCGGCGGCGGCGCCTCAGCAGCCAGGGGAGGGCGGGGTGTGCGCATGCGCGCGCGAGAGTGCGCGGAGATAGGGCGAGAGAGGCGGCGAGGGGCTTAAAGGGGAAGCGGCCCTTTGTTAAAGGAGAGGGGAGTGGGAGAGGGAAAGGGTCCGCCGACGGGAAAGGCGGAGGGAGACAAAGGGGAGCGAGTCTGTTTGTGGGCTGCAGCTTGAATAAAATATTGGGGGGGGGGCAGAACAGGTAAGCCCCACCTCGCATAATCGATCGCATGGTTTTGCGGCGCGCGCACACTATTTGTTTTTTTTTTTATTTTGACATCATATAAATTATAATACATACCACAAAACTTCATGACTTATATAATCATTTTTTTGGACTTCCATCAGCACCTCTGATGATCCACCGTTTTGACCCCTTCTTATGCATTTCTTAAATTCATATGGCCTTTAACTATTTTAACTAACCGTCCTCCCCCTTAGACATTTTGGCAATAATTCCAATAATACTCCTCACAAAACCTCTTGCGAACCTACAAACATAGTCTGATCATCACAAATACTTTTCAAATAGTCTGTAAATTTACTCCAGTCTTCTGTGAATTTCTGGTCCCGCAGGTTTCGAATCCTTCCTGTTAGTTTATCCAATTCTGCATAGTCCATTAGTTTCGTCCTCCATTCTTCTTTCATCAGTAGTTCTTCTTGCTTCCATTTTTGGGCCAATAACACTCTTGCTGCGCGCACACACTATTTGAATGGCAATGCCCATCAGCTTTGACCTGGGTTGAGAGAAAGCCTAGTATATATAAAAAAACACATTTCTCTAGCTACATTTTTCTGGTACACGGAAACACTTCTTCAAGAGTGTAACATAAAAGCATACACTTAAGTACATTTGAATCAAGTAATTGTTACATTTGAAGCTCAACATCAAAAAACCTAAGATCATGGCCACTGGGCCAGTCACCTCCTGGCAAAGAGAAGGGGAAGAAATGGAGGCAGTGAGAGATTTTACTTTCTTGGGCTCCAAGATCACTGCAGATGGTGACAGCAGCCACGAAATTAAAAGACGCCTGCTTCTTGGAAGAAAAGCAATGACAAACCTAGACAGCATCTTCAAAAGCAGAGACATCACCTTGCCAACAAAAGTCTGTATAGTTAAAGCCATGGCTTTCCCAGTAGTGATGTATGGAAGTGAGAGCTGGACCATAAAGAAGGCTGAGCGCCAAAGAACTGATGCTTTTGAATTATGGTGCTGGAGGAGACTCTTGAGAGTCCCATGGACTGCAAGAAGATCAAACCTTTCCATTCTGAAGGAAATCAGCCCTGAGTGCTCACTGGAAGGACAGATCCTGAAGCTGAGGCTCCAATACTTTGGCCACCTCATGAGAAGAGAAGACTCCCTGGAAAAGTCCCTGATGTTGGGAAAGATGGAGGGCCCAAGGAGAAGGGGACGACAGAGAACAAGATGTTTGGATAGTGTTCTCGAAGCTACCAGCATGAGTTTGACCAAACTGCGGGAGGCAGTGGAAGACAGGAGTGCCTGGCGTGCTCTGGTCCAGGAGGTCACGAAGAGTCGGACACTACCATGCTGGTAGTATAAAGGTAAAGGGTAAAGGGACCCCTGACCATTAGGTCCAGTCGTGGCCGACTCTGGGCTTGCGGCGATCATCTCGCTTTACTGACCAAGGTAGCCAGTGTACAGCTTCCGGGTCATGTGGCCAGCATGACTAAGCCGCTTCTGGCGAACCAGAGCAGCGCACGGAAACACTGTTTGCCTTCCTGCCGGAACGGTACCTATTTATCTACTTGCATTTCGACATGCTTTCAAACTGCTACGTTGGCAGGAGTAGGGACCGAGCAACAGGAGCTCACCCTATCGTGGGGATTCGAACCGCAGACCTTCTGACTGGCAAGTCCTAGGCTCAGTGGTTTAACCCACAGCACCACCCGCATCTCTGCTGGTAGTATAGGATTCAAATTAAAATGTGTCTGGTTGCAAGAGAAAGTCAAAGCGCCATTCCTCCCTTCTCCAGCTACGGTACACGCACACCCTGTGCTAGCGGTCTCTTGGGGACCGTGTGTACTATTGGAGCAGTTGCATTCCAGACTTAAAAGAAAATCCCCATCTTAAATTCTCTCTGAAGGCTCAGCTCATGATTCACTTGTGGAATTCCTCGTCTGCCTGTGTTCCTGCACAGAGTTACACCAGGCCTCTCCGGAGCTTAAGGAGCAGATATCGTGTCCAGCTACAGCAGCCTTGCCAAGAGATGCAGAAAGAGTGCAAATAAGGGATCGCTGGAAAATGAGAAATCTCCCTGGAATGAACGGCGGAGGAAGCGTTTCAGAGAGAAGTTGGCAATACTTCATCGAAATGAATTTGTTCCCTGTCCCTCCGCTGTTGTCACAGAAAAACATTTGTCCGTAGCCACAGTGCTTTGCTGGCTCAGCATATGGTCAAAGAGGAGAAAAGCTAGATGAGTAGTCCACAAGGGGGGAGGTAAGGTAAAGGGGGGGACACCCCTGACCATTAGGTCCAGTCGTGGCCGACTCTGCAGTTGCGGCGCTCATCTCGCTTTATTGGCCGAGGGAGCCGGCGTACAGCTTCTGGGTGATGTGGCATTATTGGCATTATTGCCCCTGCACAGGACCCTGGTATCAACAGGGTTTAGGGAAACATAATGTGCACCTACTTTGCTTTATGTTCCATTCATGCAGGTCCTTCTCCTTGCAAGCCTATGGAACTACAGGCACCTCTTTGCTTACTTGGCAGTTACGTTCCCAAGTACCACACATATACCTATACTGGGAAACACCAAAAACTCCACAAAAATCCACCACAGTCGCTCCCTCCAAACATCCTTTTCCAAACTCCGATTCTCCACAGGCATCAACATTCGGTGCAAAGGCTGATGGGATTGCAGTTGCAAAAGCTCCTCACATATTACTGCTCTTTCTACGCCATTTTTGCACTATTCCTGCTCTTTTCGGGCTGGTTTATTTGCCATTTTGCGCCTTTTGGCCATTTAAATAGATTGATTTAATCCTTTCTCGGCACTGTGCTGTTGCCGAGTCAAGCGTGCGTTAAGTGGGGAGACTCCTGTACATCCATCCGGCTGCTTTACAGTCGTGGTGGGGAACCTCAGCCCAGTGGGCTGAATGTGGCCCTCCAGGACTCTGGCCCTTGGAAGTTCCCCCAGGCCACACCCCCTCACTGGCTCTATTTTGCACCCTGAGTGTCCTTGAAGTCTGATGATGCTACGCTCTCACTTGCCTGCATGGAGCAGAGAGACAGATGTGCAATTGTGTGTAGAAACCAACAGAGATAAAAATAAAAATTACAGTGGTTATCCCATTCGCTTTTGCCTCTGGGTCCTTTCCATCATGGGCATGTGGTCCTTAGACACTTTCAGTTCCCCCAAACACGCTAATAAGACTTCACAGTCCTCTATCCTAGCCTAGCAGCTCTCTTTCAGTTCCGGTCCTCATTTTCTGTGTGAAACAGCTGCCTTCTCTCAAAGTCACAAGCTGTCTTGCGAGAAGATATGTCAGCCCCTCCCAAATATTTAATACACATCGAACCCCTTTGCATGCTTTCATTGGATCATATATATTGGATTTTCCAAGGTAGGAGACCTCTGTTGAGGTTGAGAGGGGAGATACATGTCTATTCCAGAAGGAACTGCAGGTTTAGTTGTGTTTTAATCCTCCCCTCCAAAATATTTTTTATAAAGGGGAAAAAATATGTTTTCCAAATCTGTTTTTAAAGTTTGGCTTATGGAAAGGGTTTGAATATCTAATAGGTCACTTCCATTTTGTGTACTTCTTCATGTTTTGCAACATTACTGGAATCAGTGACAGGGGGAGGGGGGAAATCACATATTCCAGGAAATGTCATTGCACCATCTGGACTTTTATCAGAAAATCAAACCAAGGAGTCATTTCAACAAAAAAAAATTGGCCTAAGTTATTATTTCGACTCCATCTGCTTTCCCACCCTTCTTCTTCTGGCTATGTTTGCTTCTGTTATCAGCAGGAAACTCCTAGATTTTAGAAGAAGTGAATTGGCTGATAAGCGCCCAGGCGATGCAGGGCATGCGAGTTCATGGGCTGTTCTGCTTCAAACAATGGCCTTGGCATTTCCAGTGGCTGCAAATGTGATGTGTGTACATTTGAAGCTCTAAATTGTGGCGCTGTGGTATAAACCACAGAGCCTAGGGCTGGCCGATCAGAAGGTCAGTGGTTCGAATCCCCATGACAGGGTGAGCTCCTGTTGCTTGATCCCAGCTCCTGCCCACCTAGCAGTTTGAAAGCACGTCAAAGTGCAAGTAAATAAATTGGTACCGCTCTGGCGGGAAGGTAAACGGCGTTTCCGTGCACTGCTCTGGTTCGCCAGAAGCGGCTTAGTCATGCTGGCCACATGACCTGGAAGCTGTACACCGGCTCCCTCGGCCAATAAAGCGAGATGAGCGCCGCAACCCCAGAGTCGGTCACGACTGGACCTAATGGTCAGGGGTCCCTTTAACTTTACTATGGGGAAAGGGACCTTTGTAGGCCAACTTTTTGCCACAGCTGCAGGTTCCCCACCCTTGCCCTTCACAAAAAGATGTGCCCTCCCCCCACCCATTGAAACAAATCCAGTTTCTGCATCTGGAAAGCAATATTTTGCATTATGCCCATTACCGATGTTTACTTGATTGTGCATAATTTGTTCTGCTCCTGCTAACCTGTGTTGAGGGACAGATATTGTAGCCCCGTCCCTCAGTGCTTGGAAGGTCTTACTCAGTTCACCAGTGAGATTTGATTGAGGTTGAATCCTGACAAGACAGAAGTACTGGTTTTGGGTGACAGGAGGTGGGCGGGTGTGGAGGACTCCCTGGTCCTGAATGGGGTAACTGTGCCCCTGAAGGACCAGGTGCGCAGCCTGGAAGTCATTTTGGACTCATAGCTGTCCATGGAGGCACAGGTCAATTCTGTGTCCAGGGCAGCTGTCTACCAGCTCCACCTGGTACGCAGGCTGAGACCCTACCTGCCTGTGGACTGTCTCGCCAGAGTGGTGCATGCTCTAGTTATCTCCTGCTTGGACTACTGCAATGCGCTGTACGTGGGGCTACCTTTGAAGATGACCTGGAAACTACAACTAATCCAGAATGCGGCAGCTAGACTGGTGACTGGGAGTGGCTGCCGAGACCATATAACAACCGGCCCTGAAAGACCTACATTGTTTCCGAGCACAATTCAAAGTGTTGGTGCTGACCTTTAAACACCTAAACAGCCTCGGTCCAGTATATCTGAAGGAGCGTCTCCACCCCCATCGTTCTATCCGGACACTGAGGTCCAGTGCTGAGGGCCTTCTGGCGGTTCCCTCACTGTGAGAAGCCAATTTACGTGGAACCAGGCAGAGGGCCTTCTTGGTAGTGGCAACCGCCCTGTGGAACACCCTCCCACCAGATGTCAAAGAGAACAACAACTACCAGACTTTTAGAAGAATTCTGAAGGCAGCCCTGTTTAGGGAAGCTTTTACTGTTTGATGGATTACTGTATTTTAGTATTTTGTTGGAAGCCGCCCAGAATGGCTGGGGAAGCCCAGGCGGGGTATGTATGTATGTATGTATGTATGTATGTATGTATGCAGCCATTGATGTAGAAAACTGGCTGTTTCTGCTTCTTCTTCTTTTTTTTAATGAAGGATGAGATTCTCAGAAATCTGCATCAGGATAATTTGGCCCCTAGGGTCCAAGCATTGGTAACCTCAAATCTGGATTGCTGCAATGTACTCTGCATGGGGCTTCCCTTGGGCTTGGTTCGGAAATTGTAGCTAGCACAGAACACAGGAGCTAGACTGTTTATGGGAACCAATGGCCGACAACATGCGATCCCTCTGTTCAAACATCTACACTGCCTGCCTGTATGCTACTGAGCCAGGTTCAAGGCTCTTGCACTGATATACAAATTCTTGAACAACTTGGGTCCAGGAGTCATTAGATTTACAGAAGCCATCCCAGTTTCTTGATTTGATCCTAGAATATCCTACTTTTCCTTAGGGTGTCCCTATTTTCATCATAGAAATATTGGAGGGTATGAAGTTACATGACCCCTGAGCCAAGGAGATATATAATTATACAACTTTTAGAAGACATCTAAAGGCAGTCTTGTATAGGGAAGTTTTTAAAAAACTGTTTAATGTTTTATTATGTTTTTAATATACGTATGTTGGAAGCCACCCAGAGCAGCTGGGGCAACTCAGGTGGAATCTAGGTAAAGCTAAAGGGACCCCTGACCATTAGGTCTAGTCGTGGCTGACTCTGGGGTTGCGGCGCTCATCTCGCTTTATTGGCCGAGGGAGCCGGCGTACAGCTTCCGGGTCATGTGGCCAGCATGACTAAGCCGCTTCTGGCGAACCAGAGCAGTGCACGGAAACGCCGTTTACCTTCCCGCCGGAGCGGTACCTATTTATCTACTTGCATTTTGTAGTGCTTTCTAACTGCTAGGTTGGCAGGAGCAGGGACCAAGCAACGGGAGCTCACTCCTTCGCGGGGATTCGAACCACCAACCTTCTGGTCAGCAAGTCCTAAGCTCTGTGGTTTAACCCACAGCGCCAGCCGCATCCTCAGGTGGAATCTAGACACATACAGTATTAAAAAACGTTGCGAAAATGCTTAAAAAAAAAAGTTGTGAAAAATATATTGAATTTGCCATGGCTCACCATTGCTTTCTAGTGTCACATTTGTATAATGCACTTCACAGCACTCTTAAAACGTTTCATTTGCAGCTGTATAGCTGAGTCCCTGATCTAATAAGACAGCAGGGACTGTTACTGCTTTTGCTGATCTGATGTAAGCCACAATTTAGCACACTTCTGGTAGTATGGGCATCAGTAGATATGGAGACAAGAGGTTTCCTATCCACATATAGCTGAATCTCAGATTTCTCTCTGAATTTACAGGGAATCGGCGTTTTCCACAGATGGCTTTCCATCTCATGTGGCCAGCATGACTAAACCACTTCTGGTGCAACGGAACACCTTGACGGAAACCAGAGTGCACGGAAACACCGTTTACGTTCCCGCCACAGCGGTGCTTATTTATCTACTTGCACTGGCGTGCTTTCGAACTGCTAGGTGGGCAGGAGCTGGGACAGAGCAACAGGAGCTCACCCTGTTGCGGGGATTTGAACCAACAACCTTTCGATCAGCAAGCCCAAGAGGCTCAGTGGTTTAGACCACAGCCCCAACAGCTTTATTACACTCACGTTATTGATGTGCATCTGCATGCTTCTGATTAAAATTAATGTGCAGCAGAGCTGCTGTACTGATGGGGCATGGGGGGGGGGATATCTTCGCTAGCAACTTGTTGTTGTTTAGTCGTTTAGTCATGTCCGACTCTTTGTGACCCCAAGGACCAGAGCACGCCAGGCACTCCTGTCTTCCACTGCCTCCCGCAGTTTGGTCAAACTCATGCTGGTAGCTTTGAGAACACTGTCCAACCATCTTGTCCTCTGTTCTCCCCTTCTCCTTGTGCCCTCCATCTTTCCCAACATCTTGGTCTTTTCCAGGGAGTCTTCTATTCTCATGAGGTGGCCAAAGTATTGGAGTTTCAGCCTCAGGATCTGTCCTTCCAGTGAGCACTCAGGGCTGATTTCCTTCAGAATGGATAAGTTTGATCTTCTTGCAGTCCATGGGACTCTCAAGAGTCTCCTCCAGCACCATAATTCAAAAGCATCCATTCTTTGGCGATCAGCCTTCTTTATGGTCCAGCTCTCACTTCCATACATGACTACTGGGAAAACCAAAGCTTTTACTATACGGACCTTTGTTGGCAAGGTGATGCCTCTGCTTTTTAAGATGCTGTCTAGGTTTGTCATTGCTTTTCTCCCAAGAAGCAGGCGTCTTTTAAGCTAGCAACTAGAATGGGATAAACGCTTGGGAGGAGAAGGAACACGGTGACATACCATCCAAATATCCTTAGGTTTATCAGTTTGCTATCTTGTGGCTCAGCTTAACCTCCACATTTGGAGCTGGAGCTGGAGCCCTTAATGTGCAAATATTTGTTCACCCACCACTTGATAAAAGCATCCAGCCATAACCACAGGGAACTCAGAACTTCCTAGGCAAATAAATTGTGGAGCCAGCCATAATATTTCGGATGCACGCACAGCCTTGATAGCTAACTGATTGCTGATTGCAAACTATTGTAGCTCTTTGAGCTCTTAGGAACATAGGAAGCTGTTTTATACGGAGTCAGGGCAATGCTCTGCATGAGAGACTGGAGTTTAGTATTACAGGGGTAGCAGTGTGTTGCCCTCTAAATGTTGCTGGACTACAACTCCCATCATCTCTGACCATGCTGGCTGGTGGTGATGGGAGCTGGCAGCAGCTCTCCAAAGTGGTAGGCAGGAGTCTTTCTGATCCCTACCTGGAGATTCTGTGGATCGAACGTAGCGCCTTCGGCATGCAAGGCTCTTTTCCAGTGGTGTAGCATGGGTTGCCAGTGCCCGGGACAGGGGAAGTGTTGGACTGGGCAGCTGGGGTATTCAGAAGCATTACTGACTCTGACCATGGAGTTACAGCATAGCCATCATAGCTAGTAGCCATTGATGGCATTATCTCCCATGAATTTGTCTAGTCCTCTTTGGGACCCATCAAAGTTAGTGGCCATCCTGCAGGAGCGAGCCCCTTAATTTAGCAATGCTATTCCCACCCTGGTTATGCTTGGAGGCTGAAATTTCCCTCAGTCTTGAGCCCCATTTGTGTTCCAGGCTGCACTTGCAGTTTACATGCTCACAAGTTGTCCCATTAATTTCTATGGAGAAAGCAAACCCGCTTTTCTTTATTCATGTGAACCAGATGCAGAAATATCAGTGAGCACTGGAGACCTCACTCACACCGGGATTGAAGCACGAGCCAGCAGATTCCAAGCGTAAGGATTTAGGAGTCGATGCCATTTTACACAGGGCACACTCACTCAACAATCGGGAAACGTTTGCCTGCGAGCACTCCAATTGGAGAACAGCCTTTACCAAAGATGTCATGGGTTTTGAAGACACTCAAACTCAGGACACAAGGGAGAAACGTGCTAAGAGGAAGGCACGCTTGGCAAATCCACACCGTGATCAACTCCCGCCCGGAAACCAATGTCCACACTGTGGAAGGACGTGTGGATCCAGATTTGGCCTCCACAGTCATTTATGGACTCATTGTTAAAACCGTGTTTATGGAAGACAATCTTACTTGGCTAGGAGTGATCGGCAAAGAAGAAGAAGAAGACACACAGGGCACAGTAAAAAGGTAAAGGGTAAAGGGACCCCTGACCATTAGGTCCAGTCGTGACCGACTCTGGGGTTGTGGCGCTCATCTCGTTTTATTGGCTGAGGGAGCCGGTGTACAGCTTCCGGGTCATGTGGCCAGCATGACTAAGCCGCTTCTGGTGAACCAGAGCAGTGCACGGAAACGCCGTTTACCTTCCAGCCGGAGTGGTACCTATTTATCTACTTGCACTTAGATGTGCTTTCGAACTGCTAGGTGGGCAGGAGCTGGGACCGAGCAACAGGAACTCACCCCGTCGCGGGGATTCAAACTGCTGACCTTCTGATCGGCAAGCCCTAGGCTCTGTGGTTTAACCCACAGTGCTGAGTCCTTGGTGGTTATATCTGCACAATATACATAATTGTCAAAATGTGTTTGCACATTTCACATTTTTAGGTGTATACTTTGATTACACACACACGCACATGGGTGCCAGCCTGAATAAAATAGGGGGGGGGGATAGGTAAGCCGTGCCCCACGTAATCAATCACAAGACACAGTGCACGCACACTATTTGAATGGCAGTGCTCATCAACTTGTGGGGGGGCCTGTCCCCTTCCATGTACACACATGCACACATCCGTGTAAAAATATACTGCATGAAAAGTGGCACATCATTTCCAAGAGAAGTGAAACTAACTTTGATGCGTCACAGTACACGCTGGTTAATCCCAAATATAGAAACCTTTCAAAAGTATGTGTCTGACAGAGGGAATCCCAACTTCAAATTCCAGCTCAGCTATAGGCTTGCTTTCATGTCTCTGTCCCTTGGCAAATATATCTGCAAAGTGTACAAGCCCACCTTTTTATTTTAACTAGTCCACCTGTCTAAACATCCCTGTTGGCTATTTGCAACTTAAAAGAAATAGGGAACTGTTGTAGGGCTTCACTGGGGAATCATTACTTGCCATAGGTGAGTGGAGAAGGATTTATTTACAAACCAGCAATTAGAGTTCTTAACTCCCACTAGCCTTAATGGGATTTAAACAGCCCTACGTTGAGATCCAGCTCTATTTTTGTCTTCTCCATGTTATTAAGAAATTTTCTTTTTTGAACCCTTTCTGCCATTTTCCGTTCTTTTGTGCTCCTTCCCATGACAGAACATTTGATTACTTCAGTTGCTTTCTTTCTTCCCAAACAAAAGCCTGTAATTTCAACTGTCAATGACCGCCCCCCCCCATAGAAAATTTCCCCTGCAATTTTTCCTCTTTCGGCAAAAATAATGCGGCTTGTACAAAATGACACTTTGTGGGTGCTTTTTTTCCGGTACAAATTTAATAAATATAAAACGCATTTCCGTGCAAAATAGTTACATTTCTGAAGCAACGAGTTTTTTTCTGTGTGAAATGAGTTTACATGTCTTTTACATAGGTTTACCTCAGCTGCCCTGTCGTGGATATATTTTGAGCGGGAATAAATGTTTCTGAAGGATGAATGGCAAGGGAGATTAATTCTTTTGGGGTGACAATACAGCTTGGAGTTGGATTAAAATGGGACAAGTCCTCCAACCCCAATTCCATCCCCCCAAAATTGACAGTGTTACATGCACCAGGGCATCATGTCTGCAAGCTGCTCATGTGCACTGGCCTCATCCTGCACAGGAAAACTAATGCACACAGTGTATGCAATGTGCAAACAGCCCTGCCAGGCCTCTAAGCTTGGCTTACCAGGTTGTTTGGGGCAAACCTATATTTCCTGGACCCGACATCACATATGACATTTGGAAGCTTCAAGTTGTGGCTGAAAGGAAGAATCAGGTGTGCCCTGAAAATGAGCCCCTGATTCTTCCTTAACAGTCATGGCTTGAATTCAAATCAGGGGTGCAAGGAAGCATTTCCCCTTTGCAACCCAGCTTGGAAGTACAGTGGTACCTCGGGGTAAGAACTTAATTCATTCCGGAGGTCCGTTCTTAACCTGAAACTGTTCTTAACCTGAAGCACCACCTTAGCTAATGGGGCCTCCCGCTGCTGCTGCACCGCCAGAGCACGATTTCTGTTCTCATCTTGAAGCAAAGTTCTTAACCCGAGGTAATATTTCTGGGTTAGCGGAGTCTGTAACCTGAAGCATCTGTAACCTGAAGAGTCTGTAACCCGAGGTACCACTGTACAGGCAGGGAGAGCCCTTCTTGTCCAAGGCAACACATTTTATCTGGGAAGCCTCGGGGGGTGAAGGATGAGGCCAGGGAGTTGCTAGTGCCCATTATACTGGAATGTAGACCTTATCCCAATTGATGGAGCTCCTAACCATCCAGAGTTCCTAACCATCCAGAGGGGACACAGGTGGCACTGTGGGTTAAACCACAGAGCTTAGGACTTGCTGATCAAAAGGTCGGCGGTTCGAATCCCCATGACGGGGTGAGCTCCCATTTCTCGGTCCCTGCTCCTGCCAACCTAGCAGTTCAAAAGCACATCAAAGTGCAAGTAGATAAATAGGTACCGCTCCGGCGGGAAGGTAAATGGCATTTCCGTGCACTGCTCTGGTTAGCCAGAAGCGGCTTAGTCATGCTGGCCACATGACCCGGAAGCTGTACGCCGGCTCCCTTGGCAAATAAAGCGAGATGAGCACAGCAACACCAGAGTTGGTCACGACTGGACCTAATGGTCAGGGGTCCCTTTACCTTTAACCATCCAGACAGCCTTCCATGCTCGTATACGATCCCAAGCTTAAATTCCGGTGACATAGAACAATTGTCTACATGTGTGTGTGAATCTACAGTGGTACCTTGGGTTACATACGCTTCAGGTTACATACGCTTCAGGTTACAGACTCCGCTAACCCAGAAATAGTGCTTCAGGTTAAGAACTTTGCTTCAGGATGAAAACAGAAATCGTGCTCCGGCGACGTGGCGGCAGCAGGAGCCCCATTAGCTAAAGTGGTGCTTCAGGTTAAGAACAGTTTCAGGTTAAGAACGGACCTCCGGAACAAATTAAGTACTTAACCTGAGGTACCACTGTACACCTGTACTTGCAAGTCTGTGCTTTTTCTTCTGCTCTCTTTTTCCTTTTGTAGGCATATATGCATGATGCAGACAGAACACACACACACACACGGATCCTATAGGCCTAATCTAAATACTGGCTTATGAATGGTCCTTAAACTGGTGTTTCCAAGGTAGCAGGCCCTTCGGCAGAACAGCTGTGCTCTTTCCAAGCAGGATCCCTCCCCATTTTTCAGGCGTTGGTGGCGAGACGGGCTGGCGTCAGGTTACAGATCCAGGGGGTATTTATATTAATGCATGTTCTTGGAGAAGTGGGTGTTTCTTCTCTCCCCCCGCTCACCCCGCTTTTCGTTGCTAGAGAAAACAAATTAAAGACGCCCGAAGCAAGTCATCTGTTCCATGAAATTCTCCTGCAAAGGATCGATCCCAGCCAGGGGGGCTCAAAACCAAATCCTCTTGGCCAGGTTTCAAACAAAGTTTGCTGCAGCCACAGACAGAGGCCAGGACTAGCACACTGGAAGTGGAAGAAGTGACCTTGAACTTTCTTGCCGAGCCAAACAGTCAGAAATTTGATCCCTGGTCCCAGAGCTGGTCCCTGCAGTTAAGAGTGTTGTTTGGGTTTGTCGAAGGAGTCGCTGAGTTTTTTCAGTGTCTTTTTAATCCTCAAAGCTGTGAGTCGGGCTGGGGGGCTCTGAAACCAGCATTCCTTCATGATCTTGGCCAGGGCGGACAAAGTCTGGGAGGTAGGGGTGAGGGGAGACAGAGAGAGAAAGAAAGGGGAGGAGGAGGATTATTATTTTCACACAGGAACAACTGCAACATTCAACTACTGTAGGCTTTCCTCTAGTATAATTTTACATGATCAGAATCCTGTATATGTAGAACGTTGGTGGAACCCTTTTCCTCACCACTCCCAAATTTCACTAATCCGTACCCTCCATCGTCCAGGTAATCCAAATTGGGACGCTCATTTTATTTTCATGGTGGTGGGGGATGAGTGTTCAGACCCCTGGGCCCTCACTTGTGGGGTGCCTCAGGGTTCCGTCCTCTCCCCCATGCTTTTTAACATCTATATGAAGCCGCTGGGAGAGATCATCGAGGGTTTGGACTGGGTGTCCATCAATATGCAGATGATACCCAGCTCTACCTCTCTTTCAAATCAGAACCAGTGAAGGCGGTGAAGGTCCTGTGTGAGTGCCTGGAGGCAGTTGGAGGATGGATGGCGGCTAATTGATTGAGGTTGAATCCTGACAAGAGAGAAGTACTGTTTTTGGGGGACAGGGGGCGGGCTGGTGTGGAGGACTCCCTGGTCCTGAATGGGGTAACTGTGCCCCTGAAGGACCAGGTGCGCAGCCTGGAAGTCATTTTGGACTCATAGCTGTCCATGGAGGCACAGGTCAATTCTGTATCCAGGGCAGCTGTCTACCAGCTCCACCTGGTACGCAGGCTGAGACCCTACCTGCCTGTGGACTGTCTCGCCAGAGTGGTGCATGCTCTAGTTATCTCCTGCTTGGACTACTGCAATGCGCTGTACGTGGGGCTACCTTTGAAGGTGACCCAGAAACTACAACTAATCCAGAATGCGGCAGGTAGACTGGTGACTGGGGGCGGCCGCTGAGACCACATGACACCGGTCTTGAAAGACCTACATTGGCTCCCAGTACGTTTCTGAGCACAATTCAAAGTGTTGGTGTTGACCTTTAAAGCCCTAAACAGCCACGGCCCAATATACCTGAAGGAGCGTCTCCACCCCCATCGTTCTGCCCGGACGCTGAGGTTCAGCGCCGAGGGCCTTCTGGCGGTTCCTTTATTGCAAGAAGCAAAGCTACAGGGAACCAGGCAGAGGGCCTTCTTGGTAGTGGCGCCCACCCTGTGGAACGCTGTCCCATCAGATGTCAAAGAGACAAACAACTACCTGACATTCAGAAGACATCTTAAGGCAGCCCTGTTCAGGGAAGTTTTTAATGTGTGACATCTTAGTGTATTTTTGGTCTTTGCGGAAGCTGCCTAGAGTGGCTGGGGAAACCCAGCCAGATGGGCAGGGTACAAATAATAAATAAATAAATAAATAAATAAATAAATAAATAGATAGATAGATAGATAGATAGATATTATTTTGGCCCCGAGCTCTTGCAGGAACCAGATGACTCACACCAGAGGTCAAGACAAAAAAACGAACATCTTTTGGTCCAGCGTTCTGGTGCGAACCAGCTGACTTGCACCAGAGTGCTGGACCCCCCCCCCCAAAAAAAAAGACATTCCAGGATCCAATCAGAAGCCAAGAAAGGTTTCTATAATTCCAGGATGCCCCACTTAAATTGGTTTGAGTGGTATGCTAGTCACACCAAACCTTTTTTTTCTTCTCTCAACATGCTTTAGATGTTTCTCCTGAGTGGGAAACTCCCAAATTACCGCAGCATTTCATTTTAGATAAAATTAGGTGGCGACTCCAATCCCAGTTCTGGTCACGTCTCATAGAGCAATAGGCCAGGACATTGTATTTTGGGAAAATTGGGATGGCAGATGGAAACTGTGCTTGGTTGCTGCTTAAGGAGCATGTCCACCCTCACTGTTCAGCTTGGACACTGAGATCCATCTCTGAGGGCCTTCTGGTGGTTCCCTCACTGTGAGAAGTGGAGCTACAGGGAACCAGGCACAGGGCCTTTTCGGTAGTGGCACCCGGCCTGTGGAACACCCTCCCATCAGATGTCAAGAAGATGAGTAACTTTTAAACTGAAGGCAGTCCTGTATAGGGAAGTCTTTTAATGTGTAATGTTTTATTATGTTTTTATATATGTTGGAAGCTGGGTGAGTGAGAAGCTCTTCCAAGGCCCAAGGCCCAACCTGGCCACCTGCTGGCACTGGGCTGAAACTTTAGCAATGATAGGATCCTACAAACCTATGATTAGACGTTTTGCATTTATTAAAAAGGTCACAGGTTCAGATCTGGCTGCTCCAGGCAGGGCTGAGATACATTCCTGTCTGAAACGCTGGGAACTGCTTCAAGTTAGAGGCACATGGATTATTAGTGCGACTCAGCATACAAGCAGATTTCTGCGTTCCGAGAAACAGTTTTTGCCTCTCATTTGCAGACAGGAAAAGGGGAGGTCCGGAAAAATTATACCTATAAAAGCAGCCAGGAGACTAATTTACACGAGGCTGTATTCCAAGGGAAGGGGCTGAGGGGTGTGTGTGGGGTTTTCAAATAGGGTTCCAGTTGAAGTGGCAGTTAAATGTGGCTCAGTCTGCGTGAGGAAGTTGGATCTCTGAAGTCTGAGGGAGACTCTCAATTTAACCGATGCGGACAGAAATATCTTTTTTCTGAGCGAGCCAGAGTAATTGATGCCATCTCTGCAGCACTGGGGCCATCTCTCTACACATCCAATAATTCTCAGGGGGGAACTGCTTGGAATCTTTCTAAGCATTCAGCCTAGGATGTTGGAAAGTGAGAACAATGTGCAGATATCCGTACATAGCAGCACACTTCGGGGGTGGTGGGGGGGTTTGAAGGTCCCATATGGACAGCAACAGCAAAAATGCCAGGGAGCTGGAAATAAAATGTCCACCCCACACCTCACTGACTCTCTGCGGGGTCACAATGCCCAGAGGGGAGCTGGGAGCTATCATGGCTTTTGTGTTGTTTGTAATCTGCCTTGGAGATCATTAAAATGAAATGCAGAGTATACCTCATAATAATAATAATAATAATAATAATAATAATAATAATAATAATAATAATTTATTTATTTACATCTCGCCCATCTGGCTGGGTTTCCCCAGCCACTCTGGGCGGCTCCCAACAGAATACTAAAAACACAATAAAAGATCAAACATTAAAAACTTCCCCAAACCAGGGCTGCCTTCAGATGTCTTCTAAAAGTCAGATAGTTGTTTATTTCCACAGGGAGCCTCTGCCTGGTTCCCTGTAACCTCACTCCTTGCAGTGAGGGAACCGCTAGAAGGCCCTCGGAACTGGACCTCAGTGTCTGGGCTGAATGATGCGGGTGGAGACGCTCTTTCAGGTATACTGGGCCAAAGCCATTTAGGGCTTTAAAGGTCAACACCAACACTTTGAATTGTGCTCGGAAACATACTGGGATCCAATGTATGTCTTTCAGGACCAGTGTTATACGGTCTTGGCGGCCACTCCCAGTCACCAGTCTAGTTGCCGCATTCTGGATTAGTTATAGTTTCCGGGTCACCTTCAAAGGTAGCCCCACATAGAGCGCATTGCAGTAGTCCAAGTGAGAGATAACTTAGAGCATGCACTCTGGCGAGATAGTCTGCGTACCAGACGGAGCTGATAAACAGCTGCCCTGGACACAGATTTGACCTGTGCCTCCATGGACAGCTGCAAGTCCAAAATGACTCCCAGGCTGCGCACCTGGTCCTTCAGGGGCACAGTTACCCCATTCAGGACCAGGGAGTCCTCCACACCTGCCCACCCCGTCCCCGCAAAACAGCATTTCTGTCTTGTCAGGATTCAACCTCAATCTGATAGCCGCCATCCATCCTCCAACCGCCTCCAGACACTCACACATAACATTCACTGCCTTCACTGGTTCTGATTTGAAAGAGAGGTAGAGCTGGGTATCATCTGCATACTGATACGCATACTGATACGCATACTGGGTATCATCCGCATACCCAGACCAAACTATGGTAAATGGAAGATCAACTGAATTTCTCCCCCTTTTTTCTCTGCTGTTTGGATGCGATCTGCAGTTGCCCAAATCTCACATGAACACTTGGCGATAAACACTGCTACCAACTCAGGCCAAGCCTTGGAACAGAAAGAGTTATGGTTTTCGCCTTCTTCTGTGGATTATGCGGCCTTGGATGGTCCTAAGTATGGAAAAGGTCTTTCGTAACCCATTCTGGATCCCACCCCTCTTTCATATATTCATTCAATACCCTATTTGGATGGCTTTTTCTCTCATATTTCTGGATCTGCTATAATGACTCAAGAGTGTACTGATACTTTGATATATGTTGTCCTTATTGTGCAAGAATGAATTGCATGAAAATAACTTCTTGGGAGCTGAGCATAAAAATACCACAAAGCATGAATTAATCACACAAAAGCCTTATATCATGAATATAGGCAAATTAACACTGGCATAACATTTTAAATATTCATTTTAAACTCTTTTTTTGGTATATGTTTTATGTTCTGTACATCTATAGACCACTGAAGAAGACTTATAGTCGAATTGCATTTGGTTTAGTTATGCTCAGGCTGAGTTGCATTTTTAAAATGAGAATTTAAAGGTTTTGTTAGTGTTAATTTGTTCATGCTATAAAATTTCCACATACTTAGTTTATATCATATTACTTTGTAGAATTTTATGTTCCGATCCCAATTTTTCTTTTTTTCTTCTTTTGCTGGGACATATTTTCTCTTTGTCGGATTTAGTTTGCATGACAATAAGTTCCTTTACAGGCTTGGCATCAGTACTAATATTCCCCGGGCCCCCAGCACCTGGTGCCATTCTGTTTCCCACCCCTCATTTGCCAAAGCAATGCTCAGGAGAACAGTGGGAAATTAAAATGGTGGCTCAGTCCACCCAGTGCTGATGGCAGCCTTGCCAGTCTTCTGTCAGTGGCTTGTCCATAGCTGTCAACTTACAGATTTGAAAATAAGGGACCAGCAGCCTCCAAAATAAGGGACCAGCAGCCAAAATAAGGGATTTTTCCAACACAGGTATGTTCAACTTCTGAGCCCCTCCAAGCCAAAGGCAGAAAACCCAGCCAGCAGCCAAATGAAGCCTCAAGTGGTGGTTCCCACAGTGCAGCAACCCGGCAAAGGGGATGCAGCAAGGAAAACCACTGTCACCTCTCCGCTGGGAAGCGCTGAGGAAAGGCGAGTCCCCAGGCAATGCTGCTGATTTGATCAGCACAAGGCATGCAAGCTCCACCCCCCAGTCATTCTTAGACTCCTTATTGGGTGAGCAACACAGCCAAGCAACACAGTTGGAGCCTCCCTCCTCCCTGGCTGGCAGGGAAGGAGGGAGAGGAGCTGCTTCCTTTGAAACCCGGGAAATTTAAGGGGCATCATCAATAAGGGACAGCAGCGGGACACGGTGCTGGGATAAGGGACTTTCCCGCCAAATAAGGGACAGTTGACAGCTATGGGCTTGTCGCTGACAGGAAAGCCGACCTGGGCTTATCAAAAGGCCCTTTGTTGAAGTCCCCCTCAAACCAAGTGCAAACCCTGCTTCTTTCATCTGTCTTCTCTTCAATCTTATATGACCATTCTAAAAAAAAGCAGCCCAATATTATTCATGCTTACTCTAACAGAAGCCCAACAACAATTTGTATTCCTAAGAAGATGCGTTTCTCGGGTTGCACAGCTTCAGTTCACACTTCTGGTCCGAAGCGTGCAAAGAAAACAGCAACACACTTTTTAAATCCCCATGTTGAACCTGATCCATTAGGTTTGCAGACTTTGTGTCTGTTCACAGTGAAAAAGCAGGAAGAACTGGTGGCAGCACTTGCATTTTTTTCCGTCTGGGTGTGTGGTGGAAGGGTTATACAACTGCTTCGCCATGATAACAAATCTAAACAAAGCTCAGGGAAGGGTGGTGGAATGCGGTCCTGCAACGAAAAATCTGGATCTGTCCGCATAAGGAAGCAGACACACAATTCCTTTACCAGATTCTCATGGGTGAAAAGCCTCAAGCCACACTCACTTAGCCTATCTTCTGCAGGCACCTTAAATGTGGATGTGTGAATCAGTTCACATCGTGATTTTTTTTTTAAAAAATAATTCCATGCTATAGGAAGCTGAAACGTTTCCCTTATAGGCTAGTGTTATGGGTATCAGGGGGTTGTTCGAGAGCAATAAGACAAATGCCTCCCTGGTCTGTTGTAAAGCCTTGTTAAAAGGTAAAGGGACCCCTGACCATTAGGTCCAGTCGTGACCGACTCTGGGGTTGCGCGCTCATCTCGCTCTATAGGCCGAGGGAGCCAGCGTTTGTCTGCAGACAGCCTCCGGGTCATGTGGCCAGCATGACTAAACCACTTCTGGCGAACCAGAGCAGTGCACGGAAACGGCGTTTACCTTCCCGCTGGAGTGGTACCTATTTATCTACTTGCACTTTGATGGGCTTTCGAACGGCTAGGTTGGCAGGAGCAGGGACCAAGCAACGGGAGCTCATCCTGTCGCGGGGATTCGAACCGCCGACCTTCTGATCAGCAAGTCCTAGGCTCTATGGTTTAACCCACAGCGCCACCTGCGTCCCGTAAAGCCTTGTTATTGGTGCAAAAAAACACTTCACCATGCAGAGCGCCTCTATTCCGTGTCTTTCTCATTCACTGGCTGAATCTGAGAGTGGGCGGTCCTGAAACCTTCCCCAGCAGAGTAGTTTTTTGACGCCCAGTCTGCACCTCCCCTCTCTGTGCGGAAGCCTACTGCGCAAGGAAGGCGTGGGTAATGGAGGACCTTTCTCCTCCCCGCTTTGCTCAGGCAAGGTGTCCTGGCACCGCCTCGCCTCCTCCGAGCCAGCATGAGTTTGACCAAACTGCGGGACGCAGTGGAAGACAGGAGTGCCTGGTGTGCTCTGGTCCAGGGGGTCACGAAGAGTCAGACACAACTAAACGACTAAACAACCAGCAAGCAAGACCAAGGTAAGAACAGGTAGGAGAAGCTACCTATGTGTGTCTTCAGGAATGGGTATTTTCAAAGCTACAATGCAACACAGCCTCCCCTTACGTTTAAAGCATATGTCTTCCCCCAAAGAGTTCTGGAAACTGTAGTTTACCCTTGCAGAACTATAATTCCCAGCACCCTTAATGAACTACAGTTTCCAGGATTCTTGCATGGGATTCTTGTGCATTAAACGTATGGTGTAGATGTGACCCGAGGCTGCAGACTGACATCTTAGATGTTATGAACATCCTTTCTCTCTTGGCACAGAAGGTGCCACTCAGTTTCCCCTGTGGCTGGGTCCCTCGATTTGACATGGAAGCCCATTTCCCATCCAGCTATGATGTTAAACGCTCTCCTTGTTTCCTTACAAGGGTGGAGGACAGGGCAAAAGATAGAGACCTGGCTCGCTGGTCTCCTCCCCTCGGCTGCATTGAGACCCTCCCTACTTAGAACAAAGCGAGTCATCACGCTGTATCACTCACCACGTCTGAGTACAACCGATTTGGGATGGTGGGCGTCTGTTGGTCGATGCAAACCACTTTCTTCATATCGTCAAAGCTGGGGTCAATTGGCACCATGTCAAAGAAAGGAGGCTTGTAATCTTCGACAATCCCTGCGATATGAAAAGATGGAGCAACAGGGAGGGGGGGAGAGAGAAATGTTTAAGGTCAGGGTGTGGAGATCTATAGGGCATTCCATCCATATCGCTGTACACCAAGCTGTCTAACTCATCTGCAAATGTGTGCAATAGGTACCTTGGTCTGCTGCGGGCCCCAAGCTAAACTTGAGAACGAGAAATGGCACAGGGTGAGGATTTGCAGACAGAGGGATAAGCTAAAGGGACCCCTGACCTTAGGTCCAGTCGTGACCGACTCTGGGGTTGCGGCGCTCATCTCGCTTTATTGGCTGAGGGAGTGGCGTACAGCTTCCGGGTCGTGTGGCCAGCATGACTAAGCCACTTCTGGCGAACCAGAGCAGTGCATGGAAACGCCGTTTATCTTCCCGCTGGAGTGGTACCTATTTATCTACTTGCACTTTGACGTGCTTTTGAACTGCTAGGTTGGCAGGAGCAGGGACCTGGCAACGGGAGCTCACCCCGTCGTGGGGATTCGAACCGCCAACCTTCTGATCGGCAAGTCCTAGGCTCTGTGGTTTAACCCACAGCGCCACCCGCGGCCCTAGACAGAGGGATATGTTGATCCAAACAGAAGGCTCCATTTCCCTTTCACTTCTATGGGGAAATGGTCTGCAATCTGGCTGGGGGATACATGCAAAAGGAGTCTATCACACTAGACAATGGTGTCACTAGGAACACAGGACAGGTTTAGCAGTGATGGTGTCTCTAAGTGAATCTCTTTACTTTCTTCCATATGAGAGAATGTTGCAAGGAAGGCACATTTCTGACACTTGGTTGTGCAGTCTCCACTGACAATAATTCAGCAGGGGGTACAGAGATACACTGTACCTCTAGGGGCCCCTTGAAATATACATGACCTCGCTGAAACCCTCCCCCTCTCCCTTCCTGTCATCACCATATCAGCATGGAAAGCTTTAATCCACAGAAATACTTTTTACAGCGATGATGAGTGTTTCATCTGTCAGCATATTAAGGATATTTGTGTATTCAGCATATTTGTGTATTCAATTGTGCAACTTTAAAACAATACGTTTGCTAATGTCGCCTGGGAAAAGTTATACCGAACCTATCTGGCTGCTGTTCCTTTCGGCGGCTGTCAAAAGTGTTTGGAGAAGCAAGTAAAGCGCTTCAAACCATTTCCTGTGTTTGGAAAACCCCGGCGAAGGTAGGAACTTGTGTCATGTTGATGGCCAAAGGCTTGCAGACTTTAAAGGGGGGGGGGACAAAGCTTTAGCTCAGGGGTCAGCAACCTTTTTCAGCCGTGGGTCGGTCCACTGTCCCTCAGACCATGTGGGGGGCCGGACTATATTTTGGGGGAAAAAATGAACGAATTTCTATGCCCCACAAATAACCCAGAGATGCATTTTAAAGAAAAGGACACATTCTACGCATGTAAAAACATGCTGATTCCCAGACCGTCTGCAGGCCGGATTGGGAAGGAGATTGGGCTGGATCCGGCCCACGAACCTTAGGTTGCCTACCCCTGGTTTAGCAGCTCTTTATCCCAGCGCTGCCCCATCCTGTGGGAATCCACAAAGCATGCTATCAGCTCCACACAAGTTCTGTTCGAAGCATAAAGGGATCTGATAAAGTAGTAAGACCCTGAATGTTCTGATATGCCTGTGTTATGTTTTTGGTGGACATTATATTAGGGACAGTGAGAAGCAGGTGACAGCAGCTTGTTTGTATTTTTCACAGTGCAGGCTGTTCCACTAGGCCATGGGTAGGCAAACTAAGGCCCGGGGGCTGGATCTGGTCCAATCGCCTTCTAAATCTGGCCCGTGGACAGTTCAGAAATCAGCGTGTTTTTACATGAGTAGAATGTGTGCTTTTATTTAAAATGCATCTCTGGGTTATTTGTGGGGCATAGGAATTCGTTCATTTTTTTTTAATAGTCCGGCCCCCCACAAGGTCTGAGGGACAGTGGACTGTCCCCCTGCTGAAAAAGTTTGCTGACCCCTGTGGCTGACTGGGGAATTGCCCCACCAACCTCAGTCTGGCGGCCTCAGACAGGGCCCACCTACCTGCATTTTTCTAACAAGCAGTGGAGAGGGCAGCAATGCCTGTCACGTTCCTCCTCCTCCTCCATCTCAATGTTGCTTCTTGTGGATCTCAGCAAAGAGAAGGAGGGGGGACAGGACTAGAATTAGGATGGCTTCACCTGTCATTGGCTTTGGCGCCACCTGCTGTTGGTCTCCATGCCTGCTACCCTACTAGAAACAGCTGTGATTTTGTGAGACGATTTCCAAAGCCTCAAACACACAGGCAATGATTTGTGGGGAGCAGGGGTTCAAGCAGATATATTTTCTGTTGCTACCTGTGGCGCATGTACAGCATCATCAGGTATGTAGCGTTAATTTGAGAAAGAAGAACCCGTGCCCATTTTAGAAAGCACCGGGATCCCGTCTGCTCATAATTATCCTAAAGATGACCTTTCAGCCTTTCTACTGACTGCTGCTCGTATGGAGATAGCCAGATGTTGGAAAACCGGTGATGGGTTGAACATTGATTCTTGATATAACAGAGTATGGTCAATAGCATTAGCTGAAAAACTAACATGCCAGGTGAGAGCGGCAAAGGGCAAGCACCACCAAATTCCTTTTATAATATATGGCAAATGTTTATTGAATACATAAATTGTTCAGACTGTGGCAGGAATCCACTCGGCACTCATGGGAAAATGTGGCATGATCTCTTAAAGGACCCCTGACCACTAGGTCCAGTCGTGGCCGACTCTGGGGTTGCAGCACTCATCTCGCTTTATTGGACGAGGGAGCCGGCGTACAGCTTCCGGGTCATGTGACCAGCATGACTAATCCACTTCTGGCGAACCAGAGCAGCACACGGAAACACCGTTTACGCCGCCCCCCCGTTCCTCCGCCAGTGCAGGTATTCCAGCATATCAGCCAGCTGGTTTTAAAGTGGTGCCTCAGATTATTTCTGCTGTTTTTACAGTGGTACCTCGGGTTAAGAACTTAATTTGTTCTGGAGGTCCATTCTTAACCTAAAACTGTTCTTAACCTGAAGCACCACTTTAGCTAATGGGGCCTCCTGCTGCTGCCGTGCCGCCGCTGCACGATTTCTGTTCTCATCCCGAAGCAAAGTTCTTAACCTGAGGTACTATTTCTGGGTTAGCGGAGTCTGTAACCTGAAGCGTCTGTAACCCGAGGTACCACTGTATTACTCTTTTGCATTATTTTAGATCTGGATGCAAAACTGTTCTGTAATTTGTGAGTTGCTCTTAAAGGTTGTTGGCCAAAGAGCAGCACCATAATTTTTGGACAGAGATATACGTAAGATTTACAGAAATCCGGAGAGAACCTCTGTTGAGCAGGGCCTATACCATGACAGCCAATGTGAACCCTAACATGAAAAAAACCTTGCTGTATTCTTGATGGCCGGGTACAACATCACAGTTCAAGCCCATTTGGAGATGGGTGTATATTGAACATGTGGGCTAGCACCACTCTGGTGACTTCATAATGTTGCTTTTTCAACATGTGTTTCTGAGGCCTTTATCTGAAATGCATGTTGGAAAAGTAGAGTTATGAAATAGTTTTGAGTGGTGTTTGATGGACAGGGGTGTAGAAAAGATACAGACAAATGGTGAACAGTGGCAGTAATGTTTCATTAAAACATGTCCATGTAATCTACTGCAGGCAGTGACAAACTGTGAGCTCCCGTTGCTCGGTCCCTGCTCCTGCCAACCTAGCAGTCAAAGTGCAAGTAGATAAATAGGTACGACTCCAGCGGGAAGGTAAACGGCGTTTCCATTCGCTGCTCTGGTTTGCCAGAAGCGGCTTAGTCATGCTGGCCACATGACCCGGAAGCTGTATGCTGGCTCCCTCGGCCAATAAAATGAGATGAGCGCCGCAAACCCAGAGTTGGTCACGACTGGACCTAATGGTCAGGGGTCCCTTTACCTTTACCTTTACCTAGGCAAACTAAGGTCCACGGGCCGGATCAGGCCCAATTGCCTTCTGGAACCTTGCCCACGGACGGTCCGGGAATCGCCACGTGGATCACCAGTGCGTGTGTTCTTTCCCTCTCCCTCACATGGCGGCAGCAGTGGCAGCGCCTCCTCCCTCCCTCCTCCTGGCTTCTCCCTGCCCTGCCTAGAGGAGGAAGGAGGCTGAGCTTTGTTATTGCCAGCAGCAGCAGCAGCAGCACTTGAGTGGGCGCCATTTTAAGCAGCCCCTCTCCGGAGCCCTTTTGTGTGCCGCTCATCGTCCCTCCGCCACCGCCAGCCCCCACCGCTCGCAAGACACAGGTAAGCAGTCACCAGGGCTTGTGGTGCTCTTGCATCACCCCCCCAAATATATTCCGGCCCCCTACAGTGGACCGGCCCCCTGCTGAAAAACTTTGCTGACCCTTGCATTAGTATGTTGGCCACAGAGTGTAGGTGTGTCCTGTGAATGCTCCCCGCACTCCTCCCAGGGCTGAAAAAGGGTTAAATGTCCGTTTTGCTAGTAAAACTGAATTACTGCGTTGCGAAACGATGCATGTCTAAAAAAGTGTGTCACCACCAACATGAAAAGTTTGGAAAGCTCTGCTATAGACTGACATATCCCAAGATATCTTTGGGTGGAAGAAGCCTGATTATCGTCTCCCAAAACAACTACAGTGGTACCTTAGGTTAAGAACTTAATTCGTTCTGGAGGTCCGTTCTTAACCTGAAACTGTTCATAACCTGAAGCACCACTTTAGCTAATGGGGCCTTCTGCTGCCGCCACGTGATTTCTGTTCTCATCCTGAAGCAAAGCTCTTAACCCGAGGTACTATTTCTGGGTTAGTGGAGTCTGTAACCTGAAGCATCTGTAACCTGAAGCGTATGTAACCCGAGGTACCACGGTACTCTATTCTGAATTTAAATATGGAAAGCGTAATGCTGGTGGTAAACAAAAGAGGTTTAAAGACTCTCTCAAGGCAAATCTAAAAAATGTAGTAGAAACACCGACAACTGGGAAACACTGGCCTGTGAACGCTCCAGTTGGAGAACAGCCTTTTCCAAAGGTGTCATGGACTTTGAAGACGCTTGAACCCAGGACAAAAGGGAGAAACGTGGCAAGAGGAAGACACGCTTGGCAAACCCTCACCATGATCAACTCCCGCCCAGAAACCTATGTCCCCACTGTGGAAGGACATGTAGATCCAGAATTGGCCTCCACAGTTACTTAAAGGTAAAAGGTAAAGGTACCCCTGCCCGTACGGGCCAGTCGTGTCTGACTCTAGGGTTGTGCGCCCATCCCACTTAAGAGGCCGGGGGCCAGCGCTGTCCGCAGACACTTCCGGGTCACGTGGCCAGCGTGATGAAGCTGCTCTGGCAAGCCAGCACCAGCGCAGCACATGGAAACGCTGTTTACCTTCCCGCTAGAAAGCGGTACCTATTTATCTACTTGCACTTTAGGGGTGCTTTCGAACTGCTAGGTGGGCAGGAGCTGGGACCGCAGACGGGAGCGCACCCCGCCGCGGGGATTCGAACCGCTGACCATGCGATCGGCAAGCCCTAGGCGCTGAGGATTTACCCACAGCGCCACCCGCGTCCCTCCACAGTTACTTACGGACTCATTAATAAAACCGTATTTATGGAAGAAAAATCTTACTTGGCTACGAGTAATCGCCAAAGAAGAAGACGACTCGCCTTTCTTTCTAAGCTTACAAAACCCCATAACAAAAAAGGATTTGGTTGCAGAACTCAGCAGGAAGTGTCACCTGGGCCAATGGTCCTGCGAGGCTGACCAGGGTGCAGCCCCCCCCCAAAGCTCAAACTAGTCTCCAGCTCTGACAAGTTATTTTCAAGGGGTTGCCAACCAAATGGCAAGAGGCCAGGTTCATTGTTCCTAAAGCCTTGTGCCTTTGGCACCACCTGGTGGCCAAAATCTCCTCTCACCTAGAACCTCTGGCAGCTGGTCTTTTGTTTGTTAATCCATTCCAATGCTAATTGGCTCCATATGTCTTTAGCACTGGAGACTTTAACCATTTGGGGCTCGCTGACATGGTGTTTTCTGGGTTTCTTAAATATTGATTGCCCCAAAGCCCAGCGAAATGTCGCACTGTGCCTTGTTATAACTAAAAAACGAACTGTCAATGCAGTGGATGATCAGGCCCATCAAAACAGTAATCAAAGCAAGCAACGATTTCTCTATATTTTTTTGTATAGGACTCCACATTTGGTAGAGATTGTGTGTGTTTCTGCTGGCATATGTGTGCAGGCATATAGCCACATTAGGCACTTAACAGTTAACAGGCATCCAATTAAGGTCGTGCACTGTGAATATAATAGGCTTATTAATGGCCAGTGCCTATTCCAAAAGAGAGATATAGGATTAGCCCGGCCAATCTGTGCTTTGACTAGGAGATTCTTTTTGCTTTTTAATTAACAGGTGTTTTCTTTTCAGCCTCTCATTTCTGGGGGCAGGTAGGGCTGAGCATTAGCAAACTGCTGCTTCACCTGTAATAGAAATTCCCCACAGGGAAAGGTCAGGGTGAACCCTGGCTGACCTCATTGTAAACTGAGAAGTATCCAAGCCACAGGAACAACTTAACATCATGATTTCAGGACGCATTGTTCTGAATCCTGGACCTTAGTATCAGGCAGATTGTGCCTCCAATACCTTCTCTATGGGCAAGAGATTGGGATGGGTTTATTATTACTAATAATAAATAATGTAGCTCCTTTCTCCAAAGAGCTCAGGGCAGTGCACATGGGTCTCCCTCAACCCACAGTTTATTCTCATAACAACCTTGTGAAGTCTGTTAGGCTATGAAAAAATGATTGGCCCAGGCTCATCTAAAATGCTTCCAGATGGGTGTTCTGAGTTGTACAAGATCTCGCTGTTATCTAGCACTAGCATCTAGTGCAATTAAGATACAAAAAATGATGGAAAACTGTGCTGTAAAGTGCAGAACAACAACCCCTAGCTGACAATGTTGTGTAACCACCACACAAATCTATCTGGAAGAATGCTCAATAAACAACCAGCCTAGAAGCTGCCCAAAATAACTTCCATGCCTGGGGGGGGGGGGGGGAGATCAGAACTCAGGTCTCCCCAGTCCTAACCCATCTCTCTCACCAGTAGCACATTGTCTCTCATTTGGCATTCCCTTTTTGACTCTGTTCTTCCCTGCATGAAGACTAAATAGCAGCTGCACCAGATCTCCGTCTACATCACTCCATTATTTACAGGGAACCTGCACGCACTGCAAAATTCAGGAAACCCTCCAAGTGTCCCTGTTTTCCAGGCACAGTCCTGGATTTACAGAAGCCATCCAGGTTTCTGATTTGATCCTGGAATGTCCCGCTTTTCCTTAGGACGTTAAAAGCAGAGACATCACCTTGCTGACAAAAGTCCGTATAGTTAAAGCTACAGTTTTCCCAGTAGTGATGTATGGAAGTGAGAGCTGGACCATAAAAAATGCTGATCGCTGAAGAATTAATGCTTTTGAATTCTGGTGCTGGAGGAGACACTTGAGAGTCCCATGGACTGCAAGAAGATCAAACCTACCCATTCTGAAGGAAATCAGCCCTGAGTGCTCACTGGAAGGACAGATCCTGAAGCTGAGGCTCCAATACTTTGGCCACCTCATGAGAAGAGAAGACTCCCTGGAAAAGACCCTGAAGTTGGGAAAGATGGAGGGCACAAGGAGAAGGGGACAACGGAGGACGAGATGGTTGGATAGTGTTCTCAAAGCTACCAGCATGAGTTTGACCAAACTGCAGGAGGCAGTGGAAGACAGGAATGCCTGGCGTGCTCTGGTCCAGGGGGTCATGAAGAGTCGGACACGACTAAACAACAAAACTTTCGCTGGATAAATGTTGGAGGGTATTGGACAGGATGTCCCTATTTCCTTCGGAGAAACATTGGAGGGTATGAGCACAGCACCATCTTTCACACTGCAAAGCTGCCTAGTGAAGATCAGGTTCTGGCCTTTCCTATATGCATGCATACGGGGAGAAGCAGGACAAGAAACCGTTTCTCGGAGGCCTCTGCATCCTTACGAAGAATGGCTTTGCTGCGATTCCCCTGCAGGATTGGCTGGGGGATAGCAGAAGTTCCATGGACGTGGCCCATTGCCAGACTGAGCAGGGATGCTGCTTGTTTCCTAATCAGAGCTGAACAAACAAAGTGCTGATTGAGTCTAATGGTCCCTTTAATCAGTAAGCCTGGTGCTGACACTAGATTACAGTGTTTATAATTTACAGCTAATCATTCGCGTGGAAAAGGAAAATAAAAGAGAAGCTTCCATCCAACTAGACCAGCCGAAAGCCTTCGCATTAACAAGCCTGATTAGTGATTATTTCTGTGCAGGGAGCCAAACGCAAAGGGAGTTCGTGGTGTATGGCTGTCTTCCCCTTTGCATTCTCTGGCTGCAGCTGCTATTTTCAATCCTAAATTGACAATTTAGACAGGCTGGCTGTGTGAGATGTTACAGCAGGGGCGGGAAACTGGATCTGGCTAGGGGAGCCAGATCTTGATCTCCCTGACCCACCCACCTTTCAATCACATGCCAGCATGATTTGTGGGGGACGGACCTGTTTTTTTTGCCCGCATGGTTTGAAATAAAACCGTGCAGGAAAAGGCACAGCTTGCAAAATGCCAACATTCAGCTGATCATTGGAGATTGCAAAGCCGGGCGCACAGCACTCCACGTGACTCTGGCCAGGGACAGATGAAGACCCATAGAGCGCACGAACTGGGTGCCCCTATGAGAAACCTGCAAGCAGGATTTAAGCACAACAGCATTCTCCACACTTCCGAGTCCCAGCCACTGATGTTCAGAGGCATGCTGCCTCCAACTGAGGAGAGAGGCATCGTACCAGAAGCCAAGCACTGCATAGAATAGTAAAATGCACATGGTCAATTGCTGTGGGATGGAGACAGAACGTTCCAGAGGTATTTGCTGGAGGGGGGAGTCCAGATGGGGCTTTGGATGTCCTGGGAGGAATCTAGACACATATAAAAAACGTTGAGAGTATGCTTTTTAAAGAAACCACTTTGAAAAATATATTGACTATGCCATAGCTCACAATCGACATCTAGTGTCACATTTGTATAATGCACCTTACAACACACTTAAAAGGTTTGATTTGCAGCTGTATAGCTGAGTCCCTGATCTAATAAGACAGCAGGGACTGTTACTGCTTTTGCTGATCTGATGTAAGCCACTCTGGGAGCCCTTTTGGTTAATGAACTGGTTAAAAATGCTTAAGATGTTTTTAGAGAAAAGCTTGGGAAACAAGCCACATGCTATGGCTTAGGACAAGGTTGAGGAGCCAGCAGTCCAACAACATATGGACAGCCACAGGTTTCCCATCTCTGGGCTAGGGAGTCAGAAAGAAGTCATTTATGGCCACCGTAAAAAGAGTGGGATTGACGAAACAACTTGAATTAATAGTCCGCTTACCGTTAACGACAGTTCTCCGGGCGATCTCCCAGAGGACGAGGCCATATGCCCAAATGTCGGTCCGCTTGAAGGATTCAAAGCGGTCCATTTGAATCTGTTCATCTAAAACTTCAGGCGCCATGTAACGTTTTGTGCCCACCCTTGGGTTGTTGCCAATGTCCAAGTAGTCGCTGCTCTGGGAATGCATGACTGCCAGACCTGAGGGAGAAACAGTGCCAATGGTTAGAAGAATGCTGGTCTATGATGGCAACTGATGAACCTGTTACAACATCCTGCCAACTTATGCTAAGACTAAAGCATATGCTAGTAACTGAATTACTGTTTTAAGTCTGTCTGAACAAAGCTGCTGTACAGTGGTACCTCGGGTTAAGTACTTAATTCGTTCCAGAGGTCTGTTCTTAACCTGAAACAGTTCTTAACCTGAAGCACCACTTTAGCTAATGGGGCCTCCTGCTGCCGCCGCGCCGCCAGAGCCCGATTTCTGTTCTTATCCTGAAGCAAAGTTCTTAACCTAAAGCACTATTTCTGAGTTAGCAGAGTGTGTAACCTGAAGCGTATGTAACCCGAGGTACCACTGTATTTGTTACTCATCAACAAGTATTCTGAGTGAGTAAATGTTATTTTCACATTTTACAAGACTGTTTGTGTGATTATTGTTTTAAGGGAGGGGGAAAGGGGGGGGGGAATAGCAGGAGAATCCAGTCTGCCTTAAAGCACCCTGGATTGCTAAAAGGCTAAAACTAGCCTATCTAAGCTTCCCTTTTAAGCTGCAAAGGGACACACTCCACTGGACTCACAAACACGAGGATAATAGCCAATAAATATACCCTCACCTAGCAACTATTCACATCCCTACACGAAAACCACACCTCTCCATTCTGGCTTGGAGTGGCTGGCAGCACTGATGGAGGAAGGCGGGTGGGGGGTCTGTGGTGCACACCGGGTATCAGCCATGATGGCAGGTGACATCGCCTTGTGGCATGGGCAGCACCCCGGATGCTCGCTGCACGGGCGGCATGCCGCTAGGGTCGACACTGGCGCAGGTGGCAAACAGTGCCCCCCCACTCGCCGTGCTGGCAGCTAGCCCCATCCCATGGTGCTGGGGCACGTAGCTCCGCCCCTGGCTAGCAGCCCACCTGCCTGCCTTTCTGTGTGCCCACTTGTGTGTAATCACTTGGAAAGGGGGCGCGGGTGGTGCTGTGATCTAAACCACTGAGCATCTTGGGCTTGCCAATCAGAAGGTCGGCGGTTAGAAACCCTGTGATGGGTTGAGCTCCCGTTGCTCTGTCCCAGCTCCTGCCCACCTAGCAGTTCGAAAGCACACCAGTGCAAGTAGATAAATAGGTACCACGGCAGTGGGAAGATAAACAGCGTTTCAATGCGCTCTGGTTTCCGTTGTGCCAGAAGCGGTTTAGTCATGCTGGCCACATGACCCGGAAAACTGTCTGTGGACAAACGCCGGCTCCCTTGGCCTGAAAACGAGATGACCGCCAACAACCCCATAGTTGCCTTTGACTGGACTTAACCGTCCAGGGGTCCTTTACCTTTCTTTTTCATCACTTGGAAGATGCGAGAGTCAGACTTCCCCATGACTCTCTTCTTCCCCTCCAAAGCTTCCTAATTCCTTAAGCAGAGGTCGGACCAGCATTTCCAGTGCCCCACCTCAGCACCTAAAGTCTACTTACCCAGATCAGCAATGCAGCATTGCTTGTTGTTCTTGACTAAGATGTTCCTACTCTTTAGGTCCCGGTGAGCAATGGCTGGCTTGCCCTGGGTACCAAAGATCTCCACGTGGAGATGGAGGAGGCCGCAGATGATGGAGTTGGCGAAGAGCAGGCAGCTCTCCACATCCAGTGCCGTGTGCTGAAGGTAGTCGTAGAGGGAGCCGTGCTCATGGTAGTGGGTGATCAGCCACAGCTGGGTGCTGGAGTTCCTGGAGGTCATGTCGGAGGCAATGAATCCTGCGGTCGGTTGAAGGAGGGCAGAAGTCAGGAGTGGACCCCACACAAGGGCATGAATGATCAAGGGGCTTGAGAAAGAAATGCAAAATGGCTGCCCGTTTTGCCCTAAGGAAATGTTAGGAGGGGGTTGTGAGAATGAGGGGGAGGTGAAATAAGAAGGATGGAGGAGAAAGGGAGAGAAGCAGAAAAAGGTGAAGCTAGGACAGGCATAGGCAAATTCAGCCCTCCAGATGTTTTGGGACTACAACTCCCATCATCCCTAGCTAACAGGACCAGTGGTCAGGGATGATGGGAGTTGTAGTCCTAAAACATCTGGAGGGCCGAGTTTGCCTATGCCTGAGCTAGGATAACTAGGAAGGGATTGCAGAGGAGCAGACAAGAGTAAAAACTGAAGGAGGGCATTGGTGAACTGAGAATAGATGCTATGCTGTTAGACGCACAGCCCATTATCCCCAATTCTCTGCTATGACTGGCAGTAGGCCTCAAACTCATTCTTCACGATTCTAAACAGAGGCATCTCCCAGGTTTGCTATCTGTGACTGCACAGAGGTAGAAGGAGGAGAAAATAAAGGAGATGTGCTGTAGGGACGGACAAATACTGCCGTTTCGGTTTTGCTCAGTTCTTCATTTTTCCAATCTAGAGTTTTCAACCTTTCCGTAATGGATTGTGACCTCTGTTTTCAAAAGCACCTATTAAAATTCACCAGCATTTTAGGGCTTATTTCTCCTAATAGACAGATTTTTTGTGGCAATTTTGCCCAATATATACATTCTGCAAAGCACATTCATATACAATACAATGCACTTCTGTATGTTATCTTCCCAAGCACACACATTTTTATGCACTTTGCCCTAGTATATTCATTTCTGTACACGTTACTTGGTTAGTGAAATGAATGGCAAAATTCAGAAATTGTAAATTTTGAAGACTTTATATACAGTGGTACCTTGGTTCTTGAATGTAATCCATTCCCGAAGTCTATTTGACTTCTGAAACGTTCGAAAACCAAGGCGCAGCTTCAGAATGGCGCAGGGCCCCCGGAAACAATAGCCGACAGCTGCATCAGACATTTGGCTTCTGAAAAATGTTCAAAAGCCAAAACACTTACTTCCGGGTTTTCAGAGTTCGGGAGCTGAAATGTTCGAGTACCAAGGCATTCAAGAACCAAGGTTCCACTGTATATATATTTAGTGCTTTTTTAAAAATAAAAGGTGTCAGAACTGCGCTCTGGCTAAAAACAATAAAAGCAATGACAATGCAGTTCTGATTTATCTGTGCTGACATTTCTGGAAAAACTGCCCCATTTCTGCTCACCTAAGATGTTGTCATGCCTCAGCAGCACTGTGTTGTAGATCTCTGTCTCACGGAACCACGACTGCTCATCCCGGGACGAGAAGATCTTGACCGCCACATTTTCCCCATGCCACGTAGCACGCCACACCTCCCCATATCGTCCTTTGCCTGTTGGGGGTGGGGGTGACAGTTTTCACACATGGTTTTGCTTACCTCCATCTAGGTTCATCATCCTTCATTCATATATATATTATTTTTACCCTGCCCATCTGGCTGGGTTTCCCCAGCCACTCTGGGTGGCTCCCAACAGAATAATAATAATAATTAGAAAGCGATAAAACATCAAACTTTAAACTTTAAAAACTTCCCTAAACAGGACTGAATGCACAATCTGTGTGAACAACATCACCTTTCTTGGGCTTGCTATTTGTGATGGCAATTCCACACAATGCTGAGCTGGAAAATATGATTTTGTTTTCACATGCGTTAGGAATTTCTCGGTTGGTGACAATTTGCACACCGGGTTTCTTGCTGCTTACCAACACATTCGACCAGGCTGATCTGTCGAGCCACAGTTCTTTGGACGAGGAAGGGGAGTCCAGAGCCACTCCCGGTGGTGCAGTCATCGTTCAGCAGGTTCTAAATGCAATTTGAAAAAAGTAGTGACACACAGAGGAACGGCAAGCGAGACACACTTCAGGGAACAGCTAACAAGGATCTACCAAGCCGTATTCAATGCACTTTGTCACAGAACCACCCTGAGATCTATGGCTGAAATTGCATAAAGAATCAAATAATCAGAATCAGAATAATGAGAATCATTTCAATGCTTTCAATATCTGCCTTTCTCGTCCCAAACAAGCTCTACTCTAGAACGCCGATTTCAAAAACCGGCGCTGTAGAACTCTGTGACGTCACACACTCTGTGGCAGTTATGGCAGTTAGTTGAACAGTCCTAACAGTTAGAACAGCAGGTTTGTTGCTGCCTGTCTCAGAGCCAGAGTACCATTCGGTGTGTGAATGTTAGTTAGCCTTAGATGCAAATCTACGTAAGATATTTTAGCAACTTAAGTATCACCTACCTGAATTGTATACAGTGGTACCTCAGGTTACATACGCTTCAGGTTACAGACTCCGCTAACTCTGAAATAATGCTTCAGGTTAACCCGTTCTGGTACTTCTGGGTTTTGACGTGTCCGTAACCTGAAAAAACGTAACCTGAAGCGTCTGTAACTCGAGGTATGACTATACGTACTGTTAAGTTGTGGGTGAACATATCAGACGACACAGCGATTCTTCAAACAGCTCTTGTTTATTCACAGGCCAGGACAGAACTCAACTGAAGGGCTCAGCCAGCCTGCTTATATAGAGCTCCACTACAATGCAACAGTAACCACTTTCTGTAACTATCCAATCACTGAACGTCACTTTTGATCCCTTATTTGCATAACTTTCTACAGTATCCCCCTGCTGGCCCAGGGTGAGAACTTCAGTACATAACACTTACTTTTAAGGTACTGTCACCAAGTGTGGATGCCTTCAGTATGAAATCCATGTCCTCCAGATCATCGGACCTCAACCGTATCCGTCTCTGCCGGCTCTGGAACACCTTCCATACAGACAGCCCCACCAACGCAGCAAGAACCAAAAAAGCGAAGAGGGGAACCAGGGTCATCAGGAGAAGATTCTTAAGAGAAGGACTCTCTTCTTCAGGCGGATTTTCTTCACCTGGTTGGAAAGAAAGGAAATTAACTCGGTTATTATCGCTTCTCTAATGGTGAGGAGTCCCCTTGGCATTGTCACTTTTCATTTCTTAGTACAGAAAGTATTATTTTAAAATAATTTTTAAAATTGATTTTCTTTTCTCATAACAAATATCCAATATCACTAAAAATATTCTTTTTCCAATCCCCCCCCCCCTGTTGACTTCCATTTCTGGTTTATTACATCAAATGATACATTCTGCTGTTTGTATATAATACTGTGTTATCATATTGTTATGCTTCTTGTTCTCTATGAATAAAATGGTAAATGTTTATTTAAATCCTGCCAATGAGTCCATTTTTGTTGTTGTTTCTGCAAATATATTGTAAAGGGTTCCCATTCTTTTTCAAAATCACTATTGTCCTTTTCATGCAGTTTGTCCGTTAACTTTGCTAACTCTGCATAGTTCATCAATTTTCTTGCCCTTGTTCTTTTGATGGTACTTCTCTGGTCTTCTAAAGGTAAAGGTAAAGAGACCCCTGACCATTAGGTCCAGTCGTGACTGAATCTGGGGTTGCGGCGCTCATCTCGCTTTACTGGCTGAGGGAGATGGCGTACAGTTTCCGGTTCATGTGGCCAGCATGACTATGCCGCTTCTGGTGAACCAGAGCAGCGCATGGAAACGCCGTTTACCTTCCTGCCGGAGCGGTACCTATTTATCTACTTGTACTTCATGCTTTTGAATTGCTACGTTGGCAAGAGCAGGGACCGAGCAACGGGAGCTCACGCCGTCGCGGGGATTCAAACCACCGACCTTCTGATTGGCAAGCCCTAGGCTCTGTGGTTTAACCCACAGCGCCACCCGCGTCCCTTCTGGTCTTCTAGTTTTGTGCCATTAAAATTCTTGCTGCTGTTGTAGCATACATAAATAATGTCCATTTTTCTTTCGGCAATTCTTGTCCTAAAACAGCTAACAAAAAAGCTTCCGGTTTTTTAACAAATGTTATTTTAAACATTTAAACATGTGTACAGTGTACACATGTTCCATGGGGCATCTTTTAAAAGACTCACCCTGTATATAATTTCCCTTTTTTAAAAAAATAAATATTAATCTTGTAATCCCACCACATGTGGTAAAATGTACCGTCCCCTTCCTTACATCTTAGTACAGAAAGTATTGATCTGATATGTAGAGATCTTTCCTATTCTGATTAGTTCAGGACTGTTCTAGAAGGTTTATTTCTATGTGAGAGAAACAGGAAGAAGGTTTCTGAGGGGTTATTTCTCTGGGAATCTGTAGACAGCTGGTTTAAATTGGTTCTGTTATGTTTCTGTCAAGGTCGTACTGACTATAATAGTAAGACCAGGAGAGCATGAGTCTCATTCACTTTCTACCTCTTTGTTCTGGTGTTCTGTTCTGTATGCTTAGTGTTAAGGTTAAATCTTATTATCAATTTATAAGCTTTATTGTTTTTTGCTGCAACTGGATTTTTATGGACCTGAATGTACTGGATTTGTGACCATTATGCTCATTTACCTTCAGTATCAGTAAAGTTCTGCTGCATGAAGTACAATTACCTCTAGGAAAAAAACTTAAACTATTTTCCTGCTCCCCACCTTCAATGGGCGACAGACATTCACTCCAATCAAATTGCAATCCAGCTGCTACCTGTGGGATCTCCTACCTATGGGAGCTAAGAATAATCCATAGCTGTCAACTTACAGATTTGAAAATAAGGGACCAGCAGCCTCGAAAATAAGGGATCAGGAGCCAAAATAAGGGATTTTCCGAAGACAGGTATGTTCAACTTCTGAGCCCCTCCGAGCCAAAGGCAGAAAGCCCAACCAGCAGTCAAGCGAAGCCTCAAGCCTCAAGGAAAACCACTGTCACCTCTCCGCTGGGAAGCGCTGAGCAAAGGCGAGTCCCCAGGCAACGCGGCCGATTTGATTGGCACAAGGCATGCAAGCTCCACCCCCCCGTCGTTCTTATTGGGTGAGCAATGCAACCAAGCAACACAGTTGGAGCCTCCCTCCTCCCTGGCTGGCAGGGAGGAGGGAGAGGAGCTGCTTCCTTTGAAACCCGGGAAATGTAAGGGACATCATCAATTGGGGACGGCAGCGGGACACAGCACTGGGATAAGGGACTTTGCTGCCAAATAAGGGACGGTTAACAGCTATGTAATAATCCTCGAGGCTAGGTCCCTGCAAAAGAAAGCATAGCTGTACCTGGTAACTGGATGGTGCGATTCAAATTACACATGTCGGTTGAGCAACATATTATGCCAGTATTTGTCGTGTGGGAGCCTCTGCAGAACTCAGACATGGATTGAAGGCATCCTTTCTTGTGGATCATTACCCCCTTGGTCAGATGCTTGCTCACAAAACACAGCTTCCCTGTACAAGTACTATTGAGACAGTTTGGATGTTCGCACACACAGTTCACCAGATCTGCAGGAAGACAAAAGAAGGACAGAGTTTCCCTCTGATGCTTGAGCCTTGATTCTTCCCTGCCCAGTAAGGATGATGGAGAAACGTGGTTCAGATTTTGCCACAAACCTACCTGATTTGTATTTTCCAAAACAAGATGTGCGAACTGAATGACAGCTAGCCTTTGAAATCTACACTTCTCTGAATTTTGGGATGCCGTTCCCCAGCCAAATTACGTGTACAAAAATGTGAAAATTCAGGGAAAGTGTGCATAAAATGCCTAAAGGTAAAGGTAAAGGGACCCCTGACCATTAGGTCCAGTCGTGACCAACTCTGGGGTTGCGGTGCTCATCTCGCTTTATTGGCTGAGGGAGCTGGCATACAGCTTCCAGGTCATGTGGCCAGCAGGACTAAGCCACTTCTGGCGAACCAGAGCAGCGCACGGAAATGCCGTTTACCTTCCCGCCAGAGCGGTACCTATTTATCTACTTGCACTTTGATGTGCTTTTGAACTGCTAGGTTGGCAGGAGCAGGGACCAAGCAACAGGAGCTCACCCCATCGTGGGGATTTTAACCCGCGACCTTCTGATCGGCAAGTCCTAGGCTCTGTGGTTTAACCCACAGCGCCACCTGCATCTCACATAAAATGCACACACATTAGTAAAAATGGAATATGAAATACATAGGGAAGGTTGCTTGCAAGAATGTGTACAACAGGAAAACATGAGTTCAAAAAGGCATCTGTTAGGAGACATTTGTGCTAAAACACTTATGGTCTTTCAATTTAAAAATCACAAACTGATACAGAATATTCCTAGCCCAACCAAAGAACACTACAGCCACAATATGCTCAGTATTCTGTTTAAAAGGTCCCGGAGGCAGGAACAATCAAAGTGGTACATACAGTAGGACTAAACACTTGATAGAACAGCCTTGCTAAAACTCAGAAAGTCTAGGTGTGATCAGTTTTCCCCCAGGTGAGACTGCAAGACCATCTATAACATACTCTCCAACATATCTCTGTTGATAATAAGGACAGGATCTTGAATATAAAATATGCTGATTTGAGGAGTATCCTTAGCAGCTGGAGCTACTCAGGCTAACGGCTCACTGCCTCCGTGGGGCCCGGTTCTGAAGCTAAGTGTCTCTAAGGAACAGCAGCCTCTTTGGCAAACAGCTGTTTTGGCAAGGGGGTTCGGTGCTAAAGTCTCCGCCTCTCCCCACTCTGCCTGACACAACTGTCTCCCACTCACCTTTTCCTCCGTCCGCCTCGATGTTTCTTGGCAGGCTCATGATGGCCACGAAAAGGCCAGCGATAGCTCTTTGCCGCATTGTCTCTACAAAAAGGGCAGAATGAGTTAAGGAAGGGGATCCTGGAAGAACATTTCAGACACACAGGATAACAGCATTTGTCTCACCAAAGATATGCTACATGGAGATTTATACATCTACCTATTTTTAAAATGTATTCAAGAAGAGCCTGCCCTAGAACATCTGGGGCATGGAACTGAATGGAAGGGAGGTGACCACAGTCTTAATCTCTCAGGACCTGGTGTGTGAAGTTGAGTGTTGTTGAACTGATGAGGAACACTGACCAGTGTTATACAGTTGTACCTTGGATCCCAAACGACTTACAAGTCGAACATTTTGGCTCCCGAACGCCGCAAACCCAGAAATGACTGTTCCGGTTTGCGAACTATTTTTGGTAGCCAAACGTCTGATGGGGCTTCCGCAGCTTCCGGAGCTTCCTGCAGCCAATCAGAAGCTGCGCTTTGGTTTCCAAATGTTTTGGAAGTCAAATGGACTTCCGGAACGGATTCTGTTTGACTTCCAAGGTACGACTGCATACTTATAGATTTGGGGGTGGTACCCCTTAAATCCTAGAAATTAATAAATGGTAGGATTTTGATTATTTAGGATATGAAAGGAGAAAGACAAGGTGCAGAGGAATTCCTGAGCAAGCCTATACAAAATGACCTGGTCAAGCTAGGACCATTAAGAAAACAATACAGGGCCTTTGAGAGCCACACTAGCAATGCAGTAGAACTCTCCTTCCCCCTTGCCCTGAGGTGTGAACAAAGACTGGGAGTTTGGAAGGTTGCCATGGTAACTGGGTGTGAGGTGACAGGAAAAGAGAGTTTTTAGTGAGTGTTCTGGGAAGAAGGAAAAAGGAAGACTGGGATCCATCTTGGGCAGGCTGGCTGAAGGCAGGCTGCAGTGCTGTGGGGGACAAGAGGATGCCAGCATAGTTAATCAGCAGAATCAGGTTACTATCAGAGGCAAGAAGGCACCTTTCATAGAACAGGATGTCTTGTCCAAATGAGAACAGCACTTCTCGCTGTTCAGGTTTCGCACAAAGGTGTTGGGCAGGGAGCTATTCTGCAGGTGGGTCTGCAAAGAGAAGGCAGGCTTTTGAGCAGCCACTGTCTTCTATTCACTGACTCTTCATGATAAAACCCTATCTGGAGATGATGCTGTGCGAACTATGAAAACCTGCCCACCACATGTTCTGAGCTGCAATTGTGGGTATACAGTCATACCTTGGATCCCAAACACCTTGCAAGTCGACCGTTTTGGATCCCAAATGCCGCGAACCGGTGTTCCGGTTTGCGAACGTTCTTTGGAACCCGAACGTCCAACCGGGCTTCCACGGCTTCTGACTGGCTGCAGGAGCTTTCTGTAGCCAATCGGAAGCTGCACCTTGGTTTTGGAAGTTGAATGAACTTCCAGAACGGATTCCGTTTGACTCCAGGTACCACTGTACTGGTTTTCACTTTTGTTGTTTTTATTTTATTTTTGTAAAATATTTATTAAGTTTTACAAAAACATCAGTACAAAACCACATAAAAAGAAAGAAAAGAAAATACATAAAAAAAGAAAAAGTAGGAATATATAAAGAAATACAACTTACAAAGATAATAATAATAAAAAAACTACATACAAAAAACAAAGAAAAAGTAAGAACAAATAAAAAACAATACCATTTTTCATAACTTTAAACTCCTTAACTTGTTCCTTTGACCTCCTCACACCTCCACTTTTTGTATTCCCATTTACATAATCAAGTCAGCAAATCCTTACCCTCTTTCCTTTACCTTCGCTCTATTTCTTAACATTTATGACTCTATAATTTCATCTAATATCTGTTCATTTTTACATTTCTTATTAATTTTGTCGTTAAAACCACTTATTTTCAATCCAACATCATTTTAACATTCATTAATTTTACAATGTTTCTGCAGATAGTCTTTAAATTTCTTCCAGTCCTCTTCCACCAACTCTTCTCCCTGGTCTTGGATTCTGCCAGTCATTTCTGCCAGTTCCATATAGTCCATCACCTTCATCTGCCACTCTTCCCGGGTGGGTAGATCTTGTGTCTTCCAATACTTTGCAATAAGTATTCTTGCTGCTGTTGTAGCATACATAAAGAAAGTTCTATCCTTCCTTGGCACCAATTGGCCGACTATGCCCACTTTTGTTCTTTTTAAAGGAGAGAAGAGTTTCTAATTTTGTTTCTTGGAAAGATCTGGCCTCAAACGATGCTGAGTTCATCCTGCACTGTTGTGCGATTAGATTCTTTTTCGTGCTACGCTGCCTGGCTGTGCTCCAATCTGTCCCTTCTGTGTCTCCATGAACTGAGGCCAGCTGTTGATTTCAGGGACTCAGGGGTTTTGTCGCAGGCTTATCACTAACATAAAAATACTCTTTGCAGGAATCCAGAAATGTTCCAGCTGCTCCACTGAAGAGACAGGAGTGGGAAGGAGGTTGGGTGGGCTTTTCTGTTTTGTTTTTTTGGATTGCTTGTTTGTACATTTCCTTGTGAAACAGAAACTCTTGCCAAGCTAAACCCATGGGAGTCTTGACCTCACCCATGCCCCTTCCAATTCCTGCAAGCTTCCCCTTCGTCAATACAGGCAAAATTTGGGTCCTGAGAGTCTGAGACCGTTCTGGTCCTGCGTCGCCCACAAATTCCTAGCATAAACAAGTCACCACTCAGCTTCCTGCTATTCAAGAATTCCAGTGTGTAGCCAGGGCGTTGCAGCCCGGACAGGAATCAAGATTGTTTAGATTCTGTCCTTGATGTTTGGGGGTGGAAAGGGAGATATGCAAACAAAGGGAGTTCCACCAGTCTGCAAAGATCTATCAGAGAAAGGCATATGCTGCATGGCTCCAGCCTTGGAAGAATAGCAACTCCCCCAGAAACAGCTTGCTTTGTTTTTGCCGGTGGAGGGGAAGTTGAGGCTAAAGCTCAGAGAACATTGGCCTGTAAATAGTGATATCAGAAAGGAAGACTAAGATCAAGATCCTGTGCAGAGGGAATGTTGGCTCCTTGCAAATCAGAAGTCTGTATCGAGAGCTGGTCCTCCCCTCTCTTTTCTGGCACAACGCCCCCCCTCTCATTTCAGTCTTTGGGCTCCTCCAGACAACCTGTTTACTGCGCATGACCTTGTCCAAAGCATATACTGAGGTTAGATTGAGCATTTGTTGTGGTTTGTTTGTTGTTGTTTTTTATATTTTATTGGTTTTTAGCTTACAAAATTATAAAACATACCTCACAGTTTATCACAGATACATTCTTATTTGGACTTCCATCAGCACCTCTGATAATCCTCCGTCTTAATCACTTCTTATGCCTTTCTTAACTTAATATTGCCATTAAATCTTTTAACATGTCATCTCTCTTTTTCCATTTTCCCAATATTTCTAATATTACTCCTCACAGAACTTCTTGCAAACCTAAAAACGTCATCTGAGCATCATAAATACTTTTCAGATAGTCCGTAAATTTACTCCAGTCTTCTGTAAACTTCTGGTCTCGCTGGTTTTGGATCCTTCCTGTTAGTTTGTCCAACTCCGCATGCAGTGTTGAGGTTTGTTTGAATGGAGGTTATACACAGGGCTTTTTTCAGCCAGAACTTGCAGGAACACAGTTCCGGCACCTCTCAGGTGGGCACCATTGCCATTATAGCAGACCTTCCAAGTGTCCCTATTTTCCAGGGACAGTCCCAGATTTACAAAAGCAGCCCTGGTTTCTGATTTGATCCCAGAATGTCCCGCTTTTCCTTAGGCCAGGGGTGTCCAAACTTTTTTCAAAGAGGGCCAAATTTGATGAAGTGAACATGCATGAGGGCCGACCAAAGTTGTTGACCTATTTTTAGGATTGAAGTTGTTGAGTTTTGGGGGATTTAACCACAAAGTTGTTGAGCTTTTTTTTAGGATGGAGGTTGCTGACCTTCTTTTAGGGTCGTAGTTGTGGATATTTTTATGGATTTTACCCCAGGAAATAAACTGTCACAGGGGCTGCCTGCCTTAAAGGTAAAGGTAAAGGGACCACTGACCATTAGGTCCAGTCATGACCGACTCTGGGGTTACGGCACTCATCTCGCTTTATTGGCCAATGGAGCCGGCGTACAGCTTCCGGGTCATGTGGCCAGCATGACTAAGCCACTTCTGGCGAACCAGAGCAGCGCACGGAAACGCCATTTACCTTCCCGCCGGAGTGATACCTATTTATCTACTTGCACTTTGACATGCTTTCGAACTGCTAGGTTGGCAGGAGCAGGGACCGAGCAACGGGAGCTCACCCTGTCGTGGGGATTCGAACCGCCGACCTTCTGATCGGCAAGTCCTAGGTTCTGTGGTTTAACCCACAGCACCACCCGCGTCCCTCATGCCTGCCTTAGGCCATCCATATTTTCATAAGAGAAATGTTGGAGGGTATGTTATAACAGGACAAGGGAGGCATTCATGGTGAGTTCTGGCACCTCTTTTTCTTTAAAAAATAGCACTGGTTATACAACCATGAGCATCCATTTGATCTTCTTGCAGCAGGACAGTTATACGCCTTCCATAACAATTAGTTCATTCCACACCTTTGAATGCATTTCTCCATCGCTCAAGAGTACCTCCAGACTGTGACTCTTTTTGCAAGATTCAGGTGCATACCAGAGCTTTGCACAGGCAATTATGGATTAAAGGGCTCTGTTCCGCAGCACAACAAATCCACTTTAAAAGAGAATTGGTCTTTTTGCGGCCTGGAAAGTGTGGGAGGAACAAATGATTAATGGGAATGTATGTAAACATAAATCAGGATAAATACTCATTGTCGTACAACTGCCCCGCTGACAAATCAGACTGGATGCTCAATAGAGACATTTTCTGTCTATCATCTTTCCTCCCACTCTGTTCTCAATTTCTGCTCATTTTCATCCTCTTGGACAGCCCGACAGCTACAACACTTCAGCATTGCCTTTGCTCCAGCTGCTGAATCCCAGATTTTTCTGTCCGAAATAGGGAACCTTGTGACCTCGTCATTTCACAACTGGCCTGATCTCTAGTTCTCATAGACACTGTCTGCATCAAAGTCTCTGGAGGATGCGCCAAAGAGGCGCCTTCTTGTGTCTACTGCTCTCCAGATCCTTCTTGGATGAGGCCAGGGAATCGTCAAATCGAGCATTTCTATAAATCGGCTCCATCGCAGCCCATTTAAAAAGGTAAAGGACCCCTGGACAGTTAAGTCCAGTCAAAGGTGACTATAGGGTTGTGGTGTTCATCTTGCTTTCAGGCCGAGGGAGCCGGTGTTTGTCCACAAACAGCTTTCCGGGTCATGTAGCTGGCATGACTAAACCGCTTCTGGCACAACATTACCCCATAATGGAAACCAGAGCGCACAGGAATGCCGTTTACCTTCCTGACGCAGCGGTACCTATTTATCTACTTCAGTGGTGTCCAAACTTTTTTCAAAGAGAGCAAGATTTGATGAAGTGAAGGGCTGTGAGGACCAACCAAAGGGCCCACCAAATCCTTTTTTTAGGATTGAAGTTGTTGAGCTTTTTTAGGATTTTACCCCAAAGTTGTTGATCCTTTTTTTTAGGGTTGAAATTGTGGAGGTTTTTTACCCCAAGAAATAAACTGCCACAGGGGCTGGATTAAACTGACTGGCAGGCCGGACTAGGCCCCTGAAATGGACTTTGGACATGCCTGATCTACTTGCACTAGCGTGCTTTCGAACTGCTAGGTTGGCAGGAGCTGGGACAGAGCAACGGGAGCTCACCCCGTTGTGGGGATTCGAACCGCCGACCTTCTGATCGGCAAGTCCTAGGCTCTGTGGTTTAACCCACAGCGCCACCCGCATCTCTTTTACAGCCCATGTACAGAGGAGGAGAAAGGTGAAAAGTTGCGTGCATACTGTTTTGCCCTCTGTAAAGCCAAAGGAAGCTACAGAGGCAACTCACCGCCACGAAGTTTGTGGCAAATAACATATGGGTAGGGATGAAGAATCTGTCCATTTGGAGTCTTTAAGTTTCACATTTTTCCAATCATAAATTCAATTCTCTCACTTTCCTGCAGCAGTTTCTGATTTATTTTAAAGATAAAAATTGCTGGTGAAAAATTCTTAGTATTTCAATGTGAATTTCTCTGAATAACCACATATTTGTACGCAGTTTTGACTAATACACAGGTTTTTGAAAGCAACTTCCTGTAAAAGGCACTTGTGTATGTTATTTTCACTAATATGTGCATTTTACACCCCCCCATCTATGTATTTTTGAATTCAATGGTTGGCTAGAGCAGTGTTTTTCAACTTTTTTGGGGCAAAGGCACACTTGTTTCATGAAAAAAATCATGAGGCACACCACCATTAGAAAATGTTTAATATTTTTTTCTTTAATGGCAAACAAAAACGTTGCGGACCGTTCTCTGCTCAGCGATGATCAATCCGCTGATCCCCGCTGAGCCGGCGGATGACAGCTCCGTCTCCGCACTGTGTGCGGAGAGGGAGATGTCAGAGCCCCGCTGCTTTCTATGGGGAATCGGATGAGAGCGGACCGCCTATCATCTATCTATCATCTATCTATATCTATCTATCTATCTATCTATCTATCTATCTATCTATCTATCTATCTATCTATCTATCATCTATCTATCTATCTATCATCTATCTATCTATCTATCATCTATCGATCTATCATCTATCTATATCTATCTATCTATATCTGTCTATCTATCTATCTATCTATCTATCTATCTATCTATCTATCTATCTATCTATCTCTATCTATCTATCTATCTATCTATCTATCTATCTATCTATCTATCTCTATCTATCTCTATCATCTATCTATCTATCATCTATCTATCTATCTATCTATCTATCTATCTATCTATCTATCTATCTATCTATCTATCTATCTATCATCTATCTATATCTATCATCTCTATCATCTATCTATCTATCTATCTATCTATCTATCTATCTATCTATCTATCATCTATCTATCTATATCTATCATCTATCTATCTATCTCTATCTCATAATCCCAGTCATCTATTGCATTCTAATGGGAACCAAATACCTCTATTTTTGGTCACTACACAAATGCATGGAGTATAGCTCTACCAAAGGTTCTTCTTGGTCATGACAGGTAAATAAAGGTAAAGGTACCCCTGACCATTAGCTCCACTCGTGGATGACTCTGGGGTTGCATGCCCATCTAGCTCTATAGGCCAAGGGCACCGGCGTTTGTCTGCAGACAGCTTCCGGGTCATGTGGCCAGCATGACTAAGCCGCTTCTGGCGAACCAGAGCAGCACACGGAAACGCCGTTTACCTTCCCGCCAGAGCGGTACCTATTTATCTACTTGCACTTTGACGTACTTTTGATCTGCTAGGTGGGCAGGAGCTGGGACCGAACAACAGGAGCTCACCCCGTCGCGGGGATTTGAACCGCCAACCTTCCGATTGACAAGCCCTAGGCTCTGTGGTTTAGACCACAGCGCCACCCATGCATAGCTGTCAACTTACAGATTTGAAAATAAGGGACTAGCAGCCTTGAAAATAAGGGATCAGCAGCCAAAATAAGGGATTTTCCGAAGACAAGTATGTTCAACTTCTGAGCCCCTCCGAGCCAAAGGCAGAAAGCCCAGCCAGCAGTCTAGTGAAGCCTGAAGCCTCAAGGAAAACTACTGTCACCTCTCCGCTGGGAAGCGCTGAGGAAAGTAGAATCCCCAGGCAACGTGGCCGACTTGATCAGTACAAGGCATGCAAGCTCCACCCCACAGTCATTCTTAGACGTCTTATTGGGTGAGCAACGCAGCCAAGCAACACAGTTGGAGCTTCCCTCCTCCCTGGCCGGCAGGCAGGGAGTGAGAGGAGCTGGTTCCTTGGAAACCCAGGAAATTTAAGGGACATCATCAATAAGGGACAGCAGCGGGACACAGCACTGGGATAAGGGACTTTCCCACCAAATAAGGGACGCTTGACAGCTATGCACCCATGTCCCTGACAGGTAAATGAAACCCCCCAATTCAGTGTGCCTCTGAAGGCCAGATGTTGGGAACAATAGCAGGAGTGGGCTATTATTGCCCTCATTCCCTGCCTGTGAGCTTTCCAGAGATATCTGGTTGGCCATTGCATGGGACGCCCGATATTGGACTAGAATGACCCTTGTTCCAATTCAGCAGGGCTCATCATACTGTCATCGTTTTTGACATTTAAAAACCCCTAAAATGACATGAACCTGAGCAGGAAGTGGAACTGATTATACAAGTCGGAACTTGCTGCCAGTGCAGGATTCTGCTGCGGAATGGAACGGGTGCTAACATTTGGCATGTGCTGATGTGGTCTCCTTCAGGGTGCACTGAAGCCACACACCAGAAAAACTGCAGCGGTCATTGCGGTTTGAGGCTTGTGAGCCGGCCGCATGGTGAAGCAATTGCACAGTTGCTCCACCACAGGCAGAATTTGGCAGGTTTCCTCGTAAGCCACATTTCCTGCTTGCCAGCTTGCTTACGGGAACGGATCCCAATTTCCACACTCACAAGACCTCCTAATTGTACCTTTGTCGCTGTTGGGATTCAGCCACATAGTGGATAATTCGGACGGCACAATGAAAGTTGACTTGGCACTCTTGTGTAAAAATCAATCCCCACCCCCGCACATATCCAAACCCATGCCCAGATTTTGCTATAAGGAAAGTGATGGGAAAAGGCACTAAAAAGTGTGGGATGACACGTGCTCAACACAACATCATATAACCTCCCCACAAACAAATCAGAATGAACACTACATGTTATGTACTGAGCTGAATCCTAGAACAATAGGATCCAGAATGCAGCAGTCTGATTGGTCCACAGGAGCCACCCAATCCAGCTCCAGGTGGAAGTGAATCAGCAACCTGATTGGCATGCAGGAGAGGCCAATCAGACTTCTGGAGAAGGTGAATCTGCAACCTGATTGGCCTATAGGAACAGCCTGGAATTAGCTAATCACACGGGGCCCATTGTGTAAATAATGTGTATGCTGTATATAGCTGGACGTTTTGGGGAAAGTTTCATTCATTGCTACTATGAGCTGAATAAAGAGCATGAAATTCACTCAACTCCGAGTATATTTCCTTCTGGTGGTTCCCTTGCTGAGAGAAGCCAAGTTACAGGGAACCAGGCAGAGGGCCTTCTCAGTAGTGGCACCCTCCCTGTGGAACGCCCTCCCACCAGATGTCAAAGAGAACAACAACTACCAGACTTTTAGAAGACATATGAAGGCAGCCCTGTTTAGGGAAGCTTTTAATGTTTGATGTATTACAGTATTTTAATATTCTACTGGAAGCCGCCCAGAGTGGCTGGGGTATAAATAATAAATTATTATTATTATTATTTTATTAACGGAAGTGGTGTGCGGTGTTGGCAAGCCAAGTCAGCAATGTGGCCCCCGACCTGCCCCCGTGTTGCTGGGCTGGCTGCTTCTGCCCCCATCTCTATCTGTAATATGTCACAAGTTTAATACTCGTTGTAGAATCTTTGTAAGGATTGCTGAGAAGATGATAAGAAGAAAAGTCCTCTATAAAGGCCAAGTATGATTCTGTGGCTGGAAACCTCAAACGCATTTGTAGGTTCTGCTTTTCTAATGCCAAAATAGTACTCATGACTTGGTTCCTTTTTTAAATTAAAAAAAAACACAACAACACCAGGGTGTGTGACTTCAAGGATGATATTTGGCCTTGTTTCAAGGTTAGGGGCTGGAGAATTTCCCACGGGTGCAGTCCTCCGTGCAGTGACCAGCTATTTTTAAAAACCGAGTGCCTGTGATGGAGTGAAGAGTACACAACTGGGTGACAGATTCACAATCTAAAACCACATCCATACCATGCCTTTAAGGTGCTACAACGCCACTTTAAACAACAACAACAACAACAACAACAACAACAATAATTAATAATAATTTATTATTTATACCCCGCCCATGGGCTTCCCCAGCCACTCTGGGTGGCTTCCAAAAAAATATTAAAACACTGTAATACACCAAACATTAAAAACTTCCCTAAACAGGGCTGCCTTCAGATGTCTTCTAAAAGTCTGGTATCATTCTCTTTGACATCTGGTGAGAGGGCGTTCCACAGGGAGGGCGCCACCACCGAGAAAGCCCTCTGCCTGGTTCCCTGTAACTTGGCTTCTTGCAGTGAGGGAACCGCCATGTCATGGCTTCCCCCAAACTATTCTGGGAGTTGTACTTGAGAGTTTTTGGAAGGCCCCTCTTCTGCTAACAGTGCTACAACTCTCGGAGTTTCCTGTGAAAAGGGATTGATTATTAAACCAGCCACAGCTCTGGGAGGGAAATAGGGACCTCCTAACTATTCTCAGGGACACGGGTGGCGCTGTGGGTTAAACCACAGAGCCTAGGACTTGCCGATCAGAAGGTCGGCGGTTCGAATCCCTGTGATGGGGTGAGCTCCCGTTGCTCAGTCCCTGCTCCCGCCAACCTAGCAGTTTGAAAGCACCTCAAAGTGCAAGTAGATAAATAGGTACCGCTCTGGCGGAAAGGTAAACGGCATTTGCATGCACTGCTCTGTTTCGCCAGAAGCGGCTTAGTCATGCTGGCCACATGACCCGGATCCTGTATGCCGGCTCCCTCGGCCAGTAAAGTGAGATGAGCGCCGCAACCCCAGACTCGGTCACGACTGGACCTAATGGTCAGGGGTCCCTTTACCTTTAACCATTCTCAGCACCCAAAAAAACTACACCTCGCAGAGTTCTTTGGGGGGAAGAAGCCACAACTGTTTAAAGTGGTATAATAGTACCCTAAAAATGTAGGTGGCCTAAGAGAACACCTAGAGTTTACCTCACAGGTATTGTCATTTCAGCCGGCTTCCTAATTTTTTTACAAAATGCATGAAAATCTCACCACACATTTCAAAAGTACAGTGGTACCTCGGTTTAAGAACAGCGCTGTTCACAAACTATTCGGTTTTTGAACTCCGCCAAACTGGAAGTAGCGTCCTGGTTTGTGAACTTTACCTCAGTCTAAGAACAGAATTCAAATGGTGGAAGGGCATCGGTGGCGGGAGGCCTCATTAGGAATCACCGTTTACCTTCCCGCTGGAGTGGTACCTATTTATCTACTTGCACTTTGTTGTGCTTTCGAACTGCTAGGTTGGCAGGAGCAGGGACAGAGCAACGGGAGCTCACCCTGTTGCAGGGATTCGAACTGCCAACCTTCTGATCGGCAAGTCCTAGGGCTCTGTGGTTTAACCCACAGCGCCACCCGTGTATAGTGAAGGCTTTTTCTTCAGCAGGAACTCTCTGGAACTCAGTTCTGCCAACCTTTCAGATGGGCGCCATTGCCATTATTAGAGAACAAGAAAGGGTTTCATGGTGAGTTCTGGCACCTCTTTTTCTGGAAAAATAGCACTGCGTATGGCCAAACCCCATTTTTCCTGGAACCCTGTACCCTTTCTGCCCTCTTTTTAATTGTTTTACAAATTTTTGCCACACACTTAAAGCTAAATGCGCACAAGTTAAATGCATGCAAATTGTGGGCTTACTGCAATAGTTTTGCTCAGGTCTGAGTTTTATTGATGTTTTATTTACTTATCTGAACAATTTATATGCCACTTAATTATAATCAACTCTAAGCAGGGTGCAAAAAGATAAAAACCAGATAAAACTATAAAACCAGAATTTCGTTAAAATGCCTGCGGGAATAGGAAAGCCTTCAATAGGCCTGATGTCATCTCGTGCTACTTTTACACAGCTAAACTTTTGTTTTGAGAAGCTGCGATGGCTAGGTACAAATAAACTGATCTGATCCAATGGCCTTACAGGGGCTCCCTTAGATAGGCATGTGTATTACTTTAGTCGTGAAGCACACAATTCACATTCCCACCCGCCATTTCACACTTTACAAGGGTGTCTACATTCCTGATGTGTTGGACCAGATGCTTGTGTCTCTCCAGATGTTCCTGGACTAAAACTCTAATCAGCCCCAGTCAGCCTGGCCAGCGGTCGAGGAAAATGTGATTTGCAGAAATACTCTGAGCATCTTGCGATGCGTAGATGATATAAAACAAAAACTGCAGAATGGAATTATTCTTTTACATAACCCAAAACCGAGATGAAGGGAATTCAACTATTATTTGTCGTTAATTAATGTCTGTTTTTTGGTCTGTTTATGTTTTCTGTTTTGGTCAATGTTTTCTTTTTTCTTTGGTTTGTTTTTTTGTTTTTTTGTTTGGTTTCTGAAAATTAATAAAAAGAATTTTTTTTTTTAAAAAAAAAGAAATACTCTGAGCATGTGCAGCTTTGCATTTTAGAAACTGACATAAATCGCGGCATAGTTTCTGTTGTCATGAATGGAAATAAAATGAGATTCGCTTTTGCTCGCAAAAGTTATGTGTACGGTATTAGGTAAAATTGCATAAAGGTGTGACTATTAGGGCAAATCAGCACCGTGATGCTAACAAATTTTCGCAAACTTAAATAAATTCACAGACTGGTGTGGAGATGCAGAGAGCGGAACTTAAGGTAGGAAAACTGAGAGAAAGCAAAATGGATAGATTCATCTGTTCCTAGCTGGAACCAGACACTGGGGCGCAAACCTGGGCCTATGGATATGAGCCTTTGCCAAACAGCTGCAAAAGCAGAATGGGAAGGATATGATTTGAAGTGGAAAAATGGGGCGGGGGGGGGGAGTGCTTAACCCTTACCCCACCCACTACCATCCTCCTGCAACCTCCTCCTTTCAGCTCCGTTTTCCTCCAATATGGGACGAATTCAGCATCTCACTAAAGCAATTGTTTGATTGCCAGATGGAGCAATCCTCTTCTCCGTTCCCTGCATAATGTTCTGGTGGTTATTCTGACTCCTTCCCTGCCCCCAGCCAATTTTAGGGGGGGTGCATGGGGGAGGAGAGGGGGGAATAGCCCCATTGTGCAGGTGGAAGCCTTTGAATAGGGCTTCCGCTTTAGAATTCTGTGCAACGACTCACATCTGCAGTGGTAGCTGACTTAACCTTTTCAGGAATCTGTAGCTTCCTCAGGAACCATTCATTTAGGAAATTAGAATTTCTCTATACTACCTGGATTAATAAAGTTGTATCCTGTGCTTTGTCAGGTTGCCCTTTCACTGTGTTCAAGAATGCCACACTAAATAGATTTTTAATTTCAATTTCAGATGCAGACAGAGACAAAATCACTACAACACAGGGGTGGGGAGCCAGTGACCCTCTACGTGTTGTTGGACTCTCTACTGCCATGAGGCCCAGCTAGCATTGCCAATGGTCCAATCCGATGTGTGTTGTTGTCTAAACACATCTGGAAGGCACAAGATTCTCCACCACTGCCATAAATCCTCTTAGAGCTGCTCTTATACCTGAAGGAGCATCTCCACTCCCATCATTCAGCCTGGGGTCCAGCTCCAAGGGCCTTCTGGAAGTTCCTTCACTGTGAGAAGTGAGGTTACAGGGAACCAGGCAGAGGGCCTTCTCAGTAGTGGCGCCCGCCCTGTGGAACACCCTCCCATCATATGTCAAGGAAATAAACATCTATCTGACTTTTAGAAGACATTTGTTTAGGGAAGTTTTTAATGTTTGATCTTTTATTGTGTTTTTAATATTCTATTGGGAGCCACCCAGAGTGGCTGGGGAAACCCAGGCAGATGGGCTGCAGTTAAATAAAAAAAATAATAATCATAATTATTATTGTGGTCAGCTTTCACTGCCAGTGGTCTGGCAACCCCCCCCCCCAGATTCCCATGATCCACAAACGAAATATTTCAACCCACCCCTGGAAACATCTGTTTCGATTTTTCTCCGCGAATTGGTGCTGCTGTCTAGCATCGTCCTTGCGGCGTTTTTGCCCAAGGATTTCGCCATAATCCCCAGCTGAGCTGAGCTCAACAAGAGTCCAAGCAATGGCCAGTTGGTTTTGTGGAGGAGCTCAAGGGAGCTGGTCTGTCCTGTATGAGAGCAAGGCTAGAAAAAACTGAAGATGCCAAATGCTGCTAGGAATTTGATTTCAGCAGTGATACACTTCAATCTTTTCTCCATTCTTTTATGAGGGGCCTGGTGCCTAAAGATCAGATCATAGAAATTCCTGTTTTTCTTGACAGCTTCTTTAAAAAAAAATCCCCCCTCAAGTAAAAATGAAAATGTCAGAAACATTGAATCCAACTTACCCAGAAGTCTATGTAGGGGGAAGAGAATGAAGCTTAGGCACGTCCTGTATCCTGTTGCCTTCCTGCTTTCAACGGGCCTCGGCTAAAAGTTTTCTTCGGTACCAAAGTCTGAAGTGGTTTTTTAAAAAAACACCAGCAGATGCATGTATTTATATCACCCTGGGCAGCTCCTCACCATTCTCGGGTGCCTGGCCTGATACAGAATCATGGGTCTCCTTTCCGATGACCGTACGAACCTTCCTGAATTTTCCAACTTTAAAGGTGCAGCGTCCCCTGATTTAGTCTGAAGTTCCTTTCTGGCAAAGCGTATCCCAGGGAGGCCGGCGTATCGAAAGCAGGGTTGATTAAATGGGGAGCAGGAGCCAGGATTCTTTTCTACAGTCCCCTCTGCACTTTCCCTCTCGCTCTGAAAGCAGTGGTTTGGCAAGCTCTGGAGGTGGGAGAAGTTAAAAATGTTTCTTATTACTGCCTCTTCCTGCTTGGCATTTCTCCACCACTCCCAGCTAATAAAGCATTTCCTATTGCAAAGCACAGATCTACACACACACACACACACACACACACACACACACACACACACACACAGTGCCTCCCTCCCTCTCTCTCCCCCCAGAACACAGTAGGGTCCTGCACAATTATTCTTCATGATCTCCTATTTTTGACAACTAAGTGATTCTTATTGCCTCTGTTTCATTCCTCCAGCTGATCGGTTCCTTTCCCCCCTGTTTTCGTTTTCAGAATGCAATTGACTAATTCGGGGGGTGGGAGTGGAGGCTGTCAACCAGATCAGTCTCTATTTCACCGGTCTGGGCAGAAAGATTATGCCCTATTTCTGTCAGGCAACCAGAACAGTGATCTAGCCAGCCACCAAAACCCACAGTCTTGGCTACAAGCTTTGTGGATGCCTTAGGCCAGCTGCCATCACCGAGTCTCTTAAGCTGGAAGGACAGAGGTCTGTGGACCAGACAAGGCAGTGACCTTGAAGAGAGACCCCATGTTAGTTGAGAAGTGGAGTGTGCTTGGACCCCCAGAAAATGCACCACCATCTGGAGTTGCCTCTGTCCAGATTGTTCACCCACAATGCATCAGGTTCCACTCTGGCTCTGACAGTGTACCTCCAGATTTTGTCTTGGCTCTGTCCTCAGCCCCGTGGCCCTGTATTTTTGCAATCCATAGCTGGCATTCCTTATTGATCAGCCGTATCACAGGCACTGGCATTTATCTGCTCTGGACATGCGATCGATAAGCGAATTTTGGCAATCCTCACCATTCTTTTTAAAGGACCAGTAGGGATGCGGGTGGCGCTGTGGGTTAAACCACAGAGCCTATAACTTGCTGATCAGAAAGTTGGTGGTTCGAATCCCCACGACAGGGTGAGCTCCCGTTGCTCGGTCCCTGCTCCTGCCAACCTAGCAGTTCGAAAGCACGTCAAAGTGCAAGTAGATAAATAGGTACCGCTCCAGCGGGAAGGTAAACGGCATTTCCGTGCGCTGCTCTGGTTCGCCAGAAGCGGCTTAGTCATGCTGGCCACATGACCCGGAAGCTGTACGCCAGCTCCCTCGGCCTATAAAGCGAGATGAGCGCCGCAACCCCAGAGATGGCCACGACTGGACCTAATAGTCAGGGGTCTCTTTACCTTTACCTTAGGAGCAACCAGCCGCATCTCATGACCATTCTGCTTTCACAGCTTCGGTAATTTTTGTGTAAGTCAACTCTGGAGACTAAATATAAAGCTGACTAACATTCTTCAATATGGGATGAATGTCAATGCCACACTGCAGCAACTCTTACAGAGCACTGTTTGTTTGTTTGTTTGTTTGTTTGATTGATTGGTCAATTGATCGACTGCACTTCTAAGCCACCCTTACTCAGTAAAGATCCCAGGGCGGTTCACAAATAAATAAAACAGGCCAACGAAACACAAGTAAAATTTAAAAACCTAAACCAAACACCCACAATTTCCAGCTGTACAAACAGCTGACAAAGGAGATTTCCAATATGAAAGGGCTTTGAAAAAGCTACTATATGTATAACTGGGACTGCAACAATTGGTTTTCAGTTCCCTCATCCAGTATTATGGGATGGTGTCCAGTGGTCTTCTTTGAAGATGGGCACTTGGAAGAACACTTTTTGGCCAAATTTAATCTATGCGTACTGTACCATTAATATGTGACCCTAAATTCTTGCACACTTACCTTTTATTAGGATGTAATCTCAGAGCCTCTGTCTATAGAACAGGTGATTATAGAACAGGTGAAGATGAGGTCCCTGCACACTGGAGGCAGGTAAATGTTGTCCCCATTTTCAAAACAGGGAGGGAGAAGACCCATGTAACTAACAACCTATCAGCTTGATGTTGATACCAGGATAGATCCTAAACAGTCTGTCTGTTAGTACTTAGAAAATGATGCAGTGATAGTAATAGACCCAGCATAGGTTTCTCAAAACCAAGTCATGCCAGATGAATCACATTTCCATTTTTTTATATATATAAGCTTTGGGGGGAGCAAGGGAATGCTGTGGATGTAGCTTTCAGTAAGGCTTTTTGACAAAGTCTGCCATGATATTCTTGCAGAGGAGCTGGTAAAATGTGGTCTGGATGAGGTCATTTTTAGCTGGATTTGTAGCTGGTTGACTGACTGAACCCAAAGACTGCTCACTAATAGTTCCTTGCTATGATGGAAAAAGGTGGTAAGTGGGGTTGCGACACAATTCTGTCCTGGGCCATCGTTGTTCAATGTCTTTATGAATGACTTGAACGACTAGCTAGTGCTATTCTAGGCTGCATCAACAGAAAGATAGTGTTCCGATCAAGGGAAGCAATAGTTTTGCTCTATTTTGCCTTGATCAGAATACACCTGGAGTGCTGTGTCCAGTTCTGGGTAACACAGTTTAAAAAGGATGTTGACAGGATGTTGAATGTGTGCAGAGGACAACCAAAACGATTAAGGGTCTGGAAACCAAGCTTTATGGGGAACAGTTAAGGAAATTTAGCCTGAATAACTGTTTATGGATAAGAGGAAAAATGTTTAGAGGTACTGTCCTTTTCCTACTCATATTGAAATACTGCCCCTGAATGAGGCCAAACTTAGATTCGCAAAATGTTTGCGTTATGTGCACTCCTGCACACCCCGAAAAAACACCTGAGTATATCCGATACAAAATAAAGACTGTGCGCATATTTATTGGAATGTATGAGAGTCTGAGGTGGTTGTTGTTTTCAAATCACGTTTTGAAGTTGCTTTCAAATGTCGAAAAATTCAAATTTTGACAGAATGCAGAAAAAGGACAAATAGTCAATTTACGTAAGCTGCCAGTGACATGACAGGAGTGGAAATAAAAGGGTAGGAATGGAATAGCTCCTCTGAAATGTTGTGCTGTGAGAAGATGTGGAGACAGACCCTTTCCCAGACACTGCAGAGTTATTTAAGAATAGGTTGCTAAACTCCCCTTATCCTGTTTCCCCAAATGCGTGGGCTGATACATATCAACTGAGTTTACCAGAATGCCGCTCAGTTTTTAAAGGGCTGTTTCATTATCTCAGCCAAAGGTCTTTTTGGATGGGAAAGAAAACTTCGTTGAGTCGGCATCCCTCAATTGGAAATAAACAGTTTTGATCTGATAAAAAGCAGGTCTGTTGCCATGCAGGCAGGAAAAGGAAGTCCCCTCCTTGCAGGAAATGTGTCTTGGAATACCTTTTGCTAATCGCTTTAGCCATCTTTCCTCCTTCTTGGAAATTTCAGCTGCCCACCCCTTCATAATGGAGTCAGTTGGTCCCGGTCTATTTCTGAATCGATCTTTCATTACTGCTCCTTTTAACAGTGGAAGTGCATTTTTCAGCACAACCTCGTGACATCCGTAGTTTTCCCCCTCCCTTTTAAAGGATTATGTTGTGCAAGATTTCTCTCTTTTCTGTCTCCCCACTACCTCACTTTTCATTCTTTTTAAGTGTAACACCCCCCCCCCCCCAGCACTCTAAAACCACAAGACAGAGAGAAGCGGGGTTGCTCTTTGTCAGATACTGACAGAAACTCATCATGTGAAGCTTCCTTGTCACCCAGCATGACGTTTCGGCAATGAGAAAGCTTTATCTGTTAAATTAGCCGCAATTAAAAGCATAGGAGCTATGTTGGTGGGGGGGGGGGAGAGGCAGAAACCCTAAAGAGAGATAGCATTCAGATGTCATGAAGGCTTTGACTGGGTCATGAGGTATAAATTAGGAAAACTATGTAAATAAACACTCTGAGTGCTTATTGGTACTTTATATACATATAATAAAACACTAATAAGGGTTAGTGTAACGGAGTCATGGCAAAGGGCAGGGAACCATGTGCTCATTGATCCATTCATTGAACCATGTGCTCTCTCATGTTCATGGTGCCATCTTAAACACTTTAACTGTCATGGCTTCCCCCAAAGAATCATGGGAAATGTAGATATTAAGCGTGTCGGGTATTGCAGAAAAATCTCAGTGTTATGTACTGAAGTTCTCACCCTGGGCCAGCAGGGGGATACTGTAGATAGTTTTCACTCAGGTCCACATATGCAAATAAGGGATTGAAAGCGACGTTCGGTGATTGGATGGTTACAGAAAGTTGTTACTGTTGCATTGTAGTGGAGCTCTATATAAGCAGGCTGGCTGAAGCCTTCAGTTCAGTTCTGTTTTGGCCTGTGAATAAACAAGAGCTGTTTGAAGAATCGCTGTGTCGTCTGATATGTTCACCCACAACTTAACACTCAGGATTCTTGAGGATAAGCTATGATGGTTAAAGAGATATAAGAGTGCGTTTAAAAGTATGGTTGTGACCTGTTATCAGGACTGCTCTGTATGATCTCTTGGGGTTGGTGTGTGTTGCTGTCTTTACTTTGCAAATAATTTTGCCCTGTATCCATTGGGATTCCCAGATCTCAGAGGGTTCTTGTATCTAATTTCAAAGTGAACCACATGCTATTCCCCTCTCTGCTTCACTGCAGGATTTGGACAAACAAGCTTGGCGGTTTTTTAAAATATATATATAAAAAGCTTGTCTTTTGTTCTCTTTGTAAATATTGTGCAGAATTAAAACAAATACTTCCCTGTCTGAGGTTATTCCCGTCACTGCAAATCCCTGATAGGAAGAGTTGAGTTTCCCTTGCAGTATACGGTATATGAGACTTGTAGACTCATAGGGTTGGAAGGGACACTGAGGACCATCTAGTCCAACCCCCTGCAATGCGGGGATGAAATATACTTGGAGTCGAGTTTGGATTTCATGCTCTTTATTCAGCTCATAGTAGTGAGGAATGCTAGTTTCCCCAAAATGTCTGCTTTATATACATTATTACACAATGGGCACCACGTGATTGGCTAATTCTGGGATTCACCTGTAGGCCAATCAGGTTGCGGATTCACTTCCACCTGGAGCTGGATTGGGTGGCTCCTGCGGACCAATTAGACTGCTGCATTCTGGATCCTATTGTTCTAGGACCAATCAGACTGCTGCATTCTGAATCCTATTGTTCTAGGACCAATCAGGCTGCTGCATTTTGGATCCTATTCAACTCAGTACATAACAGGGGATATGCAGCTGTCCCTTACAGGAATTGAACCTGCAACCTTGGCATTACCAGCACCGTGCTCCAGCCAACTGAGCTATCCTTTTTATTTGATTATTTGGATGGCAGACTTTAACCAACCCCTTCAAATAATGTTTTCCAGGACGGCTAACATAAGAATCAATAATCGTAACCCACATTCTTAAATACAATGCGGTACAAATAACAACAGAATTAAAAGCAGCAAAACAAAAGCAACAAAAGTTAAATTGCATTTTAACCTGTATTTTAAATTGGTTTTCTTTTTTCCCCTCCCTCTCCTTTTCCCCTATTATGTTTTTACTGTGATTTTAATTTATTGGTGTTAGCCGCCCTGAGCCCGGCTCTGGCTTCGGAGGGCGGGGTATAAGTAGTAATAATAATAATAATAATAATAATAATTTCTAAAGCTTGGGCAAAAACTGTGGGAAAACCGCCTGTGCGTTGTTACAACCAGAGTCAAGCAAAAAAACACGGCAAAAAAACACGGCAGCCGAACCGACTCCCACACACGAGCTCTTGAGGAGAAACATGACATCAGTCTGGCATTACAAAAAGGATTTAAATTGAGAAAGGGCTGGGAAGAGGGACATGCTCCGACGGCGTAATATTTAGATTTCAGAAAGATGTTTTGTTCAAGTGTTCGATTTGCCGAGATCAAAGCCCCCTTATGTTGTTTGTGGGGGGTGGGAATGGCGGGGATAAGTGAAATGTTGCCTTATCAGGCCTGCCAAAATGAAGCGACAGACGGACTCAGCCTCTGAGGTAAAACAAAACGACTTTGAGGCCGATCCTGCTCTCTTCTGAGGAATGGGCGTTAAGGGAAACAGGAAGGCAACAGGGTTTGTTTTTAAAATGGAGGGCCTTGAGGGAAACAAAACAGCCACATCCAAATAAAAAATGGTCACAAGCAAGGGCTTGTGCTTCCCTTAGCAACTGAGACCTGGCCTGAGATTACCACTTCAGGCAAGACTTAAGGGAACTACCTTTTTCATGCCCCCCGTGATGATAATAATAATATTAATAAAAAGTTTCCTGCAAATAGAAAACTAGCACAAGAAACGAAGGAATGGGCTAGAACTTTTCTACTCCGTTGGAAGTGTAAAAACGTTCTTCCACATGTTGTGAACGTGTAAAAGGGTATTGGGAAATGATTTATAATTAATTGAAAAAAAGATGTTCAAAATTACTTTCCCCCCAAAACCAGATTCCTTTTTAAAAAATCATTTTTATTGATTTTCCAATAAAAAACATCCAATTAATATATCTGTTATGTACTGAAGTTCTCACCCTGGGGCAACAGGGGGATACTGTAGATAGTTATGCAAATAAGGGATCGAAAGTGACGTTCAGTGATTGGATAGTTTTAGAAAGTTGTTACAGTAACGTACTGGAGCTCTATATAAGCAGGCTGACTGAACCTTTCAGTTCAGTTCTGTACTGGCCTGTGAATAATCAAGAGCTGTTTGAAGAATCGCTGTGTCGTCTGATATGTTCACCCACAACTTAACACTGGCGACGAGGATGGGATGGATGGACAACAGAGCACAGCCAGATGCAGCCACCCTCTGAGCGGAGCTTAATCACTGAGCTGAAACACTGAGCAAAATCATGGAGCAGAACCAATGCAGAGCTGACCGTTCTGGCTATAGAGCACTGTGTTCCATTCATCGCCTCCACATCTGCATCGGAACCATGGCTTCACTTGTGCCTCTACTGCCTCTGAATCATGGGACTCCTACCTCGCTCGGTTCGACTGCTTGTTGTTGTTTAGTTGTTTAGTTGTGTCCGACTCTTTGTGACCTCATGGACCAGAGCACGCCAGGCACTTCTGTCTTCCACTGCCTCCCGCAGTTTGGTCAAAATAATGCTGGTAGCTTCGAGAACACTCATCAACCCTCTCGTCCTCTGTCGTCCCCTTCTCCTTGTGCCCTCCATCTTTCCCAACATCAGGGTCTTTTCCAGGGAGTCTTCTCTTCTCATGAGGTGGCCAAAGTATTGGAGCCTCAGCTTCACGATCTGTCCTTCCAGTGAGCACTCAGGGCTGATTTCCTTAAGAATGGAGAGTTTTGATCTTCTTGCAGTCCATGGGACTCTCAAGAGTCTCCTCCAGCACCAGAATTCAAAAGCATCAATTCTTCGGCGATCGGCCTTCTTTATGGTCCAGCTTTCACTTCCATACATCACTACTGGGAAAACCATAGCTTTAACTATACGGACCTTTGTTGGCAAGGTGATGTCTCTACTTTTTAAGATGCTGTCTAGGTTTGTCATTGCTTTTCTCGCAAGAAGCAGGCATCTTTTTTTGGGGGGGGGGAGGTTCGATTGCTACCTCCAAGCAAATGAGCTGACAAGAGGGTCTGTAGAGCAGAAGCGGGGCCTCTTCCTCAGCCTTTGTAGCCCCGAAGTGTTTGAGACGGCCCGAGCATTGGTTGCGCCTCTAGCAGTCCAGGCAGAGCCATGGGACACGATTCAAGAGAAGCTCCACAACCACTACGCGCCAAAGCCGTCCAAGATTGCTGCCCGCCATGCATTTTACCACCGGAACCAGGCAGAGGGGGAGTCAATTAACAACTACACCACTGCCCTCCAACAGGCTGCAATGCACCGCGAGTTCCGAGACTTGGCCGATGCCCTGATCGATCGAATTGTCTGTGGGGTCTGGGACATCCGTCTGCAACAGCGTCTCCCTACCAATCCAGACCTCACGCTACAGAAAGCCATTGAGGAGGCCGTGGCCTCAGAAGCTGCTGAACTCTCCGCCCAGGAAATCCGCAAGGCCACCACGGACTCTAATACTGGCCCTTTGTGATCCAGCAGGGTTTCCAAGCGCCCAGCGTATTTAAAAGACTATGTTCACTGGACAAACTGCACATGTAAAGCTGTATGGTGAATAGGGTCAATTAATATGCTTATGTGCCTTACTGAAACCAATAAGGGTATTGCTGTATGTAATGGAACCACTATGATTGTAACTAATGCCTTATCTCGGTGGGGAGGGGTGTTATGTATTGAAGTTCTCACCCTGGCCAAAAGGAGTATCGTTTATGTAGTTTTCACTCAGGTCCACGTCAGTTACTTTAAACGGGAAACCCTGGGTTGTTGTTGCTACAATGTTGACAGACGGCTGCCTATAAAAGCAGGCCGGCTGAGCTGTTTGCTGTTCAGTTCTGTTCTGGCCTGTAAATAAACAAGAGCTGTTTGGAGAATCGCTGTGTCGTCTGATATGTTCACCCACAACTTAACAGAAAACTAGCACAAGAAATGAAGGACTGGGCCAGAACTTTTCTTCTCCGTTGGAAGTGTAAAGAAGTAGAAGGAACGTTCTTCCGCATGTGGTGAACGTGTAAAAGGGTATTGGGAAATGATTTATAATGAATTGGAAAAAAAATGTTCAAAATTACTTTCCCTGCAAAACCAGATTCCTTTTTGCTGGGGATAACCCAGACGGAAATCCCCAGGTGTCAGAAAAGGTTATTTATGTATGCTACAACTGTGGCCCATGTTCTGTTAGCCCCAAAATGGAAAGTGAATTTGCAGATTTAACATATAGAATAAGAGAGCAAGAAGAACATACGTTTGAAGATGGGAAAACATTGATTGAATATATGGAAAGTAACTGTACAGCTGAAAACGCTGGCAACATTATTCTCCTTCCCTCCACCCTCTGCTTGTTTGCTCGCCTGCCTCCTTCCTGCCCTCTCCCTGCCTGCTTGCATGCCTCCTCCAGCAGCCCAGAAGTGTGGGGCTGTCAAAACGAAGGGGAAAGGCCGCCAGCAAAGCGGCGCAGCTCCACCCCTTCCCCAATGGATCGTGGTAGGTGGGAAACACGGGTGCGCGGCGTGCCAAATGTCACCCCCCTCAGTAATGACACCCCGGGCGCACTGCCCCCACAGCACCCACCTTACTCCGCCCCTGCCGGGAGCGGCCATCCAAGGAGACCTGTGCTCTTTGAAATATACTCGGAGTCGAGAGCGGATTTCATGCTCTTTCTTCAGCTCATAGTGGTGAGGAGGAATCAGAGTTCCCCCAGAATGTCTGCCTTATATACATTATTTACACAATGGGCCCCATGTGATTGGCTAATTCCGGGATTCTCCTGTAGGCCAATCAGGTTGCGGATTCCCTTCCACCTGGAGCTGGATTGGGTGGCTCCTGTGGACCAATCAGACTGCTGCATTCTGGATCCTATTGTTCTAGGACCAATCAGACTGCTGCATTCTGGATCCTATTGTTCTAGGACCAATCAGACTGCTGCCTTTTGGATCCTATTCAACTCAGGACATAACACTCTTTTTACTCTTTAAAAAACAATATATACGAGAAAGAGACAGACACCTGCCTGCTGTGCTCACAACCTGCTTGCAAGTTTTCTGTAGGCATCTGGTTGGCCTCTATGAGACTAGATGGGTCTCTGGCCTGATTTGGCAAGGTTCTTCTTATCCTTAGCTTCCCCCTTTCTCCTTCCCCACCAGACGCTGAAGACAAACTAGGACACTGTGTGCCGAGCATCTATTTCCCACATCCGTGTGCCGCCCGCCCCCATCCCATATGCGTGCTGTGCTGGAGAAGTTAGATAAAGAAGAAAACAGGCACAGAGCATGGCGATGAAATTATAAATCTTCTCCCTGAAAGCACTTTTTTTTTACACTGGATGGTTCTTCTGGTACTCAGGTGGAATGGTTGGGAAGAAAGGGAACTTCTTCTGTGTCGCCAAGAATCGAATTTCTGTAATAATAATAAAAGGGGGGGCAGTCTTAAGAAAAAGCCACCAGAACTGTTACTTGCTAATAAAAATATTAACAAATACAGAAAGCTGAATCATAGAGTTGGAAGGGACCATGAAGATCCTTTTGAATAATTCTGAAATTGAGAGGAGGGCAGGTGTCCCAGGTGGCAGGTTGTGGGGACAGCTAACCCCATCCTGCTCTGATGACGACATTTGGGAGACAGACAGACAGACAGAGAGAGAGGCCAGGCCAGAGTGACATTTGAATGAAGAATTGGGCTATGCAGCTATACCTTTAAAGCACACCCGAAGCACATTTTTCCTTCTCAAAAAATTCCAAGCACTGTAGTTTGTTAAGGGTTGCTGGGAATTTTAACTCTGCAACGGGGAACACTACAGTTCCCAGAATTCTTTGAGGAGAGAAATGTGCTTTGGGTGTGCTTTAAAGTGTGCCCAAAGCCTGTGTCTACTGCAGCCCCACTCTAAACCTTTTTTTAGACACATCCATACTGTTTTTTCTCTTTTTTAATAATTTTTTTATTAGTTTTGTTTAACATATCATTTTCAACAGTAATTAAACATACTTTTACATCTTATTCATTTTTTTTGTCTTCCATCAATCCTGTCTGAAAATTTTCCAGTTTAATCTCTCAGTATGCATTTCTTATCTTCCCTATTACATTTCAAACTCATAACCAATATCTCTATCTTTTTCTACTTTGTAACACTTCGGATATTTCTCCTTACAAAACTTCTTGTAGTCCTACTTGTAGTCCTAGGACTACATACTGTCAGTGGCGTAGCGTGGGTTGTCAGCACCCGGGGCAAGGCAAGTAATTTGCACCCCCTAACCCGTGGATTTGCGCCCCCTAACCCTAACCCCCAGATGTTGTGCCCGGTGCGGCCGGCCCCCCTTGCACCCCCATGCTACGCCACTGCATACTGTTTTTTCTCATTCTGATCGTCACGCTCTAACTTCATCCTTACCCCTTTGGGGTCCATAGTTTAAGGGGAGATTGGACCAGTCAGTTTCTTAATCTTGATGGGTCTCTAGGGCATGTCGGATGGGCATGCTTGGCCTCCCCCACACTGTTAGACCTTATTAATGCTGCCGCCTGAGGCAACACTTCAATCAGTTGCAAGCAGAATTAAAACATTGCATTCTCCGTAGCAATATTGCTCTGTCCAGCCCAACACAACAAAGAAACCTGAAGTAAGCCTCTTCCATTGCAGTAGGACTAGTAAATCAGAGAAACTGGGAGGAGGGAAGGGAACTTTACAGTGGGCAGGTAGCTGTCATTTTCTCCTGAGTTTTTGATGTCAAAAATAGTCTCCGGACATCAAGTGCTGCTGCTTTGGTAATTTAGTGATATGATGCAGTGATGTTATGCATTTTTAGTGATATGTTGCAGTGATGTTATGCATTATATTCTATCGCGTGTATGTGTGTGTGTGTGTGTACACACACACACAGTGGTACCTCAGGTTACAGACACTTCAGGTTACATATGCTTCAGGTTACAGACTCCGCTAACCCAGAAATATTACCTCGGGTTAATAACTTTGCTTCAGGATGAGAACAGAAATCGTGCTCCGGTGGTGCGGCAGCAGCAGGAGGCTCCATTAGCTAAAGTGGTACTTCAGGTTAAGAACAGTTTCAGGTTAAGAACAGACCTTCGGAACGAATTAAGTACTTAACCCGAGGTACCACTGTATATATAAAATCTTTACTATACTTGGGCTCTGATTTTTGTGTGAACCACTTTGAGCACAGAACTGCTTGTGGCATATCAATAAACTGACTGTGAAATTGACAACTGACCGTTTTCACAGCAATGCATAGCTTGCTTGGGAGAAGACATCATCAGAACTCCAAGGAACTCATAACGCATATGACATGTGTTCTTCTTATGCACACTGTGCAACCCCAAATTGTGAATTAAATCTTCAAAAAATATTTAAGTACATCTTTCCAGCACGCCTCGAGTTTCAGGTTAAGAATGGACCTCTGGAACGAATTAAGTTCGCAACTAGAGGTACCACTGCTGGTCTTGGTGTAGCCTCTGCATGCAGAGATTCCCTCATTTAATTTTGCCTTTAATGACACACTTTCCTTTGTTGCAGGATTATGTGATATATTGGTTCCTCCCTTAAAGAGGGCACGTATTGCGGTGAGACCTGGACAACCGACACCCTGTGTTGTGGATGGGTACATTGGTCAGGCACAACACCCAATTGGTAGGTCCCTCGAAGCTGGGAACAATCTGGCCAATGGGATGCAGTCTAAACAGTTTGAGGGACCTATTTATGCCCATGCAAGTGACCCAGAGCTTCCTCTTTCGGCACGTGCATTCGGAACACCCGCACACCTCTCCCTACTTTTAGGGCTTTGCGCTTGACCTTGCTATGCCGTCGTGTGTTGTCTGTCGTTTGCACAGGGGCACGGCAGGAATTTCCCCCCTTTGGCTGATTGGCTGTTGCCATTTGGGTTTCGCCTGCCGCATAGCAAATCGTCACAACTTGTAAGGTTGTGGATAGGCTCTGGTTCAGGTGATAGGGATGGGAGAACGCTCTCGCCACCCCTATGTGAAGGTTATTCTGTTAAAGGAATCCAGGGACTCGATGGTTTGGTCAACCCCTGAGAGGGGGGTGTGCCCGTGCCTGAGTCCAGGGGGACATTTGGGTGGCGGAGATAGCCTGTTCCCGGCTTTCCGCTTATCCAGGTGTTCACCCTTGGCTGACCTATGCTGGAACCCTGGGTCAGTGATACCTGCATGGCAGAGAGCTAGTTGAACCAGAGTCTATGCAACCAGTCACTTTGTGTAATCAGTAAAGTTGTGGCCTAAATTCTGCCAAAAACCAAACCAAAAATTTGAGTCAAGTGTGAATTTATTTAGGGGGGAGCTTTCTGGGTCTGAACACACAAAATATTACACCTATGCAGTGGTGCATATGGGGTGAGATTCACCTCAATAGCCCCATCAGTGGAATCTCTGTGCAAGGCCTCAGAATATGTGCAGCCGGGCTTCTCCACTGGTTGCCACATGTCCTCTTTTTCCAGGACACATCCTCTTTTTCATGGAGACAGTCGCCCTAGCGGTCCATAGTTAAAAGCAAAAGTCGGCAAATATGTCCTGTCTTTTGCTCTTCAAAATATGGCAACCCTCCCTGTGTGCCCCCAGCAGGAAGAGGGGGTGTTGTTCTGTCTGGCAAGCTGGAATGCTTGCGCAGACAGAATTCTTGGAAGTGGACACCACTGAATTCTAACCCTCGTCTTTTACGTACACACCTGAGCAAAGTTGTATTGGAGTTAGGGATGGGCAGACCTGCAAATGTCATTTTCTACTCATGCAATGTTTTAAGCATGTAAGATTAATTCCATTGACATTTGAACCTGTTTGCAATTTATAATTCCCAGGATAATTCCCAGAATACTCATTGCAAAGTATTGGAAGACACAAGATCTACCCACTTTGGAAGAATGGCAGACAAAGGTGATGGACTATATGGGATTGACAGAAATGACTGGCAGAATGCGGGACCAGGGAGAAGAGTCGGTGGAAGAAGATTGGAAGAAATTTAAAGACTACCTACAGTACAGAACTATTTTGTAAGCTTCCTCTAATCTAATCCGGTCCTGTTGGCGGTGATGGGAACAGCAACAACCAAGCGGGCACAGCTCTGAGGTTTTGTTTATTAATAAACACACATACAGCAATCACTTTCAGTTTTATTAAGGGTTTCCTAAAATCAAGAAGACGTAAAGGGCCCCTTCTCCTTTTGCCCTGGCCCATCCTACACACCCAGTAATATAGGGCGGGCGCTTAATCATTGCAAAAAGAAGAAGAGGAGGAAGAGGAGGACATGCATCACCAACAAAAGAGGATAAACAAGGGCAGATTTGCATGGAATGTGCGTATCATATATACCAGGCATAGGCAAACTCGGCCCCCCAGATGTTTTGGGACTACAACTCCCATCATCCCTGACCACTGGTCCTGTTAGCTAGGGATGATGGGAGTTGTAGTCCCAAAACATCTGGAGGGTCGAGTTTGCCTATGCCTGATCTATACAGATGCAAATTTAGAAATAATTACTATAGTTCACATAGAAATACAGTACACCTCATCATAGCAGGGAGGACTGGAACCAGGTGATATCTCAGCCCGCTGCCTGGGTGCTAACTGTCGAAGTGCACCTGTGCTATTTACCTCTTAAACTGGACTGGCACCAGAGAGCTCTTTGAATGGAGCAGGGAGATCCAACATGATGCCTGATCGTAGGCCATGGGAGCTGTAGCTCACAACGTCTGGAGGGCCTCCTGTATTCTTGGAATAGAGCACTTTTGTAAAGTAGGACACAGAGCCACTTCTCTGTGCAAAATAAGCTCTCTCTGGACAAGGCATCAGGAAGGGCTAGAACTGGGCTCCTGTTGTGCTGCGTGCAGCTGCCCCAAGTGAAGAACGTCTCTGGGAATTAAAGGATTCCCAGCTACCGGAGCGACTCTGCCCACCAGGCTGTTCTTACTGAGAAGGTCTATAAAGGCCTCCTGGAAGATCCCCTCAGTTCAGCCCGGACAACCTGTGTGCATAAAAGCAGAGCTAGGATGGCCTGCCCTGTCCAAATTATCCAAGATACGTCACCATCATGGGGTTTTGCGGCACCATTTTCTGAAGTGAACTTTAGGTGGTTCCTACTTGGTCCTAAAAGCACCATACCGCAAGCAGGAGAAGAAGTCCACTTGCAGATGTATCCCTGGGGTGGAAGATGGAACCCACTGACATTTGCAAACTCCTCTCAGCATTAAATTTGCTGCTGGTTGTGTAGCTCCTGTTCCCTGGAGCTGTTTATTTCTGAAATTTGTGATCCTTTGTGCTTTTTCGGCCAGAGGGCTGAATTTCCTCAAGGCCAACCTTTTGGAGGTCACATGGTAGTGGTGGGTGGGATCAAACCAAAAGTGGGTGTGGACACAGTGGGAGTGGCTAGAGCTGGCAGGGGGTAGGGCCACCTCACCCTCTCTCTAGTGCCCCAACACATGCGCATACACATCCCATGCATCCATGTATACACATGTACAGCACACGCCATACACACACACACAAGCAAAACAAACATACTTTAGTCATCCAGTCAGTCATTCCTTCTCTGTCTCTTTCTCTCTCACACACTGGTTTGGAGGGGATCCAAAATTTCCGCGGTTAAATAATGACCCTGCCCTCTCAGGCGCTCTCTCTCTCTCTCTCTCTCTCTCTCTCTCTCTCTCTCTCTCTCTCTCTGTGTGTGTGTGTGTGTGTGTCCCCCTTTCCTCTCCCTGCAAACAATAAGGCTTGGAAAAAAGCATTGCGGAGAAATTTTGACAAATCCCAAATTTACTGTAAGGCTACAGATGGGATTTGTCAGGAACTTTTTGCCAAGTCAGCAAAATGCAAAACGCTTGTGAGACAGGGGTATAGTTGAAAGGGCTATGGCAAAATCTGAGTCTCTTTGCATCTGAATGAGAACTGTGAATATTTTGAGACGAGCACATTGGGGCCTTGCTAAGGGTGAAGACGGAAGTAATATTTAAAGAGAAGTCGCTGGGGATTCTATACTTATAGAGACTGCGCTCATCTTCCTCCCAGCTGCACAGTTTTCAGGACAGGTGTTAAAAACGAGGACAAAACCGCTTTGGAGATATGGGAGGTGACATCACATGTGCTATTGTGCTATCTGGATGACATCACAAGAGCTAGCCACAGTCCACTTCTGCTGCCCACCATCCCAGAGCTTGAAATCTGGTGCAAGAGAATGGTAAAGGTAAAGGGACCCCTGACCATTAGGTCCAGTCGTGACTGACTCTGGGGTTGCGGCGCTCATATCGCTTTACTGGCCAAGGGAGCCGGTGTACAGGTCATGTGGCCAGTATGACTAAACCGCTTCTGGCAAACCAGAGCAGCACACGGAAACGCCGTTTACCTTCCCGCCAGAGTGGTACCTATTGATCTACTTGCACTTTGACGTGCTTACAAACTGCTAGGTTGGCAGGAGCACAGACTTTGCAACGGGAGCTCACCCCGTCGCAGGGATTCGAACCACCGACCTTCTGATTGGCAAGTCCTAGGCTCTGTGGTTTAATCCACAGCGCCACCCGCGTCCCAAGAGAATGGTATATACCCGTAATTTGCACTAAAGGTGGAAAGGGCATTTCCAACCCAGCCCTGCTTATCTACCAATGTAACTTCCATCTTCACCTTAACGTATAAAGAGTTTCCTTGGAAGCAACAAGGGCTTGGTGAGATTGAAGTCTTAGGGGTGAACTATATGTCACACCATCAGTGTGAAAAGGGGTGGATTTTGGTAATATGGTGCCCTGAGAAAGGATATATATATTTTTGCCCCCTTTCTAATAATTCCTTTTGCCTCCTTTCACAATAATTCCTTTTGGTACGGTTGCTTTTTTATGGAACATCTCAGTAGGTACCTGTATAAATATAGGTTGTTGTCATTTTGCACCCCTTCAGCTTGGTGCCTTGAGTGGGGGAACTCCCCACACCATTCTAAATCCAGCGCTGATGTGAATGTATGTGGCTGTTCCCTGATTCCTTTTTAAACAGAACTGCTTTGAGAGAAGGGAAATTAGAGCGGAGAAGTGTGTGTTTGTGTGCATTGGGGGTGTGTGTTCCAAATCCTCTCCAAATTTCCCTCTGCCCTAGAGCTCTGTACATAAGGGCAAACACGCATCTGAAACCTGGGAGAATGGGAAATGGGGGTTGATGAGAATGGGTAATTTGGAGCTGAGAAATGGCGGGCAGGATGGGGATTAAACACTTTTCACTTCCACTGCTCTACTCTGCGTTCCCTTCTGCAAGAAGCACCCAAGTCCTGTTCCACGCATCCCATTTGTTAGTCCCTTAGTCTGGCAAAAGCTGGTCAAGAATGATGAGTGGGCAATAATGTTATCTAAAACCACTGGAGTAGAGACTTCCAGGGAGAGGAAGATGGCGGACTAGTCATCTACTGTCTACACTCCATTGACAGAGATAATTATGTGGTGATTAATGACAGCCAAGCCATAAATCTTGGTTATTATCACAGTCTCTCTTGGGAAACAGGGAGAACAGGGATTAAGTTCTGATGCTCTGAAAAAGCTGCTTTCCACACTGGGAGATCGAGATGTTTTGGGTGATCTGGATAGGGGTGAGTGACTTAAAGCAAGGAACCTCCATTGTGCTGGAACACTACAGAATAGTCCTTAGGGTCAGTCATCAGGGAATAAGGTAAACAAAACATCCCTTTTAAAAATTACTTTTGAGACTGATAAATTATGACGGAAGTGATCTATCTGCGAGTTGAAATTTACACTTGGAATGTGAGCTGACTGCAGTTTCTTTTCCCAATCTGTCCAGCTCCCCTCTCTCAAGCTGTTATGACTTTTTGCCTTTGCCTTTGCCTTTCCCCTTCCCCTTTCCTTTCTTCTTGGGTTTCCCTTCCTCCTCCTCTTTCTTCTTCTTCGCTTCTTTCAGCTCCTTATAGCGCCACTTTGGCAGCTCCAGCATGTGCTTGTCCTGAGAACGTGGCGGCACGTTCTCCTTGGGTGGCGACTGAGCAGGCGACTTGGTGAGTTCGATTTTCGGGACGGGGTAGATGCTGTTATGGCGCATGCGCAAGGGGAACGACAGCAGCTTGACGATGGTGCTGGGGGGCCGGTAGGGCACCAGAACCCGGGTGGGTGTCATGAGCTGGCCATTGCAGGCCGACGCACTAACCATGGATTTGGCATCAGGATCCGGCGTGTACTCCTTCAGGATCTCGGGCACCGAGAGTCTCTGCTTCCCCACTTCCGGCGGGCTGTCTGGGCAGATGGTTTGGCAAGCAGTGCCCACGAACGGACTGGCCAAGCAAGTGGTCATGCGCACCATGTGGTCCATCACACCATCCGGCTCAGGGTCGTGCGGGAAATTTATGGTGAAGGTGGAGCATATCGTCTCCGACAGCCGCTTGGCTCTGGATTTTGTGGCCATTGCTTGCGCCACCAGCTCGGGCAGAGCGGGCCACTGCGGCATGTACTTGCTGCAAAACTGCTCGGCGCATGGGCGCTGCAGAAGGGTTCGGATCCGGACAATTGTTTCAAAGCGCCCCGTCAGGGCTGCCCATTCCCGCGCTGTCTTTCCTTTCACCGGGTCCACAGCTGCGAGGTCGGCTCCTAGGAGAAATCGCAAGGTTTTAGGGAGCCTGCCGTGGTCCGTTCCCTTTCAGTATATAGTGCAGAAGGAACGGGGCGGGGATAGGGGTAGTTCAGTACTGAGACTCCGTACCCCCCGGGGAGAGCTTGGACTGGCTAGATGAAAAAGAGTGCCTCCCAAGAGCCCCCCAGGGATGACACCTTAGAGCCCGGAGCCTGGTGGTGGGAAACTGAGGAGCAATCAATGGAAAGGATGATTTGGAAGCTGATAAAAACAGGGCACTTGAGCAATCAAGGGGCATCAGGAGAAGGAGGGCCCTCCAGGTCAGGATTAAAAGCTGAGAGCCAGTGGGTGTGCAGACAGTCTCAGTCCTGCTGACTTTCCACCCCTTGTGACTCCCTGCTTGTGGAGGATTCTGCATGTTGCTGAGCAATGCGTCAGACTGGCCCTGAGTAGGAGGCCATCCCCTTGAAGCAGCCTTCGTCTGCCAGGGAGGGATCCAAGATGAGCGGCTAGAGGGGAAGGGCATACCTAGGGCTTAGTTTCAGCAACGCCTTCATTCACAGCTGTCAACTTACAGATTTGAAAATAAGGGACTAGCAGCCTTGAAAATAAGGGACCAGCAGCCAAAATAAGGGACCTGCAGCCTCACCTGTTCCAGACACTCCAGTCTTCCTGTGCTCCTGCAGTCTGGTCAAACTCATGCTAGTAGCTTCAAGAACACTGTCCAACCAACTTTGTAACCAGAGGTTCAACTGAATAGAATCTGAATCACAAGCACCACAAGGCCTATGCAGCCTCACCTTAAGACGGCTCCCCGACCTGGCTTTGCACTGCAAAGTTTGCAGCAGCACGTGCAACAAAATGGCGTCCAGCATTCAAAAAACCCCTCAGCTTGCATTAACTAGCCACACACAAGGCATGCAAGCTTCACCCCCCAGTCGTTCGTAGACTTCTTATTGGGTGAGCAATACAGCCAAGCAACACAGTTGGAGCCTCCCTCCTCCCTGGCCGGCAAGGAGGGAGGCAGAGGACCTGCTTCCTTTAAAATTTAAGGGACATCTTTTAAGGGACATCCATCAATAAGGGACAGCAGTGGGACATGGTGCTGGAATAAGGGACTGTCTCTTCAAACAAGGGGCACTTGACAGCTATGCCTTCATTGAGTTAAGACAAACCAGGGAGATTGCTTTATTGCTGTTTTTTTCTGCTAATAAAAAGCTAATTGCATCCCGTGCCTTTTGTGTGTGTGCCTGCTCTGTGCCTGCCCTGGCTCATTGACAGCACCTTGACACCTGAGCTCCTCCTCAGTATTTGACCATTCCTGCCATGACACCTCCATGGGGCTCATTGCACATGGTACTGGCCATATAACTTTTGCATGCCTTAATTGCACAAGTCCTTTGGGCAGGAAAAGATCTCCCTAGTTCTCCAGTGCTGGAACCAATGGGAAGAGTCCTTCTGTGGGGTGAGAGCAGCTATTTTTTTTGGGAGGGGGGTGACTTTCATCTGGTTCATGGTGAGTAAGGAAGTGGTTAAAAACCCCTAACTTGTAGTCTTGATCCTGAATCATCACACACACACACACACACACACACACACACACACACACACACACACCTCTTTCCTATTTGGACTAAATAGAAAAAAAGGCACAAAACCTGCAAGCGTGTTTAATTTGGCCCACAGGTTGCCATTAGATGGCACTGGGGCACTCATGAACCGGTCACATGTTGTCCTTTGCAAGGGCCTGCAGATGGCAGTAGGTACAAAGTGAAAAGGCATCTACAGAGTTAGATCGAGAACGTGAGCAGACAGAGCTTCTGGTTTCCATCACTGGCACAGGAGTGGAAATACTGGAGTACAGTACTAGGATTGCAAATACTAAGGGGGCTTATCAGAAGTTACGCCTAATGTGAGTTATTCAGTGTTGACAAGAGGTGAGTGAAGAGTCACTAGCTATCGAGAGACCCTTTGGGAACTCAGTCTTGCAAACTCAGTCTTGCATGAAACCTCTGCTTTGTGTTTTTGAAGAATTCAGCCTTTTTCAAACACAGTCGTACATTGGTTCTCAAGTGGAATCCATTCCGGAAGTCTGTCCGGCTTCCGAAAACGTTTGAAAACCAAGGCACGACTTCCAATTGGCTGCAGGAGCTTCTTGCACTCCATTGAAGCCATTGAAGTTGGATGTTCGGCTTCCAAAGTTATAAAGTTCGCAAACTGGAACACTAACTTCCAGATTAGCGGTGTTTGGGAGCCAAAACATTGAAGTCGCAAGACGTTCAAAAACCAAGGTACGACTGTAGATCAAACAGGAGAACTGTATTTGCTTTGGAGGCTGAATAGTAAGGGAAAAACATCCTTCCCTTGGATTTGTTTCCATAGGTAAGGCACGCCAGGGTGTTTGAGCCATCTGTTCCTCCTCACACTCAGGGCATTCTCAGACAGCTGGCAGGGCAGGGCCCATTGCTGATGTGTTGTTCATACCCTCCAACATTTCTCTGATGAAAATAGGGACGTCCTACTCAACAACAACAACAACAACAACATTTATACCCTGCCCATCTGACTGGGTTGCCTCAGCCACTCTGGGTGGCTTCCAACATATATTAAAACATTAAAGATTAAAAAACGTCCCTATACAGGACTGCCTTCAGATGTCTTCTAAAGGTTGTACAGTTACTTATCTCCTTGGCTCAGGGGCCAGATAACTCCATACCCTCCAGCATTTCTCTGATGAAAACAGGGAGGTCCTAAGGAAAAGCGGGACATTCCGGGATCCAATCAGAAACTGGGATGGCTTCTGTAAATCCAGGAGTGCTCCTGGAAAATAGGGACACTTGGAGGGCCAGACTGCTGGTGCTTGGCTCTCTAAGCAGCACCAAGTGGCTGGATCTAGCTGCCATCTTAATTTCCCACAATGCTACTGACACAGCGTCATTATTGGGGCATTGTAGGAAACTGCCACTGTTGGAGACTTGAAGGATGAGCAGCAGGTGTTAAAAAATGGATTTAAAAATCCTTTCCTCCTGAACCGGCTAATGAGGAGTGACATACCTGCCATGAGCAAAGCTGCAACACAGTCGTTTCTCCCCTGTACTGCAGCCTTCATGAGTGCAGTCAGACCCCGCAAGTCTCGCGCCTCCAGCTCCAGTGTTGGATAGTAGTTCAGAAGATAGTTGAGAATAGTGATGTGTCCTTCATGGAGAGTGAGAGATTAAGGAAACGGCGTTAGGCATTGAAATGTTTCTCAGAGGTTTAGCATGCACTGAAGACCACAAGAGTTAACACACAATGAATTATTTTCCCGTCCATGTAGACTTTCCTTTCCTCTGGGAATTGAGTGGCCAGGGCTGTCTTAAGCATATGGGGTGCCAGGGTGCAAAGATCTGCCCAGTGCACCCCCCCCAGTTGCCCAGTCCCAGGTGCACAGGATGGCAGACCCGGTCGGCCACCTCAGCGTCTTGCTGGCTCGGTCACCCCTGAACTCACGGCACAGAACCGCCCGCAACAGAAGAGCCCACCGTGGCGCTCTGACCGATGGGTGGGCTCTTCCCCGGACTCAACTCTCGGGGCCCAGACTCTCTGCCTGGCGCCCCTGAGAGCCTGGCGCCCGGGTGTCCAGCACCCCTAGTGGCTATGGGTAAGACAGCCCTGTGAGTGGCTGATGTCTACCAGCCCGACCCAAGCCCAAGTTACCATTGTGTCCATGTGAAGCCTCTGAAAGACTAGGTTCATGGCTTGGGGGTTGCTCCTTGATTCTAAATTACTGCCAGTGGCTCAAGTGTCTTCGGTGGCGAGTAATGCCCAGGCCCAGGTGTGACTGATCCATCCATCAGCAGTGCCCATTTCTGGACTAGGACAGCTTGGCCTCAGTTAACCAGTGTTAATCACTTCCAAAATAGATTACTACAATGGGGGTGGGGCTGCACTTAAAGATGTTATAGAAGCTGCAGCTGATGCGGAATGGCAACACCTGACTGTTATCTAGCGCATTGCGGGGGATCACATTACCCAGATCCTCAAAGCCCCACAATGATTGCCAGTAAAGCTCCACTGAGCTTCAGAATTTGAATGACAGATGTAAATACCAGCCAATCAAACACTAGTTCAGCTGTCAGTCTTGGCCTTCTCTCCATGCTGCAGAAAGACAGTTTATTTCCCACCCCCCTATTTTTAAAAGTTCTTTCCATTAAAATAAAATAAGGGAAAAGGAAACATTATTTTAAAAGGTGTGTTTGGGAGAAGAAGGCTAGAGGATATTTCATGGTAAAGTCACAGGCACCAGCCAATCAGTGCTATGCACAGCTAACTGCTTCTGCAAAAAGCACTGCCATATTCTGCTTCTTTCTTGCAGAGTTCAATCCTGGAGAAAGAAAAATGCTTTCGGATTGAACTCAGTGGATACACTTCCAAACACACTCTTCTAGTTTAAATACATATCAGCTGGATAGCTCAGTTGATTAGAGTTTCGTGCTGATAACGCCAGGGTTACAAGTTCTATCCCCATAAGGGATTGCTGAATATTCCTGCATTGCAGCAAGTTGGAGTAGACGATCCTCAGGATTCCTTCTAACTCTATGATGCTTTGATTCTTGACTATTATTATTGGTATATTATATCTGTCTCCTCCATTGTTTCATATCCCCCCCCCCCCGATTTCACTTTTGGTGAATTTAACCATCTTGAGTTGTTTTTTAATTGGGTCTGTTTTTGTGG